>NC_086157.1:55370425-55676499 GCF_035149785.1 Candoia aspera | reverse complement strand
TCCCTGCCTTTCAAGAGCTACCCAGCTACCCTACCACAACTTCCTGTGAAAGCTGCATCCCATCTTATATTTCCCTTCTCCTGTACCTTTTGACACCCCTCAGCTTCAATCCCTGGGGACATGCCCAATAATAAAAGTACAACTACTGTCATGTGGAAGACTGCAAAAAGTTTGAACATTAAAAAGTGATTTATTCATTCAAAAAGTCTGGGAATCATTGGTTCAGAAAGCCAAGGGGATTGGGCGATTAAATCACTTTTTGTAGCACACTGAATTTGCTTATTATCATACATTTATATGAATGGGTAGCTATCAACTTACGTGAATTTCAAATTTCCAGCCACTCACTGCTTCATCTGTAAGGATTTTTGTGAAAGAAATTGTTAACCCATCTCGAAAAAATCGCTGACATGCCTCACTTTTAACATCAAGACCTATGTAAAAAAAAAAAAAGTTTAATAAAATTATTTCTATGGAAATCCGTGGTCAAAACAGACGAACAGCAGCAAATCATTCACAGTTTGCTTCAAAAGAAGCACTTTAAACCCTTTATAAGCCTTATATAGCTACTGTATTTTATCAAAACTGCATAAAAGTACAAGACAATTTCTTCAGTAAATCTAAAATGATAATTTAATACCAAAGAATATTAACAGTGAAAAATCTGACAACTTGTAAGAAAAAATAATCAGAACACAAGTAGCTGATGATGGAAGGAAGTCTTATGAAAAGGTAAATGTTTCTGAGTGGTTACACAAGAGAAAGGAATGAAAAGGCACTGATAAGACAGTGTCTGTTTAAGACAATTCTCAATTCACACAGATAAGCCATTTTAAAATGTAGCCAGGGATAGAAATGAGAACAGCAAAGGAGTCACTGGAGAAATTAATATAGCTAGGTTTGAGTTCAACTGTGTTTACATACACATTCTAGAAAAATGAGTTCAATGCGTAAGAGGATTCAAGCCAGAGAATTTCTGATTAATTGCTCATCTCTCTTTTACAAAAATTGCTAAATTACTGATATTTTCTTTAATTATCCTAAGGTGTTCCCTACCCAAATAGGAGAAAACATTGTCTATTTTTACAAAAAACATTTTATACAAAAACAGGTTTTTCAGTGAGTCAACCAGGAACCAGTCCATTTAATGTTTTATTTTTCAGCTTACCCTTTTTACTAAGCTCAATAGCAGCTTCTAGAAGAACTTCTAACTCTCCCTTAGGCAATACAGGAACAACCCATCGAGGTCTAAGAAGACATAAGAATATAATCCATTTTACATTACATCTGAACTTTCCCCATTCGTGTATTTTATCCCAATACCTGGCCACAAATTAAGAAACACTTAAGAAAAATCTGCCATAATTTGATACTGTCCTTTGTAAACAATTCAACTTTTTACACCCACTCCTCATTTAGGGACTGAGTTCCATTCCAACAACCAGGTTAAGTGAAATGGTCGCTAAGTGAACACAAGAGAGAGAGAGAGAGAGAGAGAGAGATGGATGGATGCTGCAAAGATCACTGGGTTGCTGCCATCTCATTCAGATCATCATCATCACGTTTATTACAGCCCTAAGGCCAGACACAATAAAACTATACAACAGCAACAATCTTACAATACATACATACATACATACATATAAACAAAAGCAATTAATATACTACAATCCAAAATTAATTAAGAATGAAAATACTAAAATGAATTGAAATAAAATACTATGTTAAGAAATTCAAAATCTAAGTGACGGTGCAGCGTATTGTGCAGATGGTAGCACAAAGCTGGGCAACCTGGGAGGATATTTTTGGGTCCTTGTCCGAAAGAAGTAGCATTAGACAGAAGTCTCATTCAGATCAAGTTCTCAATCAGCAGCATTACTCTTACTCCAGCATGTGTTGTTGTCAGGCATACAAAATTTGGTCATAAATGCACACATTGGTCAGAAATGAATTTTTTATTTGTCATATTTGCGAATGGACGCTGAGATAATTGCTAAACGAGGAGTTGGTATATTTCCTTAAACACTACTGGAATGCATCCAAAATGCCAACAGAAGTTTACTGCACAACTCTTATAACTTAATAATTACAAAAATGTTAAAGAAATAACCTGTTGATCATGTCATCCAATTTTGCCAAATCAGTGTGTGGAAATGCAGGCTCTTCATCTTCAAGTTGTGGTGGGGCATCACCTTGACCCTGTTCATCAGGGGGGGTAGCTGGGGAATTCTCATTTGAAGAATCAGGTGAAGAAGTCTGAAATGGAAACTATGTATTTCAATGAACTATTCAAATACCATCATTTTTGCTTATAGCTTCACTATGAGCATTTAAACAAGACTCAAAATTGAGATCCTGGAAAGGTTAAGAAGGTTGATTATTGTTTTCAGATTATTTAGGTTTTTAAATTCAAGACTGCACTAAAACTTAACCATGTGCTAATATTTCCAATTATGGTCAATGACAGACCTCCTTTTTCTTCCTACAACCACACTAATATACTTGCCACTCTCATTCCACTGCTATATGTACAGCATTCATTTTCACTTTATCACAAGCTTGTGTGTTTAACTTTTGACTACAGTAATGTTATCTGGAGATATCAGATTTCTCTTTTTGACAGGATACTAAATTTAATTTTGTTTAATATTATCTCTTCCCAAAATCAATGAAATTTTAATATGGTACCTGTTTCTAACATTGATTGCTAAAAAGTGTGATCATTTTAGGGTCTCTATATTATCTAACACATGAAATAGCACTGGTGCCACCTACATAAAAGAAATCTTTGATAAAGCTTAGGTTCAGAGTGCCATGAACCTAAACACTTTGCATGCCAAAGCATGCTTCCAGGTGAGAGGAAAATACACTATCCACCACTGTGCTTCTCTCTTAACTCCTGCTGATTGCCTTAGTGTTCCCAGTATGACTTATACTGTGTATCAACTGTTGCTCTGTTATTATAGAAAGCATAGATTTTGTCAGGAATATTGACAACCCTTCCAGTTCACTAAATGCTTTACTTTTCCTGTAGGATCATCAAAACACTAATAGTTACCCTCCTTATAGAACACGACTGATTAGATTATACTAAAATGCACTCCTATTCTCATCCTGGCACTGAACAAGGCACACTCATAGCAAACATAAACCCATCAAACCCACTCAAAATTTCTGGAGCCTTGCTTATAAAGCATCTTACTTTATGAGCATTTTAAGAACATAAATCTCATTATAGGAAGAACTCACTTACCAACAGTAATTGGCACCAGGAACTCCATTGCTAAGTGACGTGGTCATAAGGTGCAATGTCATGTGACTCTGATTTACGACAGCAGTTCCAGTTGCTGTTGTTAGGCGAATCCTGTGAGGTTGTAGTGTCCCGCGGTCACATGATAGCCTTTTGTAACCTCCTGCTGGCTTCCGCATTGACTTTGCTTGTTGGAGGCCAGCAATGAAGGTTGCGAACAGAGATTACGTGACTGTGCGACAGTGCAACATTGTAAATGCGAGCCAGTTGCCAAGCACCCAAATCATGATCATGTGACTACAGGGATGGCTGCAACTATGAGGACCTGTTGTAAGTCCCCCTCATTCAACACTGTCTTAACTTCAAACAGTCACTGAACAAGTGGACATTAAGCAAGGACTACCTGTATTTGCAGCCAACAGTGGCTCCCCACTATCAATTCTGGAATTTCATATAACAGCAAGAATTGTGAAAGAAGAACTAATTAGAACTAGCTACTGTTACATTCAGTCAAAAGTATCTGTACTTTGCAAAGATATATTCAACATACCTGATTCTGCTGGAGAGGAGGCTGGGACTGTCCATCAGGCGCCTGCCCCTGACTGTCATTCCCTCCTACTGGAGAGCCACGTGTCGTGGCTGTCATACTCGAAACAGGGCAGATTTTTGCAATTTTGTCTGCTTATGTAGTTGTTGAAAGAGAAAAACTTATAGTCCGCTTAATAAAGTTGAAGTACCAGCGTAGATCTGTTTTAAAAAGCTCCAACTCAAGAACAAGCCATTTTGCAGAGACCATTGCATAACCTGAAAGATAATTTAATAGATCAAGTTATTTTAAATATTATCTTGAACATACAAAAATAATGCCATTCAAGAAACAAAAATATTCTATAATTATATCTGTTGCCCTTACTGGACTTTTGCTGACAAAGAATGATTGACAAAGCATTTGGATTTTGTTGTTTTTATCTAAGAGATGAGTTATGGGGAGAAGAGAGATTAGATTTTTTTTTTAGAGACAGTGATAAGCTACTAAAATTGTTTTTACCTGCTTGGATGAAGGGGGAAGTTACTTTTTTCTTCTCTACACTCCCTCCCCCCTTTTCTTTGTTTGTATTGACTTTTATTCTTCTCATTTATAATTCTTAATAAAATTTTAAAAAGAAATAAAAACATAATTTTTCTTATAAATGTAGCCAAGAATCACAGGTAATCTAAGAACTATTATATTCCTTCAAAACTAAACAAAGAGAATAAATGAATTTACTCCATGAAGTTCAATTCCATGACCCAACCATCTTTCCTTTCTCTTACAATGCTTCTGTTCTGTATTTTAGGAAAAATTATCATTTGGCATTGTAAAAACAACATTGTGCCACCACAGAGCACTTAGAAATGTTAACCCATGGCCAATACTGAACCAGTTTTAGTAGTGGTTCCTTATTAATTCTCCTGATAAGGCTCTATTTCAAGTAATATATGTGTCCAGCCAAACTCTGATGATCTAAAAATGCTAATGAGGACCAAACCAGGATGCAAGGCCATCAGAAAACATTAGGACTAGATTGGGAAGTCAAAGCAAAACAAAAAAATCAGAAGCAAACAATAGCAAATCCCTTCCATACTGTTGCCAAGACAATTCCACAGATGTGTCCAGTAATCACCAGGAAACTACCTTAACTTGAAGGGGACTTTCACATTTACAATACATAGAAGTCAGTTGCCAAAATTTGAGCAACAAATTAACAGCAATTTATATTCAACTATTAAACTGAATAGCTTAAATTTATCAGAAGCATTTAAAATAGACACTAGACTGTGCTAAAGTATATTCAAAGGCTCTTCAGTGACACAAGTCTTTTCCTATATATGCTACAAGATATCATCATAAGATAGAGTGTGGCAGATTATTATTAGTAAGTATTTTATTTAAGCTGCTACCCCAATTCCACAGGATAGTGAAAACTAAACATTCTGATGTTTACAACTTTTTTGAGTCCTATTCACTTGTCCTAGCATGTCAGAGTAATTTAGTGAAGGCTATAGAACAAATGTAGGTGGAATACAGACTAGATGGTATCAGTATTTACTAAGATGAACATCTAAATCAGTCTAAAGACAAACTGTAACTAGCATTTAAAAAAGAAACACAAAACTGAAAGTAAATTGGTTGCTTATATTATATTTTCTAAAATAAACTTCCACCCCAAAATTATAGCAGCAGACTATTCTATTAGTCACTTTGGAGATTTGAGTTTAGACTCAAAAAATATTTGTTTCATTTATATATGCATTATGATTACTTCACTGGCTTCAGCAGCCAGAAATATAAAGAAAGGTACTGCACAGGCACTTTATATGAGTTACTTTTACAACAGTGGTAGATCAACATTCAGAACCTGCAATATAATCTAATCATAGCAACTTGCCTGAATTTGAAATAATTTTTTAAATAAATTGTGCTTTCCCAGGGAACCTCCTGCAGAAGCCCAGGGTTCCAGGGAACACTGGTTGGGAAACTCAGCTCTGGGAGGTCTCAAAGAACCCCAGGCCTCTCTTGCATTGGTAAATGTCAGTATTCATGGGACCACCATCAGGAGAACATGAACAACAATGGTGTTCATGGCAGGGTTGCAAGGAGAGAGCCGCTACTCTCCAAAAAGAACATTGCTGTCAGTATTCATGGGACCACCATCAGGAGAACATGAACAACAATGGTGTTCATGGCAGGGTTGCAAGGAGAGAGCCGCTACTCTCCAAAAAGAACATTGCTGTCCATCTACAGTTTGCAAAAGACCACATGGATAAGCCAGAAGGTTACTGGAAGTATGTTCTGTGGACGGATGAGACCAAAAGTAAAGTTTTGGGCTCGAATGAAAATTGTTATGTTTGGCAAAAGGCAAATACTGCATTCCAACATAAAAACCATATCCCATCTGTGAAACATGGTGGTGGCAGTATCATGGTTTGTGCCTGCTTTGCTGCCTATGGACCAGGATGGCTTGCCATCATTGATGGAACTACACATTCTGAATTGTACCAGCAAATTCTACAGGAAAATGCCAGGGTATCTGTCTGTGAACTGAAGCTCAAGGAGAGTGGGTCATGCAGTGAGACAATGACCCAAAACACTCAGGTTGTACGACCAAAGAACAGTTAAAGCAGAAGAAAATTAATGTTTTGGAATGGTCAAGTCAAAGTCCTGACTTTAATCCTACAGCAATATAGTAGAAGGACCTGAAGCAGGCAGTTCACCAACATCCCTGAATTGAAGTTGTTCAGTAAGGAGCAATAGGTTAAAATTCCTCCATACTGTGTGCAGGACTGATGCACAGTTATCAGAAATGTTTAGTTGCAGTTATTGCTGCTGAAGGAGGGGCATACCAGTTACTGAAAGCAAAGGTTCACATACTTTTGCCACACACAAATATGTAGCTTTAGATCATTTTCCTCAATAAATCAATGAACAAGTATAATGCTTTTGACTCACTTGTTTAATTGGCTTCTCTTTATCTAGTTTTGGGACTTGTGTGAGGAACAAATCAAGTTTTAGGTTATATTTATGCAAAAACATTGAAAAATCAAAAGGGTTCACAAATGTTTAAGCACCACTGTATGTCACAGGATGGTTTTTGTGGGGAAATATGTAAGGAGGAACTATTATGTACACTACCTTGAGTACCTTAATGAAAGGTGGGATGTAACTCAAACAATAAAATGAGTGGTTTCATGTTCTGTTGCATGTCTTTTTAAATAAATGACAAACTTTAAATACAAACCACTATACTTTTGTTGGAATAATGACAAAAAATGCCAACATGGCTCAGTAAATTTAAGTATATGTTTAAGTAGGCAAAGGGATATGACAAAATGTTCATTCTTTCATCTACTCAATACAATTGGCCTGATATGGGACTAGAGATTAAAGGTAAAAGCTTGCATCAGTCTGTTGCGGCCGAAGCAATCATTTTGCACAAAATGGTAAGCTATAAGGTTTCTGTTAGTGAAACTGACTCCTCTTCCTACATAGAATAGTTAATGTAATTCCTATTTGTGGTTTATCTAAATGCAATAAGCATGCTATTTCTGGGTGGCTTTGTTGGAAGAAATACTGTAGTAACAGAAGGTCTGTGAATCCTTTAGAACTATCCATAATCCTGAGATATAGTGACCTACAATGTAATCAAGAGTTTAATTAACTATTATTAATTGATAAAGAATTGTTAAAAAACAACACCCAAAACAGTGTATCTTTGCATGTCTTTATGTATTGAGCCGATACTCACTTTCTTTGTTGAGTAAAATATATGAAGCCATAGTTTTAGAAATCAGTGACACTTCATTTAGCAGCAATGACTTTGGCCAACGTTTCCTGTATCTGTCAATCAAACCTGTACACTGGCACAGAGATACTTTGGCCCATTTCTCTTTGAAGAACTGCTTCAACTTGTTAATAGCTTGAAGCTGTCCTACATGAACTATGTGCTTTAGATCACAACACAACACTTCAATTTGGTTAAGGTCAGAGCTATGACTTGGATATTCCAAAGTACAAAATTTCTTTGCTTTAGTTATTCTGCTGTAAATATATTTGTGTATTTAGGACTGCTGTGCTATTTGACCAACATAAGGTTCGCTGAGCCTCATTTCTTAATCACTTCTGGAAATTGCTTCTTAACTGCTTTTCAGCTATTAGAAACCTTTGGATTGAAGCTTTTATAGCACTGGGTGAGCTTCCTTCAATCCTTGGTGAAAGAAGTTTTAAAGGACGTAAAAAAATTTTTTTTTTTGAATAAACAGCAAAAGGATGATTAGAATGTTGATTTTGGAAAGTTACAAACAGACTAAGGGTCCAGATGGATTTGAAATAAGATTTCAAAATTAATTATAAGAATCCTTCCTGTGGAAAATGCTGTTGTTTTGAATTCTTAAAACAAAAGAGACATGATAGGATGGGACTTGAAGGTTGGACACTAGAGGGAACTAAAGATTACAATTAAAGGAGAAGAACACTTAAATTTGACAGAATGAATGGAACAAAATACTTTTAACGTTAGACGTACTGAAGGATATTTGTGAACAATGGACACAGAAGTTAACTTTAAGAGTGTCTACCATTATAGATAGACTGCTTAAAAGATGCTATGAAAGAGGAACAAATTTTACCAGACAAGACCGAGACTGATTTGAAAGTAGATTTAAAAATGACAGGCTACAAGAATGATATGGAAAAAGATGCTACATTGGATATACTGTACAAATGAAACCAGTTGATGCCTTAATAATTAAAAGTTGATATACAAATAACAAACCAAAGGAGTGACCTGGATAACTCTCCTATATTGAATTTAAGAGGCTCGTTAAAGCTTTGAAGAATTTTGTGAGAAGGGACAAAGAAAAAATGGAAAGAAATCAAGTTCTAGGACATTATTTGATCAAGGTTAAAATAGGTATGTTATCTCTGATAACCTTTAATGGACTTTTGCTGACCAGGACTGATGACGATGCTTTAAGGATTTGTTTATAGATAAGAGATGAGTTATGGGAAGAAGAGATCATTTGTTGTATTTTAAGAGAGGGTGATAAGGTACTAAAATTGTTTATACTTGTGATGGAGAAGTCATTTCTTTATGTATCTTTTTCTTTACTATATTATTTTTTCTTTTTTTTCTGATTTTCTTTCTTCCTTTTTGCACTTTCTATTTTCTTTTTCTTTAGTTTGTATTATTTATCTTTGTAATTGTAATGCTTAATAAAATTATTATTAAAAAAAATCTTTTTAAGCATAGCACTCAGCCCAATTTCTTCAAACCATAGTTGAACTGAAAGCTAGTCCAAATATTTTTAGTGTTGAGCAGTGATTTGTTGAGCTGCTAATATAAAAATGTAATCTATTTCTTGTTTTGCAATTATCTTATTCTATTAAATACATGTGACAGATCTAAACCTGGGGGACATTAAATTTTTCTTTTAGTAGTAAGTCTCCTGCCAACCTAGCAGTTCGAAAACATGCAAATGTGAGTAGATTAATAGGTACCGCTTCAGCGGGCAGGTAACGGCGTTCCGTTTAGTCATGCTGGCCACATGACCACGGAAGTGTCTACGGACAAACGCTGGCTCTTCAGCTTTGAAACGGAGATGAGTACCACCCCCTAGAGTCGGACACGACTGGACTTAATGTCAAGGGAAACCTTTACCTTTACTTCTCTTATCAAAAATATCTTTCCAAAATTTTGAACTTTATCACAGATCACCAGAGACCCTTTCTTTTTTATACAAGTCAATGGTATTTATGCAACATGTATAATACTTTAACCAGAGTTAAATGCCAAATATGTAATATCTTAGATACAACTCTTATAATGGAACTAAAATTATTATCCTTGGTAACTATAAGAATAATCATATATTATTATCCAGGTGCTTACCTAAATTTGTTTCTCATCCTTCTTTTAAACCACAATTATAGTTACCTGTTTCTAACAAGGCCTTAGAGACTCTAGGAATCATGCTTTAAGGTTCTGAATAGCAAGTAACAATTAACTTTTCAAAATTTGGAAGGGGGCAGTTAGTTAAATCTAATACTCTCCTGATTTGTAAAAGCAAATTGAATTAATACCATTGCAAGGATTATATTTTATAAATTAACTGTATCTCTGCAATATAAGGTAAACAATTCTTAAAACAAATCTCTTATTCCGTACAATCCCTTTTGTGCTTAAAACCGTACTTTCATTTTGATTTTTGTTAAACCAAGTATGTTCCATTACAAAATTTAAGAGGAAAACATCCAGAGTTAATCCTTAAATCCTTTTGCTCCAAATTTACATAATAGTTTTAGTAAATGTATTAGTAGTTCCATACATTTTACAGAATCCATACACATACATACATAAATATTGGACATTTTCACTGTTCGGTTGAATATTCCAAAATGAAAGGAACAGTATGAACTAAAACAGTGGCTTGAAAACGCAAATACAAATATTGTACTTCTAGTCTCCCTTCTGAGATGTATATACAGTATTTCTACAATTCAATCTTTTGAGATGCTCTTACCTAAAGTATTTTTACTAAGAAAGTTTAAAATAAGTAAATCAACCTTGGAAAGTTCATTATTTTGAATGCAGCTATTTAGCCTAGAAGTTTAAAAACTTTTTAATCAAGATGTTTGCTTATCTTTATCCATACTGGACCACAAGGATAACTGAACATTTAATAAAAATCACACACAGATGTACCCCAAAATGGTCTGATTTTGTCCAGTTGAAGAAAACATGTAAGGAAGTGAAAGTCTGGCTTTAATTATGAAATATTAATACATAAAATATATATCATAAACACTGCTGTTATCTAGGTTCTTCTGGGTGGTGAAAGTCTTGAATTTATATGTTGGTGTCAGCCTCCCAGTAGGCCTGACAGGAAACACGACCAGATGAGCTAATTCTACTTTATTGTTAGGCTACATTAACAGAATCTTGCAAGTCTGAAAGTACAATCTCCAGCCGTCCCTTTTTACCGCCTGATCAGTTAGGGCGGATCCTTTCTAAGTTTCTTTCTCTGCCCATTACTCAGCTGCGGGCTCCTCCCCCTTTTATCTGATTGTTCCCTAGGCAGCATCTCTTCCCCCCATCTTCCAAGGTCATTCTCACATTCCATTACAGTTGGTGATAGTTCCATGCCATACTCTCATGCGTGATTATAATTAAAGGATGAATTTTGGGGAAAAGAGTACAACACTCCAGAGAACAGTGATTCTATCAAATCTGCTTAAAGGTGTATTTGAAATACATAGTGTAAGCGTACTTCTATGAATACATATACACAGCAAAGCAAGGAATGTAACTCTAAAAGCATGATTAATGTGATTATGTCAAAAGACAGAGAATTAGCGAAGGATACCGGGATAATGAGAGATAGTGAATATGGGAATCATCATTTTTTGATAGTATCAAGATATTGTGGACTGTGGTGGAAAAAAGGACATGGAAAGAAAGGAATAAAAATGAAAGAATCTAGAATGTAAGTACAATGACTACAGCAAGACTACAAGTCCTATATGAAATGTATTAGAAGACGAATTCATCTCCCAACACAATAAAAAAGCAGACATATGGAAAGAGGATGTGAAAGCTGCTTGGAACAGAATTATGGAATAGATGTTAGAAAAATATGAGGAGAATGGATCTGAAAATTGTTTTTTCTGACATATCCAACTCTTACTTCCATATAACAAAGTGGGCAGAAGCTCATTCCTATATATAGCCGTTTTTCTTCTTTTCAAAAACATTCACTTCTTGCAACAGATCACATACTACCGAACCTTTCTACCAGCATTTGCACATTTTAAAATTTCTCTATTTTTTTCCATCTTTAGTTTACATTCTACAAAGGTACACAAATCCAACTACTTGCTTTAGTTTTTCACCACTCATGTTTAACTTGCAACTGTTTGTTTTCCCTGTCAAATACATTAGTTTTCAGTTCCATATTCCTCACTGCATCATAAAATCTTTCATTGCAAATCATTACGGTTCTTAGGTAACAAGCCAACATGTGATAACAAAACTATATAGATTTACATTCCCAGTGAAAACTTATAATATCTTATACTAGCTACTGAACAGTAGGACATACTATACCACTAGTTTCATTCTTATTGGGACTCTTCAGGTGTAGATATCCTTCATACTAGATGCTCCACGTTCAACCCATTAATGGGATTTGAATCCACAGGCCTTAAACCATTAAAGGGCTAAACATAGAACATTTATTATAAAGGATATCTACACCTGAAGAGTCCCAGTAAGGACAACACTGGTTGTGAAGTGCCTTCTATTAATCAGTAACTAACAACATCTACAACTATATAACCCCCCCCCCCTTTTTAGGAGAGATCTTGAGACTTCTAGCACAAGGCCAGACCAATAAAAATTACAAAGCTCTCTACTATGGGAACGTATAGAAAAATGCATATTTTCTACTTATCATCACATTAATACTTTATACATTTATTCATAAGCCACATTAAACAACCAAGGGGACAGCACATATTCTCGTTTTACTCACTACTCAATAGCAGATCCTACACCAAACAGAGACTTGGGCTAGATGGCCTCTGAAGTCGTTTTCCAATTCTATGCTTCTTTGATTCAATACAGAACTATTTACTAAGCATTTCGTTCATTCTCACATGTGCACCATTCATTGTTGCAATGTGCTTTACTCACATTACATACCTCTCTTTAGCAATCAACCAATCTGACACATTATGTAGTTTGACTATGGTATTACATATGACAGGCTTGTAAGATATAAACATCTAAACATTTGTTCAACTGAAATGGCATGGAAGTACCAGTAAGCTCCATATTTGTGCAAAATATTCCAAGCCTATTCACTTTATCATATGCTCTGTACCAGTGGTTCTTAAATTATTTGACCCAATTACACCTTTTCTTGGTCTCAAATAATGTCATTACTCTGATCAAAAAACCCGGACTCTGTTGTTTTACACAAGCGTTTCAACAGTAGCGGTGCCAAACTAGATCCTTAACTCACAAACAAGGAATTACAAATTCCTCCCGCAATATGCCCAAATTACCCCCTTGGTGATAGTTACCCCCTTAACAACTACTATTCTGTATCAACAAACACATTGCAAGTTTTGTTTCTCACACTGACTTTCTCAGTGATCAGCTGAAGGGCAAAAATTTGGATTGCACTCCTTCTGGTCAGCATAATGCATTTCCAAATTTTTGATCACTGTCATCTCTTGTACCCTGTCAATCAAAATTCTACCGAAAACCTTAACATATTCTACAAACTAATCTGCCTATAATTTTGCATTCAATCTTGCTATCTGTTGTTTCCTATAGGGGAACAATAATGGCATTCTTCCAATTAGCAGGCAGTTTTCACAAAGACAGTAAACAAATCATGCAGACATTTCATAAGCAAATCACACCCATATTTTAACACATGAATTGTCATATGGGGCAACACTGTCCCCAAGAGAATGAAATTTGGTTCTTGGGAGGGCCAAAAAAAAATCTTAGATATTACAATGGTTTGTGGCCCTCAAAGCTCAACACTACCCACAAAATCTTATTCCTTAGTATTTAGTTTATCTTGTCGGGTTTTCTTGGGTATCACACAAGCAGCATTAAGTTCATGGAAGATACACAAAATGTATGTAAGATCAGTTCTACAAAACTATGGCAAATAGATGGCTGGGATTGGAGGACTTTTGATCGACTGGTCAATCTCAAAGTCATATCATGAGAAGTAGCCTTCCTGTGTCTATTGGCTACCACTGGCTGCCTTGTGGTTGATATTTACTGTAGTCTGAAATGGCAAAAGTACATTTTGTTTTCCAACATTTTATATTGTCGAAAGTGGTTTTAATTCAGTAAATAATATATTAACGAAAGAGAACTGATAAATGTTCAAGAGGAAACGTTAGAATTAAACATCACACCAAACACTGAACTTTTAGTTTAAAAACATCAGGCTCATGGATCCCATTCAATTGTTCTTGGGTATGTTACTTTCTTTTTTAAAGTAGTTACGTAAACATTATTTTCTCATATCAGGCAACAGTTAAAAGTTAAGTTCACTAAAAATAATTTTTATGAAATTAATTTAATTTTTCCCATTGTTTTACATTTGCTGGAAAAATAAGTTTTTAATGATTTTTTAAAGATTTGATTACAAGTAAAAGCAATACATTGCTACCATGTTTTTATATAAATTACTAATCTGCATATATATGATAAATAGCAATTTATATAAGTAAATAAACTCTGTTAAAAGTTACTCAACAAATACTGTTATAAAGTTAAATGTTAATAGCTTTTTAATTTTTAATTTAACTTTTAACTTAAAAAAATTATTTAATCATTCTTAACCCTGCACTGAATAAACACCCGAACAAAACTTACTCTTTACATGTATAAAGCACAGATACACACAGAGTACAATAATGAAAAAAAGGTTGAGAAACACCATTTTAACATTTCTCCAATTACTTCATCTACACCTATACTCTTAAAATTATAGCCTTCTCACAGCATTACTTCCTTTCCAACATTTTTTTCTTGGAGATTATTATTTATAGCACTCACTTTAATTCCACTCTTCAACTTGGCATTATTATTCTACAAACCTATAAAATCTGCATTTTCTTGAACTCCTTTAATTATTCCTTGCTCTCTTTGACTACATTCTTTGCAACTTTCTCTTTCTCTCTATACTCATGGTATCCACCTACATTTTTTGCAGCAATCATTCTTATTGTAACATTAACTTTTTCACTCTATTCCCTGTTTCCACACACACATATCCTTACATTCACTTTCCATTCACTCTCTTAGGAAACCAATCTTTATTCAAAAACTTTTTCACACAAGACTCAAACTTTCCCTTTCTACAGCCATCCTACTGTCACTTTAGTTTTTAATAATTTTTTTCTTCAGCGAGCACTTTTCCCCAAATATTAACTCCTGACACTATTTTAAAAAAACGGTTTGTCTCATATTTAGAACCTCTTACCACTCCTATATCATTCACTAATTCTCTCAATATTTGACCATAAAAATTAAATAAATAAAAATAAATAATCACATTTATAGTTTTAGATCTAGATTTATTCCTTTGCCATTTGTTCACAGACTTTTGTTAAACCATGTATTTGAAACAAACTTCCCCTTTTCTATGCAGCTACTCACCAGTCACCACTCTCAATTTAATTTTTTTTGTTCTGACTCACTGATTTGTGTCATTTAGCAAAGTAATTTCCCCCTGGATTGCATTAATTCAGAATGCTGCACAATTATTCCTCAAACTCATATCTAGTTCTTTTATTATCATGTTCACCAGATCTAACATGCAGCAATCACCAACCTAGGATTTCCTATTTTTATAGGCACCTACAGCCTTGATGACCACAATTCTAACACACATTTTAGTGCTTTCATTCATAATTAAAACAGTATGGAAGCCAGTCAGGTCTAGTGGTTAAGGTGCTGCGCTAGAAACCAGGAGACTGAGAGTTCTAGTCCTGCCTTAGGCATGAAAGTCGGCTGGGTGACCTTGGGCCAGTCTCTCTCAGCCCTACTCACCTCACAGGGTTGCTGTTGTGGGGAAAATAGGAGGAGGAAGGAGTATTAGGTGTGTTCATTGCCTTGAGTTATTTATAAAAATAATAAAGGTGGGATAAAAATAAATAAAACTAATAAAAATAAGTATTTTCACTTTCCTGTACATATTCATTGACTCTGCTCAAAATCAGATCACCTTCAGATTACATCCTTTCTTTCAGCCTTGGAAAGGGGGCTTTACGGCCCGTAAAGCACTTCCGGCTGTCGTGAAATGTTGTGCCAATCCCCCGCGGTCACATGACCGCATTTCAGTCACTCAGCAACCGGCTCACACGTACAACTGGTTGCCAAGTACCCTGTAATCATGTGATCACCATTTGCAATCTTCTCTGCTAGCTTCCCCAGAAAGTCAACGGGTAAGCTGGCAGGGAAGGTTGCAAGCAGAGGGGACAGAAGGGAGGGGAAACCCTTTGTGGAGCCACAGTAAAGAAGCTCAAATCCTGAACATTTCTGCTTTATTCCTCCAGCCCCAACAAGGATTTCCCCTTAATGCACAGAGGGGAGGGGAAACCCTTCAGCAGGCAGCTTTTTTGTTCTGTCTGCTTAACAACCCGGGAGATCACTTAACGACCACAACTGGGAGCGCTGGGATTGCAGTCATTGAGCCAAGTAGTCACATGGGCGTCTTGCTCAACAACCAATTTGCACAACAACCGAGATTCCAGTCCCAACTGTGGTCGTTAATCAAGGACTACCTGTATACAGAATTCCAATACTGTAACACTAATTTCTCAACTTTAACATTCATGCTATTGTTATGCTTAAACCACATTAAGTATGCTTTGTGTTTGGGAAAAAGAAAAATAGATAAAGCGTTTTCTAGAAACGGTTCTCACTGCTCATCATATACTAATGCATAGCACAACAAATTTCAAAAGATATCACTGCCCCAACTTTTAATTAAAATCAGAAGCAATGCCAGAAATATGAAGGAAAATAAGCAAGAATTGTGAGGGAAGCAGGAAGAAAATGAGCTGTCATCTACAATGGCCACTAATGTGTTACTTGAACAAGTGCAAAGAGAATACTGGAAATCACACAGAAACTTTACTAATCAATGTATTTTAATCTGATATATAATTGTTTTTCTGCACTTTTACTGATGAAATTCAAGTTACAATTTGACATATATTTTCACAGATTTATTGCTGTGCCAGCCTTCATAAATAAATAAAATAAGGATGTTTAGGTAACTTTGAAACAAAACTTTTAGTTTAAGTTACTATATTAGAAACAGATACAACTTTAGCAACAGTCCCACAATTATAAAATATCTGATAAAGACCAAAAAAATGCTATCTGAATCTCTTTTACTAATCAAAAAAGCAAAGGCTTTTAATGTGCTGCTTGCTCCCTCTAGTGGCAGTCTCTAATAAACTGAATTTAATTCTTCCAAAGCTAAACTTAAAACTGGGTTTAACAAAAATGCAACTAAAAAGAAATCAATATTGTTCTTCACGAAATAATTGTAGTAATTTGCTGTACAGAAATGACCATTCTGTTTTATAATCATTTGTTATTCTTTTAACAGAATAGCCTTATTGATAACTGTTAGTTTCATTGCAATAATGTTTACAACATTATTGAATTACAGTGTGGTATTTTTACGTTATTGTAACACTAAACCATATATCTTTACAATAGTCTGCAATTATAACTTACTATAAAATTTCAGTTTCAGTAACTCTAAATTAGCAAACCCAACAGACATATCCACCTTATCCCTGAATCACTCTAAACTAATTTTCACATTCACAAATTTAACATTTTTCTCATCCAAATTTATCTTACTTTATACACCATGCATTCTGAACCTTCTTAAAAACTCAAGAGTTAAAAATGTGTAAAAATGGGCAGCTAAAATAGTGAGACTAGACCAACTACCCTGTACGAAAAAATGTTAATATTTGCAGCTTTCTATTTTATGGGAGGGGGGACATTGTATAAGACTATCCATAGTGTAAAAAAGATAGGATGAACTTTGTCTCTTAATTTTATAATATCAGAAGCTTCTGTATGATGGGAGTTACAGGACACAAAAGCTAGGTTCAGCCATAATAGAGTCTGTCTGACTTTGGCTAACGTGCTTGTGTATTTTCTTTTATATCACCAAACTCACATGCTGTAAATTTAGCCAATTGTAGTTTGTTCAACATATCTGGATTAAGCAAAGCATATTAAAAATAGTGCATGTACTCAATCAGGATATCCTTTAGTAAGCTCAGTTAAAATTATTCAATTTGTTGAACAGTACAGTGATGGCTACCAAATTGGATGGCTTTAAAAATGAGTGAGACAAAATCAAAATATGATTGAATGACTATTAGTCATGATGACTGTTACTTTCAGGATCAAAAGCTGTATGTCTTTCAGTGCCAGTTGCTGGGGACATGAGTGGAGAATGAGCGCTGACATGCTGAGGTGCGCCTGGCCTTTCATGAGGCAGCTGCTGACCGCACAAGGCCTTCTTCCTGAGGCCGTGTGTGATGTGGACAAGGTACAATCACGTGCAGCCTTCTCATGAGACTCTGAAGCCTTCCGAAGTCTCGTGAAAAGGCCACACACAATTCAGACAAGGCTGCACGCAGCCTCAGGAAGAAGATCTGGTGCAGACAGTAGCTGCCTCATGAAGGGCCAGGCTGGGCACACCTCGTCAGCAGCAGGAGGAAGATGGTAAGGGTCAGCTGGGGACAGCAGGGCAAGGTGGTGGAGTGCAGGGTGACCAAAAGGGCAGAGGTGGGGGGAGTTGAAGAGGAGGCAGGCCCTTATCTTACTAAGGCTTGGGGCTAGGAGGGACCAAGCCAGGAATGGCTTGGATCGGGGTGGGTCCACGCATAAGGACCTGGTGGGATTCGGTTAATGACAGCAATCAGGAGTGGCAGGATTGCTGCCGCTAAGCAATGCGATCACATGACATCGCGCTTTACGACTGCATTAACAATGGAAATTCCAGTCCCAATTACTGTGGTTAACTGAGAACTGGATACACATATTTTACAAGTAAGAATACAGAAACTGGGAAAGAATTACCTACTTTTTATTTGCAAGTTCTTGCCATTGTGAAACTACTGCGAGTCACAAATATTTACCAATCTAAAAAAAAAGAATAAGCCAGGATGAAACACTTGTTTTGGAATTTTGCTTTCCATGAACTATAATTTAGCCACAGCTATACTATGCTATACATTACAGTACCAGAAACTGATGACTTTGTGATTAAAAATGGTAGCATTTCTCAGTTGAGCCTAAAGGTGGTGAGAAGAGGCTAATGAGTTCCATGTTTGCTGCAGACTGTTCTCACAGCAGTAAATATTTTCCCACTGAGCCTGAACTAGGGTCGGCCTTTTTTTTAACCCTCACATCCTTATGGACATGAGTCATCAATGTGAATCATAAGCTTCAGCCATCGAAACAGCACACTGTATATTTAATTTGGTTTTGGATCAAAACTTATTATTACCAACATTACCCCAAGCATGCTCACACATATTACAAGCTTTCTAGATCTAAAAATACAAGCTACCATTTGTATGGTTTTAGCAGATATAAACAAAACAAGCCTCTAACAATATTAATGGCAAAACTAATTTTTTTGCATATGTTGTATTAATCCTTGGCAATAAATAAAATGTTCAAGAAAAGTTCATTCCTACAGAAATACTTGACTCAGTATTTCAAGATGTATCAGGAACCAATGAAGTATGCAACAAGATGAAATACTTTTTACGTATTTATTGTCAATTGCCAAAAGATGAGTTTCACCGTATTTGTTAAATGCATTTATCGTGGTAGCCATACGGAAATACAAATCTAACATTCTAAGCGTAAGACTTGTTTTTCTTGCAGGAATACAATACTAAAGTTGATCCAAGAAAACCAACTGAGGTCCCCATATTTGGATCCTGTTTTCAGACATGTCATCTGGGCATTTGTTGTAGTTGTTAGAAATATTGCATTAAATAGTAATGGAACGGTATTCCAGTTCATGATTAAATATATCACTTTCAACAGTAAACTAGTAAACATGCATCACCTTGATATTACTACCTATACTTAGTGCTTTTGAACATTTTATTGAGATATGTAATTTTATTAAAAATTCTCCAGTTTTTGATAAATAAATGTAATATAAAACAGTAACTTTAATGAATGAAGTGTTTTAAAATATTACAATACATGTGACAGACAACAGCTCTTGTTTGTAAATAATCAGATATTTACTGTCCTGACTCCCAGGAAACACTCTGAGACAGGGAACTGGTCTCTAATGTTTTATTGCGAATACATAACAGTACTCCTAACAAACTGAACAAACGTGGGAAAACCCAGCCATATAAACCCCGCAGGTTAGGGCGGTCCCAATCTGTGCCTCTTGGAATGGCTCACCAATTCCTCAGTGCTACGCATGCGCTTAACAGTCTGGAAGGGAGCCCCCTGCTCGCCATCCTTACTCATGACATTTACCAAATACTGAAAAATGTTGATTTATAGTATCTAGGATCAACTCACAATTCAGAATACTTTACATTATGCTTTTAGAACACTTTTGGAAATGCCAGTGTATTTTTGCTTTTATCTGAGAATGTAGGAGACACATATCAATAGGCACTGGGCATTTCCTGAACTAAAGTAGCAGAAATATTAACCATTCAAGTAAGCCTTAATTTACGTTGACACCCTAAGAAAACATACTGTCATTCAGACTAGATACATGATTCTCTATGTTGCTTATTAACTCTTTCAATTATTATTTTTTACTTATTTTAAACATTCAATTCCTTTGGATTTTTTAACATTCAACATTTTTCCAATTTTTTATGCACAAAAAGTAGGAAATTTTGTATAACCAAATAGCATTATTCACAGAGAATTACATGCAACCTCCAAAGGATCCTGGAGACTGTAGAAGTACAAAACAGTATTTATGGAAGAAAAACTCTTTGAGGAAATAAAATTAAAAACATCTCTATGGGGGAACTCAGAAGGTGCAGAATATTAAACAAATGCACATTTATGTATATGTGAATATGTGTGCTAGGAGGCAAACAATTAGATGGAAGAATAACTCAAATGTTCTAGACATTTTTGGTTGGCTAGCTAGCCTGAACAGAAGCATGTGACAGTATGCTGAAGTGACATTTGTTCTGTTTTATTTTTGTACCTGCTTGAGATCCACTCATTAAATTTCCCTTCAATTACTATACTATTTTTTTTCATGATTTGTGCGCATAAGCTTTGAGCAGTGTGACTCGTCTCATTTCATGTCAGAAATGCAGGAAACAGAAAGGGGGAAAGTATTAATTAAAATTTTAAAAAGTTAAAAACATTTAATAAAAACATAAAATTTCTATAACTCTAGCCCAATGCCAGGCCACACTGATGGCAGAGGTGTTTCTGACCAATAAGTCACTCTGTGTGCATGTTGGTCCCAAAGGGCACTTTAAAAGATGGGTAGTTGTTTGAATATTGCCACATTCGCAGCAAATATAACAAGCAGTGTGACTTGTTATATAAAATTAAACGGCTTAGGAAATGCAACTACATCAACCTCAAGGTTAAAAACATACCAAAGGTATAGAAGGCTTATTAAAAAATTCTGAGATTGGCAATGGACATATAAACAAAAGTTGTCATATGAGTTAAAGCAAACATATTTAAATATATGCTGAGTGTCAGAAATCTTACTTAGCTATTGTTCTGTTCATAAGCAACGTTTTTTTTACCATGATACCAAACAATTTCAAGTAACACAATCTAAATATAAGATTCAAAAGTTTTACAAATTCTACATGTCTTAGTATAGAATTCAAATCATGAATAAAACTGAAGTCTCAGTCTATATGTAAAATATATACTTATTTCTGCTCTTTAGTTTTTAGTGAATGTTATGTCTGAACCAAAGAACTGCTTGAACACTGTGCTTTCTAAATACATCAGCTAGCCAGAAAAACAAATAGTGTACTATATCTGGGTTTATTTAATGTAGGATTATAGTCATCTGCACATGTAAAACAATTCGCTAATTATTTCCTTAAGTAACACAGTATTCAACAAACCAATTTAAATACAGTATTAATAGAAAACATTTATTCTCCAACTTTTACATTAGGCAAAATCAAAACTACTGAATGTAAGCACAAAAACAAAGATGGAAGATCACAGAAAACTTGATTAGCAATGATTCAACAACAAACCTTTCTAGTTATGAATAACTGATTAGTGGTTTACTCTAGGAAGAGAAGAGCAAAAACAATGAAAATATTTTATTTACTGATTTTAACTATTCCTCATTTTAATAGGGACAACACACTGGACACATTAAGGTAACTGGAGTGTAGTAGAGTAGTTAACGTTTTAATTTTAAATTTGAGAAACCACATACTTAATTAACCATTGTGGCACTCTAACATATCTCACAAAATTATTCATAAGATTAACACACTGCTGAGCTTCTTGGAATGGGATACTAATAAGAGGTTTCCATGTTGGGAAATAAAAGATTGGTTTCAAGACAACAATTCTGCTTACTCTCTGTCTGTTCTTCAGTATTCAACAGCTGTGCCAAGCCTGCACTTTTCTTATGTATCTGAAAATGTTTCTACAGTGGTGTTCTGGGGGTGAAAGGTGGGGGAGGTGGTCCACCACAGGTACAGGCAATAAGGGGGATGCTGCTGAAGACACAAGGAGGCTAGTGGCAGGTATGGAGTCAGGTTGCTGCTGCCTGTGTACTGATCAGCTATTTGGCATCAGCGCATCAGCAACAGAGGAAAAAATGTGTGCCTTCAAGTCAGTTTTGACTCCTGGTGACTCCCCACTGCAGTTTTCTTGCAGCATTTTTTCAGAAGTGGTTTGCCAGTTCCTTCTTCCTAGGACTGAGAGAAGTGACTGGCTCAAGATCACCCAGCTGGCTTTGTGGTTAAGGCAGGACTAGAACTCACAGTCTAGAAGACTGTGTTTCTAGTCTTGATGTCTTAACTACTACACCAAGCTGGCTCTCAACACTGAAGGAGGGGGATGTTAAAAAATCTGCTCTGGGTGTCAAATATGCTAGGTACTCCACTGTGTCTCTGACTGTATTATTCCTCCCACAAGACAGATTTGCTGCCTGAGATTTCCTCATTGTACTCTTTTTGAGCTTTACATAACATAGAACCTTGGTCTTTTCTTCCCAAAACTAAGGCCCTAAGCACTATATATACCCCCCCTCCAATATTTCTGTATGCCAATAAGGGGTAATAAGCAAATTCTTCCTCATACTTCTCAGCAATCACTACTACTTTCCCTCTCATGTGGAAGGAGTATCTTTTCTTCTGATTGTTTTAAAATTTTAGTTTTCAGCTCACCAGGATGCCAAACAGTAAACACATCTCCCCTTCTTTCTCTATCACTAGAGAAAAGCTAGAATAATTTCCAATGCAGTCAGAACATTTTTTTTCAAAAGTTTCAAGAATATACCAGAAAACAGTCCATTTGTTGTCAGTGTTGGCCTCTAACGAAAAAGAAATTAACTTTCTCATAACATGTACATAGGATTAAAAAGAAAACAACAGCTGTGGAGTTGGTCCTGATTACCAGTTTGGAAGCTAATGTAGCATTGTATTAGTAGAAAATTATAAAGGATTTTTCAGCCCATTTTGCTTAAAAGTTTAAAATACTTTTTATTTTAAAAATGTTTTTTAAATTATTTTAAAAACCTCTACCAGGACTGAAATGTAGAGCAGTGGTACAGCATGCATTGGTATCTAGAATATATTAGCACAAAACAGAACAAAAGCATGTGCATATGAACCAAAAATGCCTGTAAATCTTTATATTTGAATTGTCACTTGAGAAGCAGGAATACATAGCCCAAAATAATGTTTAGGTTTGGTTGTTTTTTTAAACCAACTGGCAAACCACTTTTTTTTTAACCATTTGGCATCTCTTCCAGCATAAAAACAAAATCTAGCACCATCTAAATCAATAGTGCAGAAATTGTGGCTTAGACTAGTACCCAGCCATAATGTGTTCATCACCAATCTTTCCAATTGACAATTGGAGCAGACAATTTGTTTAACAGAGTGAGAGTCAGAACATATACCACAGGCTCAGCCCGTAAGATATCTAGACTGTGTTTATGAACACTACATATAATAATGTATAGGCTTGGACTTCTGCATACCTCTAACAATCAAGTTAACAAGGCATGCAAATATCTGAAAAAAAGATCTGAACACAAACCAATGCCTGCATTATTAAAGATGGATAAAATTAATAATTAAATTTTTCATGAAACTTGACCAAATCATCTAGAGTACAGACCAAAGCAAGATTTGGATCCACAGGGAAAAAAACCAACAGTAGATTTGAAAGATAAATATAACATCAATGCTAACACAGGATATTCTCACTAACTGGCTGTACTGTAACATCACAACCATCCAAATGCAGTTTGTTCAGTTCTGACTTAGCGTATTCTGTGATCCCTGTGATCATGGTGTATAATATGTACAAAAATAGCCAAAATGCGCCTTAGAAACAACTTTTAAGGCAAACTATAACTTAGTACAATGTGTGAACCTCTCCCAAAAGTAGTGCTGCTAATACAAAAAATAAGTATCACTCAAGCAGACAAGGCTTGGACTGCCAAGATGGGATATAAATCTAATAACAACAACTTCTCAAGTGGCCACAGCATGAATAAAATAAGATCTCTTAATTTTTCCACTATCACAGGAGATATTTATCTTAACTTTTTAAACATAGGTCATTCCCAATATTGTTAGAGAATGGGTAGAAGTTAAAGCGAAAACCCAAGTCTGCTGAACTGCAAGTAAAATATTGGATTAAAAAAAACTATTATACCAAAAATTAATCTGGTTCTTGTGACATACAATTGTTTTTCTTGACTTAAAGATATTAATATATTTGAGATTCAGTTTAAATATTTCAGAAGAAAATCTGTAGTTTTTTATCAATCAAATATATCCCTATAGATATCATACAAACAAATCATGTAAACTGAAGCAAAGGAAAATTCATACCTCTTGTTCCTAAATTATTGCAAGTTATAACATTAGTAATGAGCATAAGAGACTACATCTCTAGACATATATGATTCTATAGCAGTTAAGAAAGGTGTTATAGATGTCAAATGCAGGCAAAGAAAGCCCATGGTAAAGGAAGAGAGAGTAATAATATTTTGTTCTAACCTATGCACATCAATAGCACCACTGTTCCCCTTGCACTGATAAAACAGTGCAACCAAAATGCAGACATTTATTTCAAAATCTAGGTGCAAGCTCCTGTAGAACATAGACTAGACAGTATGAAGCCATCTACTATTATTCATACAACTATGGATCACAATGTAAAGTATTTGCACAAAAGTGCAAACAGAACACCAGATCATAAAGCATAGTTCAGGAGCTTTTATCTGCTGCCATTTGCTGTAAAAGAAATAATATAAAAAGCAGCATACTTAGCATGAGTTGAAATGTTATAGTAGAACAAACTGTATAGAATATGTAACGATGTGATTAATATTGTTAAAGAACTTACAAATACAACTTTTGTTTATCATTTCAGATCTGCATGAAGTGGTAGGTAACTGCTTAATAAACAGTTACCTATTATTTCATGTAAATTCTGAAATTATGAAGAATTCTTTCCCCCAAACAATGCAATTTATTCAAGTGCAGAGAGTGGAAAAAGGAAAAGTATTTCTGGGCTCAGTGGTGTTCCCCTTACTAAAAGAACCATTTATTTCAAACAGTGATATTATTGCTGTAATCCATAGTTAATATAGTTAATATATGACGTCATTAAGGAACTTACTTCCAGCTAGTGGTGTTTTGGATCCACGTCTCAATTAGGCTGAGTCCCACTGGTCTCAACTAGAGAAACGGTAATTGTAAAAACTGAATACACATACACAACTGCAATAATAGAACAAAACAGATACATATGAAAAATCAAATTGATGTACAGTAAATATCTGAGACATGCTATTTTTATAAAGACACAAAAATTTTTAAAAATACTAAAGCTACATGGATTCCAGAGTTTCACATCTCAACATATGTCATATGAACTAATCATATGAATTTGACAAGCACTCCAAAGAAATAAAAACAAATGAGAACAAAACATTCTTTACTATGAAGTTGTATGCTTGAAAATCACATATAAAAAGAAATAATGTTTATGGAGGTGCTTCAAACAGTTAATTATTTCAAGAACAGATTTTAAAATATCACCATCCAACATCTTTCCCATTACCAGTGAAGTGCTTTAAAATTCTGAAATAATTTTAGCTCAATTTAGTGAGTAGAACCCTATTACTTTTTCGAAACAATTCTGAAATCTGCTACATTTTAAAACTTTAAGTGCTAACTCCCAGCTCTCACAAAAAAGAATTGCTATATTCTTGACTATAAATACCATGATAACCACCTGAAACAATTTATTTCCCCAATTATGTTTGGAATAATGGCCTTGTTATATCTCTGGTGTTTTAAAATGAGCATGTAAGGTAATTTACACATTTACCTAAAAGAAACATGACCCTGAATTTAAGATATCCCTTCTCCCCAAATATTAGAACCTCCCCATTTTTGTGTGTGTTCATAAGGTGAATGTAAGAAGATTTTAGCTATTTTAAAGCTAAACTAGTTTTGGAAAAAGTTTTCTTTCAGTTAAATACAGTGTAAGATCCTCATTCCCCCCCCTAGGATCTGTATCTCATCCTTCCTTTTCACACTAGTCAAGTATTACTGTAAAATAACTGTTTTTGTAAAAATGCCTTAAGAAACTTAACTTTATTGGTTCTTTAAAAAATAGCATTATAGCTTCTTCATTAGGCAATATTCAAATACATTGAATTTGAGCAGGATGAAAGTGAACTAATGGCAAAGAGTCATTTGGAGAAGTTTTGTGTGTTTGCTTTCTGACCTATATTTATGAAAGGCATGGGGGAGAAAATCAAGTAAGTCAAAAAAACACTACAGACTTGCTTTCACAGCCCATCCTATACAATACTTATAAGCAACTGCCATTGATTTCAATGGGATATACTTCTAAGCAAGTATACATAGCATTTTAACTTGGAAAAAACACTAATTTTAGATCAATGTGGTTTCCATATTTAAATAGAATACTAGTAATTTCTTTTTATAAATACTTGAATAAATAGGATGGCAACTTATTCCAATTTTTATTAATGTTAATAAATGTATTAAAAGCAATTCATAAATTTCAGTGGTATGCCATTCTTAGCTCCAGATATGACTGAAATATTTTAATATAAGGATGACTGTTTGCACCTGTCCAATTTTCAAATTAATATCCTTTCCATTACATAAAAAAATCAACACCAACACAGTATACCTCAAAAACTTAATAAATTATTAAAGCTGTCATAACCCATTTCCGAATTGTTCATTTTCTGAAAAGGAACAGGCTTTAATATCCCTACAACTCTTACAGTACTGATGAAGTCAATTAAAGGCCTTTCCAGTAACAAAACTCAGCATAATACAAATGGGAAAACAGAAAATCAATTAATACATATATGCTAGCATATACTGCAGTAGGACTAGTTATATCAAAAAAACAAACAAACTGAACAGACATAAAATGTAACTAGGCCATCGCTGACTATGTACTAAATAATGGAAACCACACCCCCTGATTTCACTTTTATATCAACACATACTCCATCCAAACAATCCGTACCAGAATCATAACTTAAAATATGTTGTGCAAAATTAGGATACTGACAGAGCAGCCCAGCACTAGGAAGCTTTTAAAGTTGCTTGAAAAACGTAATTCAAAAATAATTTACCAGTATTATAATCTACCTGTGTACATATTTATTAGAAGTTCACTGAGTTGCATTAGGCTTGAGTTAGCTGTCCTCACATAATTACAGCTATGTCTTTTTCTATTCACATTATCTATTCTGGACTGTGTAGCAAACTTAATATTGGTTTGTTACAGCTACAAACAGGCTGTATAAAAATCAATGGGGGCTTTTCCACCAATTCTTTAAAAGATTAAAATTTCCCCTTAAAAATGTTCAAGTATCTTACAAAAGAACCCTCTGTGCTCAGGAAAGACTGCCAATTAGTCTTAGATACCTATGAGACTGTGAACTTCTCAGTTTAGTCTCTTACAGCATCTTATATGTAGATTTATCAGCCTCATAATATATATTTATCCAGGCAAAATGATTTATTATGAAGATTCTGCCCAATATAAAGTTATAAAACGCTAAATATATTCAAATTAGTAAACTACGCTTTAATTTAAACCTAACGGAGAACAGATACTGATATCTGAAGATAATATAATATAATATCACAGCTTTACTGGAAACAGAGAGTGCAGCCATGACACAGCCCACCTGCACCCATGACAATAATGTTTACAACGAAGACGAAACCGCTGGGCCACAACATCTGAGACCGGATTTAGAAAGAAAAGAGCTTGTGCAGAGCCTTATTTCCTGGCGTGGACTAGGCCCACACGATTCCAATCACTCCACCTCAATAATGGCGTTTGCTATGAAGTGGAACGAGAATCAAAAGGAACTAAACGCCGGGAAGGTCTACCGGGTACTCCTTTTACTCTCTTCTTCGCCAGTTTTCCTGGCTATTTAAGGGGAGGTCAGGCCAGCAGCCGGCCAGCTCTGCAGGTTGTCTCCCCTCCCTCCCCGGGACTGCGGATATGGGGTGTGCGCGCCCCATTCTCCTGCAAGGCCCAGTTCAGGCCGGGCAGAAAGAATGAGGACTGAGTCGTCAGCCATTTTCCCTTCATACTCCACGACACTGACACACGCACGAACAGACATTACTCACTCCAAGATACGCTAACTCACCCACAAACAGATACACAGCGAAGGGCTCCCCCTCCATACTTTATCCCCTTGCTTTCCCACAGAATGATCCTTCCTTCCCCCGACGGAGACCAGTCCCCTTCCCGGTTCGCTTACCCCCACACACGGTCGCCCTTTCCTGCTGCTACTCTTGGTTCTAATGCCGAGGCCCGCTCTGCTCCCGGGCGTCGCTGCCGCTGGCGATGCAGGGAGGAGGAGGCTGCGGCGGGTGTGGCCGAAGAGTTTCTCATCCCAGGCGGCACAAGCCGCCGCTGCAGCAACCAACGGGGCTGCGTCTCATCCCAAGGAAAAGCCGAGTGGCGGTGGCTGCTAAAGAAGCCGGCTTTCCTACGCCAGGTTTTGCAGGAAGCTGTCCCGTGTCGCTTTCCTGACTGAACCTCCTTTCCGGGGGACCTTTTCTTATTTCCTTTCTTTTCTTCTTTTTACTTCTGCGTCACTAGTTTTTCGGCGACCGACACACTGCTGGTGTTGTGTTGCAGGGACCGGGCGGGCTGACGCTCTTTCTCGTCCTGTAGCTCCCGTTAAGCTGAGCTAGGCCTGCGGGCTGTTCCACCTCATCCGGGGAAATCGAATACCTTCAATCCCTGGAGAAGAGGATGGGAATAGGAGATAGGAAGGGGGCATGGACTGGCAAGGCCAGAAACCAGCGAGAAACCAACAAGGCTATCTCTACAAGAGGAAAAAGAAACCGCGCTGCGCCTAAAAGCAAAGTCGCGGCGGCGGCGGTAGCAGACACGGAGCGTCTGAGTCCCGGGCAATATGGCGGCTCTAGGAGGGCTCGGCTCACAGCATATGCAGCGCAGACTCCGATTCAACGCAGCGGCGCCGGCGCCGGCCCCGCCACCCAAACAGCGTTCGCGGCGGCCAGCGTGACCCCCTCCCTTTCCTGAGAATCAGTCAGTCACTCCCACAGCCCCCTTCCGTATCCCGAGGCAGAGCAGAGAGCAGCAGCCGCTCACGCCTTGCTTTATGTGGGGCTAGTGTCGCCGCCGTACTGTGGCAGTGTCTGCTTGGTGTGCCGTGCGTAGCGGGCGGGGGAGGGGCCAAGGCCTGACAGCGTTGGTGGCTGGACTGGACGGCGACGGCGGCCGAGCGGGGACTGAGTTAACAAGGCCGGGCCGCGATCACTGAGGCGGGTGCCTGCCCGGCCGTTTCGTTTCGGTTGAGCTCCGTTTCGGCTCCATTGTGACCCGCGGTGAGAAGAGCCCGGATAATGACGTCACCTTTCGTGTTCTGGAGGGGAGGAGAAGAGAGGGTCGGAATTGATCCTCCCCTTCCTCTCCCCTCCATCCCAGGGGCCAGCCAAAGGCTGACGCGTGGGTGGGGCGGGAACGAGGGCTCGGCTGCCAAGCTGCTGAGGAGAAGAGCAGATGGCATTTGCTTCCAGGGCTTCGCATTGAGAAAACTGGACAGAAAGGCCTTAGCCTATTTTCCCTTGAAGCTTCAGCTCATTGTGTCAGTTTGAGAAGCAGACGTTGTGCATTGTTACTACCATCAGAGGCAATGAGTCTGTACTTACCTCTGCTCTGGATAAAAATCCCGGCAACAGTATTGAAGACAACTAAACAAATGCTACAGAAGAGTTGGTGCCTTTCTTTAGTACTTTGGAAGATTGAGAAGACATCTCGCTGTTTATTTGCTATTGTAGTGGGAAAACTAGACATTTGGTTCAACCTGGCAGAAGTATTACCGTTTTGCTACTGTGTACCCTATCTGTCTGTCTGTCTGTCTGTCTATCTAATATATTTCTATGTGGTTGCTAGGAGCCAATCAATCACTTTGTACCCAGCATGATTTTTTGCATAGATTCTGAAATTTCAAAACAAAATCTGCTATCCATTGGCTGTGATCAGGCAAAACCCTTTAGCTGTCAACCATGGTTTGCAAACCATTATGGCCAACCCAAAACCAGACAATCATGTTAGCTTATACTGTGGTGGGTTTGTTTTGATTGGCATATTTCAGGAACACAACTATTAATGTATGATTCAAAAGGCTCTATGAACAGCCATATTGATTCTCTTCAGTACTAGCATTAGAATGACTAGTACCTATTACATTCCATCATTTTTCTCATTTATTTCATATGGCTATAGTTTCACTTGTTGGCTTCCCGAAATAAAAGACTATGAACTAGCAGAAGCATGGTAACTTAGCAGGCATGCACACACCGAAGGGTTTATAGTCAGTAACTTCACCCCAGTTCCAATTCAAACTATGAGAAAAATAATCATAATTAAAAATCACAAGAACATGCTCTTTTTCAATTGTTTATTTGTTCAGTCGCTTCCGACTCTTCGTGACTTCATGGACCAGCCCACGCCAGAGCTTCCTGTCGGTCGTCAACACCCCCAGCTCCCCCAGGGACGAGTCCGTCACCTCTAGAATATCATCCATCCACCTTGCCCTTGGTTGGCCCCTCTTCCTTTTGCCCTCCACTCTCCCTAGCATCAGCATCTTCTCCAGGATGTCCTGTCTTCTCATTATGTGGCCAAAGTATTTCGGTTTGGCCTTTAATATCATTCCCTCAAGCGAGCAGTCTGGCTTTATTTCCTGGAGGACGGACTGGTTTGATCTTCTTGCAGTCCAAGGCACTCTCAGGATTTTCAACACCACAGTTCCAAAGCATCTATCTTCCTTCTCTCAGCCTTCCTTATGGTCCAGCTCTCGCAGCCATATGTTACTACGGGGAACACCATTGCTTTAACTATGCGGACCTTTGTTGTCAGTGTGATGTCTCTGCTCTTAACTATTTTATCGAGATTTGTCATTGCTCTTCTCCCAAGGATTAAGCGTCTTCTGATTTCCTGACTGCAGTCAGCATCTGCAGTAATCTTCGCACCTAGAAATACAAAGTCTTTCACTGCTTCTACATTTTCTCCCTCTATTTGCCAGTTATCAATCAAGCTGGTTGCCATAATCTTGGTTTTTTTGAGGTTTAGCTGCAAGCCAGCTTTTGCACTTTCTTCTTTCACCTTCATCATAAGGCTCCTCAGTTCCTCTTCGCTTTCAGCCATCAAAGTGGTATCATCTGCATATCTGAGATTGTTAATGTTTCTTCCAGCGATTTTAACTCCAGCCTTGGATTCCTCAAACCCAGCATGTCGCATGATGTGTTCTGCATACAAGTTGAATAGGTAGGGTGAGAGTATACAGCCCTGCCGTACTCCTTTCCCAATCTTAAACCAGTCCGTTGTTCCGTGGTCTGTTCTTACTGTTGCTACTTGGTCGTTATACAGATTCTTCAGGAGGCATACAAGATGACTTGGTATCCCCATACCACTAAGAACTTGCCACAATTTGTTATGGTCCATACAGTCAAAGGCTTTAGAATAGTCAATAAAACAGAAATAGATGTTTTTCTGAAACTCCCTGGCCTTTTCCATTATCCATCGGATATTGGCAATTTGGTCCCTAGTTCCTCTGCCTTTTCTAAACCTAGCTTGTACATCTGGCAATTCTCGCTCCATGAATTACTGAAGTCTACCTTGCAGGATCTTGAGCATTACCTTACTGGCATGTGAAATGAGTGCCACTGTTCGATAGTTTGAATATTCTTTAGTGTTCCCCTTTTTTGGTATGGGGATATAAGTTGATTTTTTCCAATCTGATGGCCATTCTTGTGTTTTCCAAATTTGCTGGCATATAGCATGCATTACCTTGACTGCATCATCTCGCAAGATTTTCAACAGTTCAGCTGGGATGCCGTCGTCTCCTGCTGCCTTGTTATTAGCAATGCTTCTTAAGGCCCATTCAACCTCACTCTTCAGGATGTCTGGCTCTAGCTCACTGACCACACCATCAAAGCTATCCCTGATATTGTTATCCTTCCTATACAGGTCTTCTGTATATTCTTGCCACCTTTTCTTGATCTCTTCTTCTTCTGTTAGGTCCTTGCCATCTTTGTTTTTGATCATACCCATTTTGGCCTGGAATTTACCTCCAATGTTTCTAATTTTCTGGAAGAGGTCTCTTGTCCTTCCTATTCTATTGTCTTCTTCCACTTCCACGCATTGCTTGTTTAAAAGTAATTCCTTATCTCTTCTGGCTAACCTCTGGAATTTTGCATTTAATTGGGCATATCTCCCCCTATCACTGTTGCCTTTTGCTTTCCTTCTTTCTTGGGCTACTTCTAGTGTCTCAGCAGACAGCCATTTTGCCTTCTTGGTTTTCTCTTTCTTTGGGATGTATTTTGTTGCCACCTCCTGAACAATGTTGCGGACTTCTGTCCATAGTTCTTCCGGAACCCTATCTACTAAGTCCAGTCCCTTAAATCTATTCTTCACCTCCACTGCATATTCCTTAGGAATATTAGTGAGCTCATATCTAGCTGATCTGTGGGTCTTCCCTAATCTCTTGAGTCTGATCCTAAATTGTGCAATAAGAAGTTCGTGATCGGAACTACAGTCAGCTCCAGGTCTTGTTTTTACCGACTGTATAGATGTCCGCCACCTTTGGCTGCAAAGGATGTAGTCAATCTGTTTTCGGTGTTGTCCATCTGGTGAAGTCCATGTATAAAGCCGTCTTAGGTTACTGGAAGAGGGTGTTTGTTATGCACATTGAGTTGTCTTGGCAAAATTCTATCAGCCTGTGTCCTGCTTCGTTTTGTTCTCCCAGGCCATGCTTACCTGTAATTCCAGGTGTCATTTGACTGCCCACCTTAGCATTCCAGTCTCCCGTGATGAAAATAACATCTCTTTTAGGCGTGTCGTCCAGTAGGTGCTGCAGATCCTCATAGAACTGCTCTACTTCAGCTTCTTCAGCATCTGTGGTTGGGGCGTATATTTGGATCACTGTGATGCTAGATGGCTTGCCCTGAATTCGAATTGAGATCATTCTGTCGTTTTTTGGATTGTATCCAAGCTCTGCTTTAGCCACTTTACTATTAATTATGAAGGCTACTCCATTTTTTCTGTGGCCCTCTTGTCCACAGTAGTAGATCTGGTGGTCATTTGATATGAAGTGGCCCATTCCAGTCCATTTCAGTTCACTGACGCCCAAAATGTCTTTTAATCTTGACATCTCACCAATAACCACATCCAATTTGCCCTGGCTCATAGATCTTACATTCCAGGTTCCAATGGTGTGTTGATCCTTAGAACATCGGATTCGCCGTTCACCACCAGCACCGTCGGCCGCCTGCCGTCCTTTTGGCTTTGAGCTAGCTATGTCATCACGTCTGGGGCTAGTTGAACTCATCCTCTGTTCCTCCCCAGTAGCATTTTGACCATCTTCCGACCTGGGGTCTCATCTTCCGATGGTATACCGACATATCTCTGGTTGTACTGATCCATTTAGTTTTCACGGCAAGAATACTGGGCTGGGTTGCCATTACCTTCCCCAGGGATCGCGTTTAGTCTGACCTCTCTGTCATGACCTTCCCGTCTTGGGTGTCCCTTCACGGTTTAGCTCATGGCATCATTGAGGTGCTCAAGCTCCAGCACCACAACAAGGTAACGATCCTTTGCTGAAGTCTTTTTCAATATTCTATGATTATTACTGAAAGTGCTCATGGTCTCTCCAGGCGGCAGTACAATGTCAAAAGCTAAGCAGAATCAGGCTTGGGCTGGACCCAGTTCTTGAATGAGACATTGCCTAGGAATACAGGTTGTTGGTTAGCCTGGGAAGTTGCAAAAACATCTCACAGAAAGGGAGAAACAAATTATTTCTGTGCTGCTGTAAAGGAAACTGCATGGGCATGTCCATGAAGTCTCTAGGAGCTGAGGGCAAGAAAGATCACCCTTTTAGACAAAAGTACATCTAGAAAAACTAGAACTATTTTTTTAAATTTTGATTTAGCTTAGAATTACATTCTCACCAGTACTCAACTGGAAAATAATTTCTCACTACAGTACTGTGCAAATCTTGCATTATTTCTTGTGGATACTGTAGCATTATCAAATGCTTCTTTCCTTATCTGTATCCTGAAAGTCAAAGTTCTTATTTATTTGCTGATGCTGCCTTCAAAATATTTAAATAATAAGACAACTTTCCTTTTTAAAACTTCTGAAACCTATTTAAAAACAGAATAAAGTTTTTCTTTGTCTGAATTAAGTGGAAAAATATAGAGATAGTTACATGTGACATAAAACAGTATGCAATGTGGTTTGGATGCCAGGAAATCTAATTTGTATTCCTGCAGAGTCTAAAACATTTCTATAAGTTTAGAAAGATGCAAGATCAAACTAATGCTAATATTTTTCAAATGAAATGTAGATTCTGTATCTAAAGTATTGTATATGTAAGAAAAAGTATTTTGCATTCATTAATATTCCACATAGTTTCTTCATTAATCTATTTACTCTCTATTTTATTTAGATGTTTAACAAAACTTGGATACATTTTAAAATGAAGGATGCTAGTATATAGCAAATGACTTAACAGTGGAAGTACTGCAAATCAATTTCCTATGCCAGTGCCTTAAAACAGGGATCTCCAACCCCTGGGCCGCGGACTGGTGCCGGTCTGTGGCCTGTTAGGAACCGGGCCGCACAGCAGGAGGTGAGCAGTGGGTGAGCGAGCAAATTTACAGCCTGAGTATTTACAGCTGCTCCCCATCATTCACATTACTGTCTGAGCTCCGCCTCCTGTCAGAGAAAGCAAGCCCATTGGCTGCTCTCTCCAAAGGGCGCAAAGGAAAAAGAATAAAAGGTCGGGAAAAAGAGGAAGCACTTGAATCAGCCTGAAACTATCCCCTCCCCCCCTTCCCATCCATGGAAAAATTGTCTTCCACAAAACTGGTCCCTGGTGTCAAAAAGATTCGGAACTGCTGCCTCAAAAAATTCAATGTTTGCATTTTTTCTTAGGAGAATTTAGAACATTAATTATCCTTAAATATGAAACATATTTAACTTCTTATTTCTATTGATTTATATAATAATGAAATAAGAACTCTGATGGATCAGGCTAAAGTCCTATTTAATCCAGGAATTTATTTTCAAGATATCTAACCAGAGATGATAATAGCATACTCATTGCTGCATTCCCCATTAATTGGTATGAAGAGGAACACTGCCTCTAATTCTAATAACTCATGATTAAAGCCATCAAACCTGTGAAAGTGAATGCCCCAAATGAAATCAAAATCTATATTTCACTCATTGACCAGCATAGCATTACACAAAATGAATGCCCTATTTTAACTACAGTATTCAATATGTGAAAAAGTATTTTGTATCTCTCTGATCATTTAATTTAATTAGACCCACAATCTAGAATTATGGCAGAGGAAATAACTTTTCCCGTTGTCATTTATCCTAACTGTGCCTAGTTCCTGTTCTTAACTTTTATTAAGAACAAAAGTTCTTAACTTTTATCATAACCCTTTCCATTCACCCTTTTTCCAAATGAAAGTGTCTCAAATGTTTACCACAACTTGTTCTGAAACAATTTTCTTTTTCTTTTTCCTAGCCTACAACCTGACTGCAAAGCAAGAAACAGTCTCATAATATTTATCCATTTAATTTTTTTCCAAACTTCAAACATTTATGATTTGCAAAAGTACCCAGAACAATTTGAAATTGGAGTTTATTTATTTATGGGCTATACTTCACCTTTCTATGTGTTTGATAGTTCAGACAATAATAAGTAGTAACAATAATTTTATTTTATTTTTTTATTTATTATTCACATTTAGCCACCGCCCATCTCCCCCAAAAGAGGGACTGTGGGCGGTTTACAGTAAAATCAGGCTCCAAATATAAACATTAAAATCTCATAAAAACAATTATTATAAAATACAGTAAATAAATATAGAATCCAAGAAAGGTATAAAATCCAGGCTGGTGGGAGGGACTCTAGGGTGTGAGCCACCCCCAAGAATGGTTATTCACTTTCTCGGCCCAGGCGAGACGGCAGAACCAGGTCTTCAGGGTCTTCCGGAAGGTCAGGAGTGAAGAGGCCTGCCTTCCCTCTGGGGGCAAGATGTTCCAGAGGTGGGGGCCACTACAGAGAAGGCCCGTTTCCTGGACATGCCAGATGAAATTATCTTATGGATGGGGTCCGCAACATGCCCTCTCTGAATGATCGGGTGGGGTGGGCCAATGTAATGGGGATGAGACGGTCCCTCGGGTAACCTGGCCCCATGCCATGTAGGGCTTTAAAGGTGATAACCAACACCTTGAATTGGACCCAGAAGCAAACTGGCACCCAGTGCAGCTCGCGAAGCAACGGTGTTATATGTGCCGACCTAGGGGCACCAAAAATAGCCCGTGCAGCTGCATTCTGGACCAGCTGAAGCTTCCAGATACTCTTCAAGGGTAGCCCCATGTAGAGCACATTGCAGTAGTCTATATGGGAGATGACCAGGGCATGAGTGACTGTTCGGAGGGCTTCTCGTTCCAGGAACGGGTGTAATTGGCGCACAACCCGAAGTTGCGCAAAGGCCCTCCTGTCCACAACTGCCACCTGCTGTTCGAGCAGGAGTTGTGAGTCCAGGAGAACCCCCAGATTACGTACTCAGTCTGTCTGGGGCAGTGCAACCCCATCCAGAACTAAGGATGACAATTTCCCGGAAGATGAAGCACCATCAATCCATAGCCACTCCGTCTTACCAGGGTTCAGTTGAAGCCTGTTGTTCCCCATCCAGACCCCCACAGCCCCCAGGCACTGAGAAAGGGCAGTCACTCCATCATAATACAAAACATAGGCCAAACAATATAATCAAAATACAAATAAATATCAAATATTAAAGTTAATGAATTAATGCTCAATGAAATAAATGCTAGACATTGTGGTATCACCATCTGGTCTCTTCACTGCCTCCAGTATTGTGGAATAGGATGGGCCTGAAAAGAAGCCCCATTCCATGTTTAAACTCATGGAGTGGAGCTTAAAATCATAAGTCATTCAACTGTACTCTCTTCTCATACATGTCATTGTTGTCAGCTCCCTACTAAATCAAGAAGACTTACTGGGGGAAAAGGACACTTTCAAATAATATGAACTCTGCAAGCCATCTCAGTATTCCAGATTGGCTAGGACTTCAACAGTATTAGCAAAAGACAGAAACTTCTCCAAGCATATTCAGAAAACCATCTGAATCCATAAGGTGTTTGGGGCAGACAATTGTAGTGTTCCTCTATCTGTGCAACCATTCCTCTAAAACTTTCTAGAGAGTGATCTCTCCATGAAAACAGAGTTACAAACAATTCATTTTCTGATCCCCGGCTCCAGTCAAACAGAATAACACATCCAATGTGTGTCCTGCTACATGAATGAGATCAAATGCCATTTGGTACAGGTTGTTATAACAAATATGAAATCCTCAGCCATTCCTTTTTTATACATACATACATACATTTATTAAAGCCTTTAAACAAGAAGATAAAAATTAACACAAACTAATATAAAGTAAGGAAGGAAAAAGAAAAAAGTGCAAAAAAAGGAAAAAAGAGAAGAAAGAAAAATGAAAGCCAGCTGGGTGACTTTGGGCTGATCACTCTCTCTCAACCCAACTCAACTCACCTCACAGGGTTGTTGTAACGGGGAAAATAGAAGGAGGGAGTATTAGGTATGTCTGCCGCCTTGAGTTATTTATAAAAATAATAAAGGCGGGATTTTAAAAAATCTAAAAAAAGATTATAAAGAATTTGACTTTAACAAGAAACTATCAACCAATATCTGTATTGAATAATGATTACAAACTGTTTGCCACAATTTTGGCTGAAAGGTTGAAAATAATTTTATAATTTTATTTAAAAAATTATAATTTTTATTCATGAAGATCAATGCAGGTTTTTTCCTAAAAGACAACTACAAGGTAATATTAGAAATGTTTTGAATAGTCTGGAATACTTGGAGCAACATAATGAAAAACAAGTTGCGTTGATATTCTTAGATGCAGAGAAGTCCTTTGACAATTTGGATTGTCAATTTGGATTGTCAATTTTTCATTGGATTTTTTTGTTAAGAGTTCTGGAACATATGAATCTTGGAGATAATTTTATTAAATGGGTAAAGTTGATTTATACTTCTCAGAAAGCACAAATAATTGTTAATGGAGAACTAAAAAATCCTTGTGAGATTCAAAAAAGGACAAGACAAGGATGTCTACTGTCTCCACTTTTGTTCATTTTGGTTGAGGTATTGAACAGAGACATAAGACAAGTTCAGAGAATTATGGGAGTTAAGATTAAAAAAGAAACTTGTAAATTAAGAGCATTTGGTGTTAATTTCAGAAGATCCACTAGAGGGAGTAGAAGCATTAATGGGAAAATTAAAGGGCTTTGGTATACAGTATTAGCAGGTTTCAAGATTAATAATCAGAAGACAAAGTTGTTAACAAAAAAAATGAAAATAGAAGATCAAATAGAACTGATGGAGAAAACTGGATTTAAGGTTGAGAAACTAGTAAAATACTTGGGTATTATGACAAATGTGAATTGTATGTTATTTCAAAATAATTAGGTTAATACATGAACTGAAATTAAGAAGGACATGTTAAGATGGGAGGAATTAAAATTCTCACTGTTGGGCAGAATTTCTGTGATAAAAATGAATGTTTTATCAAGAATTACGTTTTTGTTTCAGACAATATGTTTTGATAACAGATGTACCATTTAAACAATGGCAAAAAGACATATCTAAATTTATATGGCAAGGGAAAAAAACCACGAGTTAAATATAAAGTGTTATAAGATGCAAAGGAATGAGGAAGGTTGGATTTACTGGATTTGAAATTGAATTTTTCTGCTTGTTGTTTGGTCTGGATCAAAGAATGGATATTGCTGAGAAACAAGAGACTTTTACAGTTAGAAGATCATGACCTGAGGTTTGGCTGGCAGGGATATTTATGGTATGATAAAGTTAAAATTAATGTGGACTTTAAAAATCATTTGATTAGACATGGCATATTGAGAATTTGGAATAGATACAAACCAGGGTTGTGCCCAAAAACACCTTTATGGATCTCCGCTCAAAAGGTGTATTATAGAAGAAACACGGCAGATAAATGGTTGATGTACCAGGATTTATTGGAAAACTATCAAGGGGAATTTGAAATAAAATCAAGAGAACAATTAATAGCAGAAGGATATAGTTGTCAATGGTTTTCCCATTTACAGTTATTGAAAGATTTAAGATGGATAAAAAGAGGATACGGAGAAAGTAAGTCAGAATTTGAAATAAAATTGTGTACTGATGATGAACATGTAATTACTAAAATATACAAACTTGTTGAAATTTGAAACAGAAGAAGAAAAGGTTAACAAATACATAATAAAGTGGGCTAAGAATTTTGGTTATAATATACTGATAGATGGATGGGAAAATATGCGGTTAAAAGGGTTGAAATTTACATTGTGTTATGATCTCAAAGAGAATTTTTATAAAATGATGTATTGTTGGTACATGACGGCAGAGAAATTATCTAGAATGTATAAAGGCACTTCATATGTTTGTTAGAAATGTGAACAGCATGAAGAGACATTTTATCATGCTTGGTGGACATGTAAAAAAGGCAAAAAAAATTGGATTCAAATACATACATTGATACAGAGTATTTTAAAGATCAATATTCAATTGAAGCCAGAACTTTTCCTTTTAGGATTAAGGATAAACAGTTAGAAAAATGCCATGGAAGATTATTTCAATATATGAATACTGAAGCGAGATAACTATAATCAATAATTTTATTATGCTATATAAAAATATGATAGTGACAGAGTAATTTAAACTATTTTATGATTCCTGTATGTTGAACAATAGGATAGCAAGGGAAAATTAATTAATCCTTTAATATACAAATTTATATTGCTCTTTGAATATAAATTTATAAATAAAGATGGTGTACTATAATATAATATAATGAAACTTTTTCTTCAATCCATTTCCTTTAACCAGCCTATACTTGCAATATACGCCCTCTACTCACCTAAAGATGAAGTGTTGTTTGAGATGAACTTGAGTCCTGGTGATTTTATGGACATGTTCATGCAGGTTTTTTGGCAATAATGCACAAGTAGCTTGCCACTGTTTTTTTCTGCAATGTTTGTGGACTTCCCAGTCTAGACTACAAGCATAAGGTTTCTGGATGATCATCCATCCAAGTACTAACCAGGTGTAATTCTACTTATATGTGCAAAATCAGCCAAGGAGTTGCCAGCCTCACCATGCTCCATACTCCCCTTGATCCAACAGGCAGGGCAAAAATTGCAGCCAGTAGACATACAAGAAAAAGAAAACAAAAACCAGCCACTGTGTGAAAGACCAGCAAAGTGGTCCCTCAAAACAACCAGAAAGATGGGAACTGCTGCTTGACTTCAGGAAGAAAGAGGAAGCTGAGGAACAGGGGGATAGATTTGGTGGGAATTCACCTGCTCTGTAGATCCAGAGGAAACACTGCAAAACTATTGGAATTTACCTGGCCTTTTCTATATCCTCCAATAAAATAAACATATCTAGAGCTGTATCCCTGAATTTCTGCCTGCAAGATTTATAGTGGTAGTATCAGTGGGGAACAGCCTTTTCCTACAAAACACTACTTTGCTATGTTCGTTTTCAGATCCATGTTCCTTGCTATATCATACAATCTATCTGTAAAGGTTTTCTCTGATTGATTCTGGAACTACTGTAAAAGTCTCGTAGGCAGTAATTCAAGGGCATAGTTTTTTAATAAGTTAGGTTTATTGCAAAGACTAGAAAAGCACTTAATGAAGAAATCTGGCAACTGCAGAGTGCAAGATGCAACCTAATCTCTCTCTCAGAATCTAACTTCAAAACTTCTTTCTCCAGCATACAGGGTAGTCCTCAACTTACGACCAGTCAGTTAACAACTGTTAGATGTCACATGATCAAAATTGGGCGCTCAGCAACCAGCATGTATTTACAACAGTTGCAACATCCTGGGGTCACGTGATCACCATTTGCGACCTTCCCAGGGGGCTTCGGACAAGCAAAGTCAATGGGGGAAGCCAGATTTGCTTAATGACTGCATGATTTGCTTAACGATTGCAGCAAAAAAGGTTGTGAAATTGGGCGCTACTCACTTGACTACATCACTTAGTGACAGAAGTTCCGGTCCCAATTGTAGTTGTAAGTCGAGGACTATCTATAATGGGCTGAGACTATATGATATTTAGGTTGATGCAATGATTGACACTTTCAATATATAAATCAATGATTGACACCAGACCTGGTCTGGTCTCAGGCTCTTTGCTTCTGACATAGGCTGATCTACCCTCACATTGTATGACATTTGCAGATACTTTCCCTCTAGCAATAATCAACCAACAAGACAGCATCACATGCATATAAATTATATACACATTCCTGATTCCAGCTAACATATCCCTAATGTTACCAGAAGCATTTCTTGCACCATTTCTTATATTTAGAAATTCATTAAATAATCAAGGTTCAAATCACATAATCTAATCTTACTCTTTACTGATATTGACCCATTTGCTAAGCATTCCATTTATACTCATGCATACGTTGCTTCCATCATAGGTCATTCTTATCACATTCAACAACCAACTTTCAACTACATATTAATGCAAAATTTCCATAATTCAAGTCTATTCATCATCAGACACGTTCTCTAAATTAGCAAACATGCAATAAACTTTCTCACATTCATGAATTTCTCAGTGACCTGCTAAACAAAAAAAATCTGGTCTGCACATCTCCTTCCTGACATAAAGCCATACTGCCCTTCCCAAGTTTTGTCCTTGACAAAATTTGACACCTGTCATAAACAGAATTCTGTCAAACACCTTCACAGAACATACTTATCAAATTAATCCCCCTTAATTTTGTATTCATTCTTCCTAGCTTTCTTTTTGTAGAGGAGATCAATTATTGTACTTATTAATGGATTTTATTCACCACTGCAATCCAAAAAGATTCTAGGTGGTATAAAGAAACAATAACAAAAACTACAATACAATATTAATAACAATCATGCAAGTTAATAAGTAAATCCATTCTGGTGCCAGAGATTCCATATGACATTTTTCCAATTGTGAGGCACACAAGTCTTCATATAGACATTAACTTGCATGGCAAGCCACTTACATATTTTAATATTTCTCCAGTTACAGTATTTTTGTAGACAAATAGTCTTACCATTTTTCAGCATTTTCATAGAATGCATTACTTCATTTTCATCATTTTCCTTGCATATTACAATTTATAGTATTCAGTTTGTCAGTATATCTTGATCACTCCCATGCAAATGTCTAAAATATCCTTCCAGCTTTCCCTTGCTTGCATTTCATCCCAAATAATTTCATCACTTTTATTTTTACTTCAATTCACTCTACGGGTGGCTCCTTTTTTAGCCCTTTTTACCTACTTCCAAAACAATGTTTAGTTTATTCTGCATTTTCTTTCCTCTCTCATTTTCCATATTCTCTTTAACTACATTCTTTGTAACTATATTTTTCTCTTTACACACATTAAACAATAGCTTCCTGTCATCCTCATTTTTTGCAGCAATCATTCTCAGCTATGTATTTTTTCCTCCACAGTGTAATGGAATTCTATGTGCCTGGGAACAGGAATGACAGTTTGCAAAATATTTCAGGGTCCAAACTTTTATATGTTCCTTATCAGACAAATGGGTAGCAGCATCTTCTCTGGTCAATAGACAGGTACAAACTGGGTCAGAGGGACCAAAGAGGCCCTAACTTAACAGCTTACTGATAAATAGGTGCTAAAATACACATACCCAGTTTCCAAGATTCTGCAATCTAACCTCTCTTCCTTTTAATAAATCTGATCAATCAATGAAAATCTAGCTTTCTTCATTGTGAACAGTTTTAGGAGCTTGATATACACCCTCTTTCATTCCTTTGTTATACCACCATGCATCTTTTTTATACTTCCTATTAGTGTAAATCCACACGGTTCTGTGGTACTTTGTAACATCGTCATGGCTGTGGTAGAGACTTTAACATAAAGCTTCATGAGGTTCATCTGCATGTCCTGCTAACCATGGTGCAAAGCTGCCCCTCTAACCATTTTAGAGGACATTTAAAGTTGATTTTGGCCTCAATGCATCCCCAGCTCATGGTGGAAGCAGCTCAAAATTGTAATTAGCTATTCCAGTTTTAAAGTAGGGTTGTCATTCTTCTTCTTATACAAGCTGTGCCATAAATGATCTGTGATGCATCACTGCTGCTGCTGCTGCTGAAACAGCCAGAGGAATCTGTCCTGCTGTTACTAGCTACTTAGATTGTGGTTGGCATGTCCTTTCCCACCCAGTTATTAGGTACTGCCCTTCATGTGTCCTTTCAGATTCTTCTGCCTGCATTATGCTTGATCCAAAATCCCAAGTTGCAAAAGGTCCACTATGAATTTTGCTTGACCTCTACAGGGTTTAGGAATAGGCAGTTTGCCCATTACTGGAATCTCTCACCAATGTTCTCCTCTTACTCCTTTGATTACCATTATCTTGGACTCTTTCTCCTCTCCCTGCTGCCATCAGCTAAGCCACTGCAGTGATAGATGTCCTTCTATCAGGCTACAGGCACCTTAGCAAGTAATGGCCAGTTGTTCGTTTGTTCTTTCTGCAGCAAACAGCAAATAGGGAAGATAAGGGCAGGGGGGCAGCATGATGCTAGCTGGCAGTAATTTTTTGCATTTCTTCTTGTTGTTTATGGGGAGGAAGTGTTGGCTGGCTCAAACTTAAGTTCTTAAAATGGCTGTGTGGAATAACTAGGCTATTCTGAGTCTGTTTTTGTGGCTGAGGACAGTGGAGAATGTACGGGCATTCATCTTTTTCTTTTTATAGTATGTATTCTTTTAAAGTTGTTACATGCTCAAAGTCTTTTTGGAGTCAGACAGCCCTGAAATCAATTAATCAACCAGTCAAATAAATAAATAAAATAAGTGAAAAAGCTGTCAATGTGGAAGTGCCCCAAGTCTTCCAAACAGGACTGGCTAAGATCAAGCCAAGGAAGCTAATCTACTTGTGACTTTCTTCACTCAGTATGCTGCATGAAGCAGGCCACGACAGCTTGTTTTACAAATCATAGTGTAGTTGATGTGTAAACTTAGTCAGTAACTTATAAATCAATTGTTATAAGTTAATTGTTGTAGAGAATAATTACAGGAAGGAACATTATGAACATCATCTTCAGCCCTAGAAGAAAGGTGGCATATAAAACTAATAAATTAAATGAACAAATAATTCAGTTAGACATAAACAAGTCTAAAAAGAAACAAGTTTAATTAGACTGAGTTTGCTCTAAATGGAATGAAAGAGAAATTTCTGCCATCTGCCATCCAGAAATGTTTGTTTAAGGCTACCACATCTGGCTAGCAGACATTGAGATGACCACTATCATAGTGGAGAGTTAGAATTTTCTGTATCTCTTTGTTGTTATCTATTGGTCAACCAGTTTTGCAGTCCAGATTTAATGGCCTCAAGCAAGATTAATTCTGAAAGATTTTAGCCAAACTTTAAACTGAGACTACATTATTAAAATGAGTAAGCCCTGGCACACCCTATTTCTTACAGTAATTCAGATTGGTATTGACACAATAGTTTCTTCTAACGTTTAATAATTTAGTAACAGCAGAGAACACCACCTATCGGCTTGCAAAATTCCAGACGACCACCAGCTGGCAGCAAAGAGACACAGAGTACTCTAGTTCTTTTCTGACCTCTAGTGAACGTCGGGATTTGTGCAATTTATATCTGGTAGCCCCACGCACGGATATCTTCATGAAGTCTGGAACTGAATTTGACTCGAGGGAGTCTTTAAGGCTTATACAATGCAAGGAAGTTAAAACTGTATCATGACATCTACCTCGTTCTTATGATAATACAACATAACGGTGAATGAGCATTATCCTGCTTTCGTTGCTACCTTAAAGTAGTTTTGTTCTTGGATTTTAGCTGCTCCCACTTCTTGCCCTGAATATCAAAAACAAAGATTTTGAACCCGGAAGCTTGGAATTGTTGGTGAGAAAAGAAAAAGAAAAAAGAAAAGAAAAAAAAAGAAAAGAAAACGATCTATGGTCTATGTGGAATCCCAGACAGGATTTATTTCCTGTCCGTCACTTTCTCCGGATCGCTTCCGGTGCAGTGTCCAACCCCGCCCCCTCCAGCAATGGCGGTGTCACTATCGGCGACGATGGCGCTGGCTGAGCGACGAAGTGCGTTGTGAGCACTTCTCTACATTTGAAGTTTCGCCAGTGGGTGCCTATCGCTGGAGTGCAAGAAGGCTCTGGCAGCGCGTTGGGGATTGGTTGATTTCTTCCTGTTTTGCAGCGATGGCACCGGTGCAACTGGAGAGCCATCAGTTGGTCCCGGTGGGTGGTGGGCCCGCTTCGGCTCCGGCCCCACCGCCCCCAGGGACGGCGACCGCGGCAGCTAGTCCTGGCTACCGACTCAGCACTCTCATCGATTTTCTGTTGCACCGAACGTATGCGGAGCTCACTGTCCTCGCCGACCTGTGAGTCTTGAATCCCAGCTTCAGTTCTTCCAGATACTTCCCCTGTAGCAAATCAAATCAAATCACATTTATTCGGTCCATGACCAGCAAAATTCCCTGTAGCAATAGTTCGTTCTCCGGCATTGCTTGGGAAAATCCTTGCTGCTTAGAGCTTAGAGACTTCTTATTCTTTCTTTGGGATCTATGTTCAGTTAAAGTTAGGGAAAAATGATCAGGAAGTTGTGGTGCGTAAGCCTCTGTGTCTGGTGACAAAACTGATTTTCAGAATAAAAAGAAAGTGAGTTTTGCTGCGGAACAGACCCAGCCTGTTATGCTGTCATTTAATCTCAGAGTGAGGTAAACATTATATTATGTGAAGTGATTGATGGGAGACTAGGAGTAAGAATTAGAAGCATTTAAATTACAGATCCTATACTGGGGTCAAATGTTACCTTGATATTTCATCAATTTAAGTTTGTATAAACTTTGTAACAATGTTCCTTTGCATAGTACAAACATTTTGATTCAAGAAACATATATAGAAGGTAACAGTTGTGTTTTCCAACATGTGATGCATGATAGATACTGTTCATCATACATCTGAAGACGTACAGTATGCCTTCTCTTTCAGTTTTGTATATTTTGCATAGAGATGCTGTGTTGGTATAGCAAATAGATTGCCACCATAAGAAAATGAATCAGTTGTTGTCCAAGTTTTAACAGTTAAGCTTATCTAAAAGTATTACATGTGTGTTTATTATTAGTGTAATTAAGATTTCTTTTATGAAAAGTTTAAATGTCAAGCTCCAAAATGTAGGCTCAAAATACATTGGCATTTGCATGTATTCTGGAATGTAGGGCACTGTCTATACTGAAAGGCAAAGACATCAGATACTTTTTATAGTCTAAAACGTAATATTCTAGCAATCTTTCATGGCATAGTATTTTATTCTTTTTTTTTCTTCTTTTTAAAAACAGATTGCCAAGAAAAACTGATATGGAAAGGTGAGTAATGATTTTGATGATGGTTTTACAAATAGGGAGTTAATGAGAGATAGTTGAACAATTTTTTAAAATGGAACTTAAAATAAATGACATATTGTTGAATTGCTGTAGATGTAATATTTTAGTGCAAAGTTTGAAACTCAAAACATATTTGACTGCTTTCCACATATGATGGCTTTTCTATAGAAATAAACAGATCAATCTATTTGCTTATAGTGCAAATCCACACTACAGTTTTGTATTGCCTGTAGACCATGAAATTGGTTTGCGTTTATCTTCTATCTAAAGATTACCTTATTTAAAAAGTTCATGCAGCTGTCAAGGAAAAAGAAATCTAACAATAAAAGATTACTATTTTAAGAACCACATTGTCATGAAGACTTTTTGGCTTTACAAGAATGAGTAGCACAGAATATATTATTGCATTTTCCCCTCTTCTTTTTGGTAGCAAAATAAGGCAAGTTGCTAGTTTTACTTTCAGGCAGTTTAAGTGGCATTTCATTACAGTAGCTAAGCAAGACAGTTTTCTTTCCCCCACTCTTCTGCCTCTCTACAATAAGCAGTGGTATGGAAGTAACACTAAGTTTTGATTTATGTGTCTAGCTAAGCATTTTAAAGTTAACTATTTCCCTTTACTGGATATTTGTTCAACCTACAATGTTGACTAAGTGTGTGCAGTGCTGTTTCTAAATTCCATTTGTACCTAGAGTTAAGTAAAGTGGTTAATTCTGCAGGTTGGCAGTCTCTGTTGGGCTGGCATGATGTGCTCGTCCTCTCTTCAGCCTCTCCTTTTAGTATCCCATTAAGCTATTTATGTTAGGTACACATCTTCTTAGCTTCCATTTATCAGGGTCTTGGGCCTGTGTGGCTTGTTTCAGTTGTCTTCTCAGAGCCAGGAACAGGCCAATCTTCAGCAGTGTAACTTGCGCAGATCATCTCAGAGTCACCAGCCATCTTTTTTCCTCCTTTCCAGAACACCATCTAACTATTTCAAGTCTTACCAGTTCCACCCTCCCCTTTGCCAGGACAGCAGCAATTCCTCCTATCATTTCTATGAGAAAAAAAAGTGTTATCTCTACTTCTCCCAGTTGCTATTCTCAACTAAAAAGAGCAGTGGGTATGCTTGGGTGAGTATGTGACAGGATGGCAATAACTGTGGCTATGACATGCTGTCACACACATAATAATGTGGTCTTTTGGGGGGCAGGAATTTTTCAGACTACTACATCAATGTAATGGTTGCCTACCCCACACACTCAGACTCACAAGGGGTTACTTAAATGAAATCTGATTTATTAGGGAAATTATGGCAGATACAGAGAAAGCTGAGAATGACTAAAAGCGCGCCAAATACAAACTAAAAACCCTCGGCTCCAAACGTAATCCCTCCCCACTACCGGCCATAGCAACCACCCCCCTCCCTGGTGCTGGTAACCGTTTTCCACACATCCTGGGAAAGCAACCTTGAACACATGAGATAACCCAAACACATTCCAACCCAGCAGCCAACAGATAACAACTCCCTGAAGAGGAATCTTCCTCCCTCCCGATCAAACCCGTATCAGGGAAATGACATGCGAAACGTTACGATGTACCAAGCACATTGAAACGGTGAACATGACAATCAGCTTGAGATAGCAGATGATAGAAAATATTATTTCAAAAAATATTTTAGAAATGGGTCCTGTGTGAATTATGACTAAGAGTTAGAATAGAAAATCCTAATAAGAACTGGGCACAATTTGAAACTATGATTTTAAGTGGGATTATAAACAATGGTTTATTTGTTTTATTAATAAAATTTCTAGGCTGTCCAAGTTGAGCAACTCTAGGCAGTTTAATGTATACAAACTATACAATCAAAATAAAACCCAAAGATAGCATGATCAGGAGGGGACATCAACCAAACTTTCTCCCCCACCAGCAGACAAAACAGACCAAAAGATCCTCCCAGATACACTAACCCAAGGTTTCCTTGGGGAAGAGTGATATTTATAGTGCTCTTTTAAAAGCTGGTAATTGCATGAGGATGTTGTTCCAGTGAGCAGGTTCCACTGCAGAGAAGGCTTGCTTCCTCGGTCCTTCTAGATGATTTTACTTAATCTATGGGACTTGGAGTGAGCCAACTCTATCAGATTTTACAGGACAGGCAGAAACCACAGGAGACAGATAGTCCCTCAAATAACTAGCCTCTATGCCATGTAAGGCTTTAAAAGGGACAACTAGCACCTTGAATTGTACCTGGAAGCCACTGGTAACTAGTGCAGCTAACAAAACATGAGTGTTACATGGGCATGGTATGGCCTGCCCATCGCTACTTATGTCACTGCATTCTGGACCAGCTGTAGCTTCTGAATGATTGGACAACCCAGTGTAGAGGCACATTGTAGCAGTTCATCTGTGAGATGACCAAGGCATGAATGATTGTGAGAAGGGCCTTCCAGTTTAGGAAAAGGCACATCTGGTGCACAAGAAGAGCCTGTGCAAAGACCTCTTGGCTACAGCTTCCATCTGCTCTTCAGACTGAACTTGTGAGTCCAGAGGACTGCAGATTGTGCACCAGGCCTGAATAGGGTAGTTCAGTCCCTTTCAGGGCCATAGGTGGAAGATTCCAGCACCAGGGGCCCAAACATCATAGCTACTTAGTCTGGCTAGGATTGAGCCTAAGCTTGTTCCTTACAGACACCAGGCACTGAGACATTATTTGAACAGCATTGCTTGGCCAGCTCAGGGACAAGATATACAACTGAATATTATCAGCATACTGATGATACGTGGCCCCCTAACTGCTGATTGACCTGACCCAGTGAATGTGAAATAGGAGGGGTGTTGAGTCTTGAGGCACCCCACAAATCAGGGGCATTGGGCTCAGCCTATTTCCTCCTATCACCACCAACTGGAACCAGCCATAGAGAAAGAGCAGAACCACTGTAATACCATGTTTCCCATACTCCACAGGTGGTCCAGAAGGATACCTTCACTGATGGTATCAAAAGTTGCTGAGAGATCAAGGAGAACCATGTTGCTTGTGCCGCTTCCTATCCCAGTTTCCCCAAGTCATCCACAAGCATGATTAATGCCATTTCCACAGGTTCCTCTGTAATGGGAACTCCACCACTTTCTTAACAGAACTTATGGTAGTTTCTTATTCATTAGAAAGATTCCTCAAAAGAAAATCAAATGTTCTGGCGTACCCATTAGCTGTGATATGTTTCACACTTTGACACATTCAAACAGCATCTTATGCTATCTAATCTTTTTTTGTCTGCCGCCTGTGAAATCTTCCTGTTCATTAAAGCCTCTATCTGTAAAATGTTAGCAAAACTTTGCTTGCCTGGGGATAACTGCAATATTAGGTAATTTGGATGATCTCTTGCATCCCCCTCCTTTGATGTAGGTGAATACACTATCTTTTCCAATCTCTAGACCTCATAGTCCTGTTTCATATTTGTTAAGATAAGGTATTAGCAGGGCTTCCGGTGGGGAATGGCGGACTGAGCAGCTGTGCCCACGGGCTAAGCAGGCGGAACGGACAATGTGGCAACTTTTTCTGGGCTCAGGCAAGTTTTCCTGAAGCCCAGAAATGGTCTCCATTTGTCCTCTGGATGGCTGCTTGTAGCTAGAAGATCTCAAACAGCATTTCGTCTTCGACTGGTAAGAGGTTTTAGCTGGGAGGCAGGGCTGTCATCATTTTCCAAGCCGTGCGGTAGCCTTAAAGAGACACTAAGACTGGTCACCACATTTCTAAATCACCAATTTATATATATATTTAAAGTATGTGTACCCTAAGAGAGGCTTTCTACAGCAAGGAGAAGCTGGCTCTCTTGGTGCTTATTGTTATTTTTGGGATTACTTTTTTAAAAAATCCTTTTTTAAGTGTTGGACTTCATTTTCTTTCCAAATATAAAGGAGGATTGAAAGTAACAATTGTCCTCCTGTTATTATTTTTGTATTAAATTCAAAGATATTAGCATTTTCCTACATTTTGAATTGGCTGATTTGAACCTTCAGCTTCCTGTTTCTACTTACCCTTGGGACCTGTCTGCTCATCTCACTTTCGCTTGTGTAAATACATTTCAGAACTTTTCCATCTTTGATTTTTGCTGGTTAAGTCCTAGGGGGCACCATAATCTACTGCTTGAGACATGGAAGATTTTAAACAGATTTTTTCTGACTTCCACCAAGCTTTTATGCAAGATATTCAGGATATCATGGAAAATATGAGATCTAAAATGTGCCATCAGGTTGGGGATGTGGTGGATGAAACTGAGGAATGCAGCAGTGATAGACATGTTTCTTCCAAGAGTGAGACTGGGATTTCTATTGAGATGCTGGATAAAGATTGGATAGTGAAGTTGGAGAAATTTAAGGGAGAGAGAGATCTGCAAGCAATAAGTGAAATTGATTTTCTGGTCGAATGCCATGGAAAAGAAGGGGTCATTATGTATGGGAGGTTTTTTGAGGAGAAGCTGGAATTCTTCAGGGGCTGTTGGGCTGTTTGATTTTTTTTAAGAGAAAAGCTCCGTGCACGTTGTGGGGATATGTAAATGCTCTGGTTTATTTTGAAGTGGGATAAGGGTTAAAGAATGTTTACCTGGATCACTTTTAGGGTTTGACTGATGTTAACTATTAAATATAATGGCAGACAAGTTATGTGCTTTTTAATTTGATTTTTATTATAGTAGACAGAAATGTATAGAATAGTAGTAGGAAGGGAATAATTAAATGTGTGTTATCCTTTGGAGGGCAAAAATTGTTTAGAAGATCTGTATGATTTTTTTTTAATTTAAGGGGGAGGAGTAACTGTACTTAGTGATTTTTATTATGTGCTAAAGTGGAATGATTTATAGAAGTAATGTGGTTTTGGTTTAATATAGAGTAAGAGATTGATTATGGAAATTTTTGTATATCCTTGCTGTTAAAAGTCGGAAGCCACATCTTTTTTTAATTCTGAAAAAAAAAATTTCCTTTGTTTTCACACCTCTTTAGTTTCTTTTTCTTTCTTTGTAGTTTTTTGTTCTTTTTTTGTAACTTTATCTTAGTCTTGAAACTTAATAAAATTTTATTTAAAAAAAAAAGGAGTTAGCATTATAATTGCTTTTTCTCCTGTGGCTTAAAACAGTTCAGTACTGCCTGATGTTTTCCTATTTGACACTAACCTACAGGTAGTCCTTGCTTAATGACCACTTTTTTAACAACAATTCGGAGATACGATGGGGCTAAAAGTTACTTGTGACCCATCCTTGAAATTACAACCGTCGCACCACCCCAGCAGTCACACGATTGCGATTTGGGCACTTGGCAACCAGTTCACATTTACGACCAGTTGCAGCATCCTGCGGTCCCATGATCGCAATTTGCGACCTTCCCAGCTGGCTTCCAACAAGCCAAATCAATAGGGAACCATTGATTCACTTAACAACCACCATGATTCAGTTAATGACCATGGTAAAATGGTCATAAAATCGGGTCTGGTCATGTGATGCCTTGCTTAATGACTGCCTTGCTTAGTGACCAAAATTCCAGTCCCAATTGTGGTCATTAAGCAAGGACTACCTGTCTTACCTCACTGTCTAGTGGAGACAGCTCCTTGATACAGTGTTTCTCTCTACAAATATTTGTATGAGTTCTGTAGTTCTATTTGTAAGGGGTTTTATTATAATCTTTCCATTGTCCTTTAACCTCATTTGCTGCTATTAATCTCTTTGGTGATTTATCTTGAGTTTTCCTACTTTAACTTTTCCTATGATTTCTCTAATGTTCTTAAAAAGATATCTGTCCTTTTCCTCTTCGCTAACATTCTATTCTAGATTGTGATATCTTTCCTTGTCGACAAGTCTATGTTCAGATGTCCTTCTTGTTGTTCAAGGCTTTCATTCTTTGTCTTTCCCTAGCTATCATGATAGCTAGTTCTGAAAGCCATGTGGATCTTTTTCTCTTACCAATTTTGGGAATATTTTTGTTCTTTTGGCTTTCATAGTATTACTTAACTCTGCCCATAGCAGCTCAAGTTCTCTTTTACAGAATAAGCGCCCCATATCTGTTCATTATATTAGTACTGTATTATGTTTTGTCTGTATGGTTTCCAGATTGGATAAGTTTTCCTGGCACACCTATTCTCCTTAATTTTCTGAGTTTAATTGGTAATTAACCAATTATATAATACCAATACTTACTGACCTGTACCACACTTTGCATCTGGAAATATCCTGGTTGATTGGATTAAACCTCTCCATCTTCTGTTTCCTGTTATGTATTCTATTTGATTTTGATGATGTCCATGTAGAGAAAATGCCTTAATATTGAAGCAGAAGTTGGCATGATAAATAAACGTTCTGTTTGTAAATTCTCTTAGTGTTATCTTTTACATTATCATGTTTAGCCAATTCAAATCCTCCTGTAACTGGAAGTTCCACTATATCTGCACCATCTTTTCTTCACATTTATTTCTCTAGTAGGTCTTTGTCTTATCTTTTATCATGCCCATCTTTGCATAAAAAGGGTCCCTTGGTCTGTGAATTTCTATTATATATCTCTCTCAGCCTTTCCATTCAATTGTTATCCTAATAATTGTTTCTTATTTAGATCTAATGTCTTGTCTTACTCATCTCTGGAACTCAGTATTTAGTTGGGCAAATTTTCCTTTGTTTCTGTTGCCTTTTGTTCTCTACTTTTATTCAACTATATTCAACCTCTCAGTGAATTCCTTCTTTGGTTCTTTGCATTGTGGGATGTTTGCTTAGTCTTTAATGATGTCACAATTTTAGTCCAGAGTTCTTCAAGCACCCTTTTTATCTAATCCATTTATTCTTTGCTTTCTCTGTATAATCATATGGAATATTGCTGAAGTCATTTATCTTGTTGGGCTGATGATTTTGTTTTCTTTGGTTAAAGTTGTAATTTTCAAGAAGGTGTTGGTGATCTGAACCATAATCAGTACTAGGTCTTATTTTTGCTGATTAAATATAGCTTTTCCATCTTTGCTTGCAGAGTCAGGTGTTGTCTGTCCAGTGATACCTACATGCAGGTTGTTTTCTATAAGCATTGAATTTTCTTGGTAGAACTCTCTTTTGTGCTTCATTTCCTATAATAAGGCCAAATTTCCCCCGTTTTTTAGATGTTATTTTACTTAAAACTTTAGCGTCTCCTATAATTAGTTTGATATCTTGTTTTTAGTGTTACATTGACATGGTTTTGCATTTTGTCATAGAACAGTTAAACTTTCACTTCCTATGCATCTGTGGTTGGAGCTAGATTTATGTTGTTGTAATATTGATTGGTTAGCCCTGAATTCAAATAATTCTGTTATTGTGGAGATTGTATCCTAGCATAGACTTTGACACCTTTTTGTTAATAATAATGGCTACTCAATTTCTTCTATTATTTTCTTCTCCAGTAGATCTGATACTCTCTTGATGGGAAGTGACCCATTCCAGTCCAGTTTGCTGATTGCCAGAATGTTAATGTTCAGTCATGACATTTCTGCTCAGACAACAGTTCTGACATTCCTTGTTACCAGAGCTATACTGTACATATCTTTGTAGCACAAATCTTTCCAGAGGGAGGCCATCCCATAATATGAGGGCTACAAGTGAAAAACATTATCTGCAAGGCCTTGCCCCCTTCATTTCACATAACTGGGAGACCATTAAATGATGTTCGTAGTATGTGTAATGTGTACACTATGCAAGTTGGGTCTCCAGCTACATCAACAACTGGATGTTCTCTTTGCTTTAACCCAGCCACATCATAGTTGCTAGTGTACCCACCATCTGTTCTTCCCTAGTCGTTCAGATAGCTTTTTGTGTGGGATGGCTCATCTTCTAGTATTATGTGGACATTTTCATTGCGGTTAATGTCCATTTGGCTTTCTTAACAGAATACTGGGTTTCTATTTAATTCTCTAGTGAGTTGTATTTATCTAGCACCATAGAATTCTAGTTGTCTTCCTCCACTGCATTAATAGGTGTGTGTGTGTGTATTTATATTTATATACATTTACATTTACAAATAGATATAACATAGATATTCACTGGATTCATTCATTTAGTAATTGTTATTAAATAAATGAATCCAGTAAATATTTATAGCCAAATATGTACTTTATAACTATCTTTTTGGATATCCTTGCTACTTTGTTCCTATATATGGTCTCATGTCTTGAACAGTATATTATCTAATCATTTAGGATAAAGTACCTCATTCCAATCCATCTAAGCTTTTCAAACATCTAATTTCATAAGCTACATTTCTGCTTTGACAATATCAAGTTCTCTTTTATTTATGCTTCTCATATTCCATGTTCTGATTGGATGTGTCTGTGATCGCATAGTACATTTTCATAATTTAATATGAAATTCTTGTTCAACCAGTCCATATACTTTGAATGCATGTTGCGTGTTTGTGGCATTTTTTATTTTTCAAACTTGTAGCTTCTTAGCTAATACCTTTATGGGCATAATTAGAATGTGGTTTACAGCAGTAGCAGGGGTTTCAATGTATCTTGGATTGTTATTCATTAGTAAGCAATCAGACTTTATTTATCTATCTATCTATCAAATTTGTCACCACCGATCTCCTCCCACCAGAGGGACTCTGGGCAGTTTACAACAAAAGTAATCAATAAAAACAGTAAATATAAAATACAATGCAAGGTATAAAAATATAAACACTATTAATAAATAACTGTAAAGATAAGATAAGAGTAAAAATAGAGTCCAAGTGGCAAGATCTAAAACAGTTCATGTAGGTGAGGAGTGCTTTAGGGTGCCAGCCATCCCCAAGCGGAGCTACTCCCTTCTCCACCCCAAGCAAGATGGCAGAACCAAGTCTTCAGGTTCCTCTGAAAGGTCAGGAGCGATGGGGCTAACCTCACTTCCAGGGGCAGCATGTTCGACAGGGCGGGAGCTACTGCAGAGAAGGCCCGCTTCCTGGACCCCACCAAATGAAATTCTCTTGTAGATGGGGTCCGCAACATGCCCTCTCTGCATGATCGGGTGGGACAGGATGTAATGGGGAAGAGGCAGTCCCTCAGGTAACCTGGCCCCATGCCATGTAGGGCTTTAAAGGTGATAACCAACACCTTGAATTGGACTCAGAAGCAAACTGGTACCCAGTTCAGCTCACGCAGCAGCGGTGTTACATGTGCCCTTCTAGGGGCACCAAAAATAACCCACACGGCTGCGTTCTGGGCCAGCTGAAGCTTCCGGATACACTTCAAGGATAGCCCCATGTAGAGTGCATTGCAGTAGTCTATATGGGGGATAACAAGGGCATGAGTGACTGTTCGAAGGGCCTCCCAATCCAGGAAAGGGCGTAACTGGCTCAGAACACAAAGCTGTGCAAAGGCACTCCTGGCTGTGGCTGCCACCTGCTCTTTGAGCAGGAGCCGTGAGTCTAGGAGAACCCCCAGATTACGTAACGGGTCTGTCTGGGGCAGTGCAACCCCATCCAGAACCAAAGATGACAAAGTCATGGATATGGAAGAGCCATTAACCCACAGCCACTCCATCTTACCGGGGTTCAGCTGAAGCCTGTTGTTCCCCATCCAGACCCCTACAGCCTCCAGGCACCAAGAGAGGGCAGTCACAGCATCACTTACCTCACCCAGGATGGAGATGTACAATTGAGTATCATCAGCATATTGATGATACCTCATCCTGTGGTGACAGATTATCTCACCCAGCGGTTTCATGTAGATGTTGAATAGGAGAGGAGAGAGAACTGAACCCTGCGGCACCCCACAACGGAGGGGTCGAGGGTTGGACCTCTCCTTACCACCACTGATTGGGACCAGCCCTGGAGGAAGGAGGTGAACCACTGCAGGACCATGCCACCCACCCCCAACTCCCTGAGCTGCCCCAAAAGGATACTATAGTCGATGGTATTGAAAGCCACTGAGAGGCCAAGAAGAGCAAGGATGGATGCACTGTCCCATATCTGGGCCTGAAATCTGACTGAAAGGGGTCTAGATAATCCGTTTCATCCAGGGTCCTCTGGAGCTGCAATGTGACCACTTTCTCAACCACCTTCCCCAAAAAGGGGAGGTGGGAGACTGGACGAAAATTGTCCAGAACAATAGGGTCCAGCGATGATTTCTTGAGGAGGGGGTGCCTCCTTGAAGGCAGTTGGAAACACCCCCTCTCTCAAGGATGTATTAACCATTGCCTGGACCCAACCACATGTCACCTCCTGAGCTGCTTTTACCAGCTAGGAGGGACATGGATCTAGATGGCAAGTGGTGGAATTTACAGTCCGGAGGATCCTGTCTACTTCCTCAGGCCCAACAGGATCAAACTGTTCCCAGATAACTGGGCAAGTACGTTCCCCCGGTATCTCCCCAGACCATGCCTCACACTTTGAGTCTAACTTGGAGAGCATCCGAGCGATTTTATCCTGCAGATGCTCAGCAAATTCCTCTGCAGGTGGGTCACCGAGCCCACCTTCCCCAACAGCGATCGAGTAATTTTAAACAGGGCCATCGGGTGGCATTCTGCGGACACAATAAGAGCAGAGAAGTATTGACACTTCGCCACTCTTATTGCCACAAGGTAGGCCTTAATAGCGACTTTAGCCTGTGTTCGGTCAGATTTGGTCCTCGTCTTCCTCCAGCGGCGCTCTAGGTGTCTCTTAACCCTCTTCAGAATCCTCAGCTCCTCCGTAAACCACAGGGAGTGTCAGGTTCGATGGGACAAGAGAGGCCGCACAAGCGCGATCCTGTCCAAAGCCCCAGCCACCTCCCTATTCCAGGCAGCGGCCAGGGCTTCCACTGGACCATGCAGCAGATTCTTGGGGATAACCCCCAGCTCCCTCTGAAACCCAGCTGGGTCCATCAGTTGCCGGGGGCAGACCAATCGAATGGGTCCTGCCTCCCTGCAGTGGGGGGCGGCATAAGAGAATCTCAGGGCCACCAGGGCATGATTTGACCATGGCAATGGGGACAGCTGCAACTCTCCCCTCAGATCACATTGCCGCTGCTCCGACAAGAAAACCAAGTCCAGGGTGAGGCCACTGTCTCGAGTTGGGTCCTGAATAATCTGGGACGGGCCCATGGCTGCCATGGTAGCCATGAACTCCTGAGCTGCCTCCAAGGCACGCCCCAGGGATGGCAGATTTGAAGTCCCCCAAAACTATGAGTCTGGGGAACTCCACCACCAGCCCCGAGATGGCCCCACAGATTGTCTATGTTGTCCTGAAATTGCATTAGGGTTATCTATATCGGTATATGTTAAGGTAAAGTTGTTGATGACATGCCACTGTGAATACTTGTCATTGATTAAAATTCTCTTTTGAAGTTGGTTCCTACATTTCACTTTAGTAGCTTTAGAGGATGTTTTAATTAAATAGTAAATGTCCTTGGTTCATAATTTAATGCTGTAGGAGCATTGATCAGTAACTTATGCCAGAGACTTGAATAAGAAGAATATTTTATAAGATTACTTCTCCTTCTATTTAAAACCAAGATCATAAGGATTTACACTCACTTAAAAAACTTAAACTTTATACAGTATTATCAAGAAAATGGAAGAATGCAGCTTAAAGTTTAAACTGTTTAGATCTTGGCAAAATAAAAAAGCAAGTATATTTGTTTTCTATCTTGTTACTAATAATGAAACGTTACAGCAGTCCTCCTGGGAAACTAGTTCAAGAGATGTGGTGTCACTATGGAAAAAGCTTTGTCTTAAGTCCCTAAAGACTTTACCTTGTGCATAAAGAGAAACATCACTACTAGTTGTACACAGGAAACTGGTCAGAGAAACAGGCATAGCAAATGCAGTAGCGATAATGGATTTGATGTGCTTATTTTCTTGATACATATAGGAAGTTGAAGCTTTATATAGGAGAATTATTTAGGTTAAAAGTTAAAATACAAATAGTTGGTATACTGCAGCTAACTTTTTGGTGTTAATGGCAGTAAATTCTCGGTCTGATTTATTATCGAATACATGACAAACTGATACTATGAAAGTTTGTTAAACCCAACTTTTCAACAAAGTTGAAGATACATAAATGGATAAAATCAAAAAGAAATCTTATTAGCTATATATAGTAGCAGAAAATTCTTTTTGGACAGGTTCAACATTTTATTAACAATCCATTCCTTGAACTGAATTAATCCAGCAAGGCATCTATTTAAAAAGCTTAATTTACTGATGATACATTCCCAGTCGAGTGATGTATATTCATGTATCTGGTTGTAATGATTTTCTAGTATCTCTTTCTGAGGCTGTTGTTACTGATTTTAATCTTACTTTTTTCAGACTAATTGAACTGCATAGTTTCTAAATGATTTTTTTTTTTTTGCAGGAAAATAGAAATAGTGCAGTTTGCAAGTCGTACACGGCAGCTGTTTGTCCGATTATTAGCCTTAGTGAAATGGGCAAATAATGCTGGGAAGGTTGAAAAATGTGCGGTAAGTTTGAGTGACTGTGAGTAATGCCCAATGAAGTAAATGGAACCAAGATATTTGCTGCGTTTCATCCAGCTAAAATAATTGTGGTTTATTGGTTACCAACCTTTCAAATGCTAAAATGCCATGGACATTAAATACTTTTTTGTTTTTTTAAAGATCTTATCTGGTGTCACAGATAGGTGTTGTTGTTTATTCGTTTAGTCGCTTCCGACTCTTCGTGACTTCATGGACCAGCCCACGCCAGAGCTTCCTGTCGGTCGTCAACACCCCCAGCTCCCTCAGGGACGAGTCCGTCACCTCTAGAATATCATCCATCCACCTTGCCCTTGGTCGGCCCCTCTTCCTTTTGCCCTCCACTCTCCCGAGCATCAGCATCTTCTCCAGGGTGTCCTGTCTTCTCATTATGTGGCCAAAGTACTTCAGTTTGGCCTTTAATATCATTCCCTCAAGTGAGCAGTCTGGCTTTATTTCCTGGAGGATGGACTGGTTTGATCTTCGTGCAGTCCAAGGCACTCTCAGAATTTTCCTCCAACACCACAGTTCAAAAGCATCTATCTTCCTTCGCTCAGCCTTCCTTATGGTCCAGCTCTCGCAGCCATATGTTACTACGGGGAACACCATTGCTTTAACTATGCGGGCCTTTGTTGTCAGTGTGATGTCTCTGCTCTTAACTATTTTATCGAGATTTGTCATTGCTCTTCTTCCAAGGATTAAGCGTCTTCTGATTTCCTGACTGCAGTCAGCATCTGCAGTAATCTTCGCACCTAGGAATACAAAGTCTTTCACTGCTTCTACATTTTCTCCCTCTATTTGCCAGTTATCAATCAAGCTGGTGGCCATAATCTTGGTTTTTTTGAGGTTTAGCTGCAAACCAGCTTTTGCACTTTCTTCTTTCACCTTCATCATAAGGCTCCTCAGTTCCTCTTCGCTTTCAGCCATCAAAGTGGTATCATCTGCATATGTGAGATTGTTAATGTTTCTTCCAGAGATTTTAACTCCAGCCTTGGATTCCTCAAGGCCAGCTTGTCGCATGATGTGTTCTGCATACAAGTTGAATAGGTAGGGTGAGAGGATACAGCCCTGCCGTACTCCTTTCCCAATCGTAAACCAGTCTGTTGTTCCGTGATCTGTTCTTACTGTTGCTACTTGGTCGTTATACAGATTCTTCAGGAGGCAGACAAGATGACTTGGTATCCCCATACCACTAAGAACTTGCCACAATTTGTTATGGTCCACACAGTCAAAGGCTTTAGAATAGTCAATAAAACAGAAATAGATGTTTTTCTGAAACTCCCTGGCTTTTTCCATTATCCAGCGGATATTGGCAATTTGGTCTCTAGTTCCTCTGCCTTTTCTAAACCCAGCTTGTACATCTGGCAATTCTCGCTCCATGAACTGCTGAAGTCTACCTTGCAGGATCTTGAGCATTACCTTACTGGCATGTGAAATGAGTGCCACTGTTCGATAGTTTGAACATTCTTTAGTGTTTCCCTTTTTTGGTATGGGGATATAAGTTGATTTTTTCCAGTCTGATGGCCATTCTTGTGTTTTCCAAATTTGCTGGCATATAGCATGCATTACCTTGACAGCATCATCTTGCAAGATTTTCAACAGTTCAGCTGGGATGCCGTCGTCTCCTGTTGCCTTGTTATTAGCAATGCTTCTTAAGGCCCACTCAACCTCACTCTTCAGGATGTCTGGCTCTAGCTCACTGACCACACCGTCAAAGCTATCCCCGATATTGTTATCCTTCCTATACAGGTCTTCTGTATATTCTTGCCACCTTTTCTTGATCTCTTCTTCTTCTGTTAGGTCCTTGCCATCTTTGTTTTTGATCATACCCATTTTGGCCTGGAATTTACCTCCAATGTTTCTAATTTTCTGGAAGAGGTCTCTTGTCCTTCCTATTCTATTGTCTTCTTCCACTTCCGCGCATTGCTTGTTTAAAAATAATTCCTTATCTCTTCTGGCTAACCTCTGGAATTTTGCATTTAATTGGGCATATCTCCCCCTATCACTGTTGCCTTTTGCTTTCCTTCTTTCTTGGGCTACTTCTAGTGTCTCAGCAGACAGCCATTTTGCCTTCTTGGTTTTCTCTTTCTTTGGGATGTATTTTGTTGCTGCCTCCTGAACAATGCTGCCAACTTCTGTCCAGAGTTCTTCCGGGACCCTATCTACTAAGTCCAGTCCCTTAAATCTATTCTTCACCTCCACTGCATATTCCTTAGGAATATTAGTGAACTCATATCTAGCTGATCTGTGGGTCTTCCCTAATCTCTTGAGTCTGATCCTAAATTGTGCAAGAAGAAGTTCATGATCTGAACTACAGTCAGCTCCAGGCCTTGTTTTTACCGACTGTACAGATGTCCGCCACCTTTGGCTGCAAAGGATGTAATCAATTTGATTTCGGTGTTGTCCATCTGGTGAAGTCCATGTATAAAGCCGTCTCTTAGGTTGTTGGAAGAGAGTGTTTGTTATGCAGAGTGAATTGTCTTGGCAAAATTCTATCAGCCTATGTCCTGCTTCATTTTGTTCTCCCAGGCCATACTTACCTGTAATTCGAGGTGTCATTTGACTGCCCACCTGAGCATTCCAGTCTCCTGTGATGAAAATAACATCTCTTTTAGGCGTGTTGTCCAGTAGGTGCTGCAGATCCTCATAGAACTGCTCTACTTCAGCTTCTTCAGCATTTGTGGTTGGGGCGTATATTTGGATCACTGTGATGTTAGATGGCTTGCCCTGAATTCGAATTGAGATCATTCTGTCGTTTTTTGGGTTGTATCCAAGCACTGCTTTAGCCACTTTACTATTAATTATGAAGGCTACTCCATTTCTTCTGTGGTCCTCTTGTCCACAGTAGTAGATCTGGTGGTCATTTGATGTGAAGTGGCCCATTCCAGTCCATTTCAGTTCACTGACGCCCAGAATGTCTATCTTTAATCTTGACATCTCACCAATAACCACATCCAATTTGCCCTGGCTCATAGATCTTACATTCCAGGTTCCAATGGTGTGTTTATCCTTAGAACATCGGATTCGCCGTTCACCACCAGCACCGTCGGCCGCTAGCCGTCCTTTCGGCTTTGAGCTAGCTGCGTCATCACGTCTGGGGCTAGTTGAGCTCATCCTCTGTTCCTCCCCAGTAGCATTTTGACCATCTTCCGACCTGGGGGTCTCACCTTCCGATGGTATACCGACATATCTCTGGTTGTACTGATCCATTTAGTTTTCACGGCAAGAATACTGGGGTGGGTTGCCATTACCTTCCCCAGGGATCGCATTCAGTCTGACCTCTCTGCCATGACCTTCCCGTCTTGGGTGTCCCTTCACGGTTTAGCTCATGGCATCATTGAGGTGCTCAAGCTCCAGCACCACGACAAGGTAACGATCCTTTGCTGAAGCACAGATAGGTAGGAAAATACTATTTCCTTCAGATGTTCCTTCAAAGTACTTTCAGACTTGCAAGATTCTGTTAATGTAATCTTAGCTTAATCTGGTCTTGCTTCCTGTCTGATCCACCTAGTAAGGCTGACACATCCCTACTTATTTCCAACCATGAAATTCTTATCTCTTTTTAAAGTAATTTAGAAATAAGGTATTTAAATAAAGTATCCTTCCACCTGGGAATGTCAGACACAAATTCCCGTGGGCAGTGCTTCAGATCCCCAAGCGTTGTCAGTCACCTTCCTGCAGTTGGGTCCTAAGTAAGTTTGGCTTCTCTAACAATCTTGGATAAATTTCATTCAGTCTATAACTAGACTATTTTGATTAATTGCAGATCTCTGGCTTTTCTGCAGACTTTTTGCTTTCCATGGGTTATGACCAAATTAGAATGCTTCTTCAACAGAAAATCCTAGATGTTGCAAGGGAAATGAGTTGAATCTAGCTCCTGTCAGCTCCTAGAGTCTGAGGCTGTGGCAAGGCAAATGTTGCCACCCTAGTATTGCCTACATCATTGCAGTGGCATTTCTTGCCAATATCCTTCAATCTTTTCTGCTGGAAAGCAGATTTAGTAAGATGACCTATAAGGAATGCACTTAAAATTGTGCTGCAGGGGTGGTTGAAATACAGGGGGCATATCCTGCTATACTATGAGTTTGATAGTGATTTGAACAATAAACGTCTTATTCCCTATTAGTAAACTTTCCACCATCCAATGATGAATTCTTGCTCATGTTTTTACTATTACCTATAAGGTGGCAAAATTTGGTACAGCATAGAGTGTGACAATAGATAATGAGTGGTTTCCAAAACTGGTAATCCATCTCACCCAGCATTTATAGCAATTAATCTCCCACTGCTTTTTTGTAACTATTTGTTCAGCTATGTACTGTTATATTGTCTGGATGTTTTAGAGCTTATCGGTTATTTTAAGTTACTGGTCTTTGGCTGTAAAAAAAGTGTTTGTTCAAAAATATGATGCATTGTTCCCAAGTGACTTGTGCCTCTCTAGGATATGCTCTTAGGTTTTTTCCTAGTTTTAGGAAAAACTAGGAAAAACCTTTGTTGGCAAAGGTCAGGAAATGAGCATAATAATATCATGATGCAAGCTCCTCCCATTCTGTATATTTGTCACAGACTTGCATGCATGCACATATGGGCTGGAACTTTGTGATGTCATTTGTTTATTTATTTGTTATTTGGTAATCAGATTCTGCAGACATCACTCATAATTTATATCTACTCTTAAATTGTATGTATGTTTGTCTATAATTGCACTTTATCTAAATAATTTCTAGGGTACTGTGTAATAATTAAAAATGCAAAATAAAAATATAGTCTAATAAAGATATCACAATAGTATTGGGTTAGCTAGGATTTTGTTTCTGATCTCAACTTCAGCTCCCACTCAGGTGTCACGCTTTTTCTTTCTTTCTACCCATTGGCAAACTCTCATGTATTCTCTTCGCCTGGATTGGCAGTCCATTTTGGTAGAAGTCAGTTTTTTCTCAGTATGGGGTTCCCTACCCTTCTCAGTTTGAGCAGTGGGCTTGTCACCTGTCATAATTCAGTGGCGCTGCTTCCTTGATTTCTTAGAGAAGTCAACCTATAGCTATAGTGATGCTGCTTGGACAAGATATACTGCCAGATGACTATACAGATATTTGTTTGATAGGTTGTTGTTTCTCTTTTTTCCATGGTTCCTCAATAGCCATAATTCCCAAATTGTCTTGCAAATACATGCTCTTGCACACCCAACTGCTGCACTTACTTAATATGGTTTGTGTATTTAGTTAAGAAATACAGTATGTAGTCTTAAAGATTAATATTAATGGTAACATATTTTCTTATATAGACTACAGTATTTATTTCACCATAACTTTTAGCTTTTGGAATAGGAGACTTATAAGTAGTTGGGTTGCATAGGAAAATTTAGAGATGATTTAAGAGTAAATAATTAAAGGAGGATTTATTTCTGTGTATAATTTTTTTTAACAGATGATATCAAGCTTTTTAGATCAACAAGCTATTCTGTTTGTGGACACTGCTGATCGGTTAGCATCGCTAGCCCGAGATGCTTTGGTTCATGCCCGTCTGCCGAACTTTGCTATCCCATATGCTATTGATGTACTGACAACTGGGTCATATCCACGATTGCCAACATGTATACGGGTAAATTACTCTGTAATGTTAAAATGCTGTCTTAAATGCCCTTCCCACATTATTTCAAGGGCAGTTTTCTTCACAGCGTTGTGTCATTTCTGAATATAGCTTTGTTGAAATGGTTTTAGTCATTAGAATGTTTACTGATTGAAAAAATTATGCGAAATATTTCTCATTGATCTTAAGATCCTTCGTTGGGATAGATGATAATTTACCCACTGTCAAATACCACAATAATATTGTTATTAGGCCTACATAAAGGTAACATAGTAGTTTGTAAATTTCTCCAGAACTTTGTATCAGGCTAGGTTTAAGAATACATTCTGGTTATTGTTGATGAATAGTTAAAAAATAGTTTTATTTTTTTAAATTATGAAAGCGTTTGAATAAGATTCTTGCTTTGAGTGTTCTATTATTATTCTATTAAATAATCATTCTATTATTATTTAGTTGTAAATTATATTGACTGATTACTTTCTAATTAAATGATTCAATTTTTATTATGTGATCTACTTTCTGCCAGCTTAGTTGGGCTTACAGTTGTGTGACCTCTCAGGCTCAGTAGATCCTGATTTTTGTATTTAGCCCCATTCTGATTATAGTTTGCTGAAATTCACTTTTTATTTCAAATTGCATGAAATTATTGTAAACTCTATAGGTAAGCCTAGATATTTCTTAGACTCATGGCTAATAGGAGTCTATAATATGGATGCCAAGGTTTGTCCTTGCAGTTTTAGCATATGTGCTTCTTAATGAAATGCAGAATAAGTTAAATTTCACTTATCCACAACAGGATAAAATAATTCCTCCTGATCCAATAACAAAAGTTGAGAAACAAACAACCCTGCATCAGTTAAACCAGATTCTCCGCCACCGACTAGTAACCACAGATCTTCCACCACAGCTGGCAAATCTTACAGTAGGTAAGAATTGGAATTACTTTATCTGTGACCAAGGGGGCTTAAATTCTATACATGACTTAAAAGTAATCTCTGAAAGATCCAAAGATTCAAGAGGATGAATCATGACTATAAGGGATATGGGAACCTTTTTTGTATCTGTCTCTCTCCAAACTTTAATGTTAAGAAATAATTTGTTTCTGTCTGAGTGAAGTTCCTAAATTGCTTGTTTGCAGGCTGATGAAAATAAACATAGACAAATTGAATATAATTAATAGGTTAGGGTTAATGCCCTCTATGGCCTTGGAAAAATAGCAGTATATGCATCTAGCTGAAGATCCAGTTTACTGTCTATGCAGGCTCCTGGATCCAACCCTGGTCCAAGTTGACCAGGTAGTGGGTGTGGATATGTATGCATTTTACTAATTGTATCTGCAGTAGTAACTACATTCTTTCTTGGAGAACAACACTGTTCCACTCTAATTGTTAAGACCTGTGTTTTGGCTAGCTCTCATTTTAATTTCAAAACAAGATGGAAGTGGGTTAAAGAGAAGGGGTAGCTGCAGTGGTAAGGAAAGAAAAAGGAGAAAAAATTAGAAGTTAGCGAAGGGAAGGGGAGAAGTTAGCGAAGGGAACAGGAAAAGAAGGTCTATTTAGGCATTATGAAAGAATTACATTCTCTTCAGACTAATCTTCAACATCACCCAGTAGTGATGTCTGCAGTCATCTATACCTCCTCTCCAGTCTTCCTTTTTAGTAGCCTCTTTTGCTGACCCCTCTCAATTTAGAGAAAATTATTCTTCTTGAGGTTTTTAATCTGCTTTTGTTTTTCTGCTTTATATCTTGTTTTGTTATTTTATTGAATTCTGCTTTTAGCTAATGGTCGTGTAAAGTTTCGTGTGGAAGGTGAATTTGAGGCTACCTTAACTGTGATGGGAGATGATCCTGATGTTCCATGGCGCCTTCTCAAATTGGAAATTCTTGTTGAGGATAAAGAGACTGGAGGTAATGGCAAAAGATATCTGGTTGAAAGCTTATTTCTGAACATTAGTCCCAAAAGGGTGCACTTTGTTAACCCTTCAGTCAAAGTAAATTGTGATGATTCCACAATCATCTTAAATGCTTCTGTCTGTCAAATTTCACTCTTGGTTCTCTCAGAGTGTATGCTGCATTGGTAGCCACTTTTCACCCAGTAATGAAATCTTGCTATGTTCCTCTAAGATAAAAGACTTCGAGCAACATTTTAAGTAGTGTTAGGTCATCTTTTTATTTTATTTTAATGGTAGATGGCCGTGCTTTGGTCCATAGTATGCAGATCAGTTTCATCCATCAGTTGGTCCAGTCCCGGCTGTTTGCTGATGAGAAACCTCTGCAGGACATGTACAACTGCCTACGTATCCTTTCAAGTAACTTGCTGTGAATTGATATGGACCCTAGAATATTTTTACTGGAAAAAATATATTCTAAGCTCATAATTTAATGCTCTAACAAGGAAAAAAGAGTGTCCGTTAAAACAGAATGACCATTCAATCCAAAAGGGCTTTTATACATGCCTGTTTTATGCATCCATAAAATGGGAATGCAATTTTACATATGTGTAAACTGAATGAGGCTACATATGCCCAGGAGTGTTTAATATATAGGCAGATTTTATCAATTGCATCTAAATTCCACTATATCAAGTTCTGTAAAAGGAGGGATTTGTCTATTATATTCTAGTGAAAAACCTGCTTTATTGGTTAAGCACAGTTAGTAAAATTTTATGAAAAAAGAGGAATTCAGATATTTTAATCAGTGTGCGATGTGTTTATATGAAAGTGATCTGGTGAGAAACAGCATACATATCACAGAATTACAGTTCAGTAAAATGAAAATACATTTCTGTGAAATTAATGAAACAAGCACAATTTCATTGTTACTCGTTTGTTTAGACTCTTTGTATATATTGAGAAACCCACATGGGCAAAGGAATACAAAAATTCAGATAATCTGAAAAAGATATTTACTTCACAGAATTTTAGTTGTATTTAGAATTCTTGAAATATTTAAAATCAGTGTATTGTGAAGCATATTTTCTCTATATATGCCATAAATATGCCATAAATATGCCATGAAATTCCTCTTAATAACAACTTTCTATTGTGTTGGTCAAGACTGGTATTATGATTTATAAGGGAGAACAAGTTTTAGCAATAATATAAGACTAAATTTCTTACTGAAATTGGTAGCAATCTATTTTATTTATGCATTTTACTTTGATATTGTTCTTCTTTCTAAAGAAGCTCAAACTATTTACTTAACCAGAACACTTTAGATTCCTTCTGCCTGTCCCTGCAGTTGGAAGTTTTACATTCACAGACTTTAATGCTGATCCGAGAACGCTGGGGTGACCTTGTACAAGTGGAACGATACCATGCAGGCAAATGCCTCTCTCTCTCTGTCTGGAAGTAAGTGAAATTGCTATCTGTAGATGTTCATACGGTCAATCCAGACACAGAAGATGACAAAAGACTATATTTGTAATTTTAATGTTTGTTTTTAGTTATAAATTTTTATATACCTTTTTATATTCCCATTTTTTTAATGTAATATATTTGTGATATGTATGATGTGCTGCCGTACGATAAATAAATAAATAAAATCCAGACACAATTGTATTTATAAGAATTATTTATTAAACAATTTATATGGGTTCCATGAGAGCCAGTTTGGTGTAGTGGTTAAGGCTTCAGGCTAGAAACCGGGAGACTGAGTTCCAGTCCCACCTTAGGCACAAAGCCTGCTGGGTGACCTTGGGCCAGTCGCGCGCGCTCAGCCTTGGGAAGCAGGCAAGGGCAAACCACTTCTGAAGTCTTGCCAAGAAAACTGCGGGAACTAGTCCAGGCAGTCGCCGAGAACCAGACATGATTGAACAACAACAAAAAAATGGTTTCCATATAACAATATTATATTTATATTGTTGGAAACTGAAATAATGAAAGCTCAGGAGCTCTTATACTAGTATAATTTGCTATATAGTATATAGTATGGATTGTATGGATTTGAAGAGAGGTACGCTGTTTCTTAAATAAGTTATATGTAATTAATTTCTGAAATGAGGGTAAATAGTTAACATAATAAGAGCAAATATTCTGACTTGAAGGTAATACGTTATGTTGGGGGTATTTTAGAGTCAAAACTTCCAAAACACCCGCAAGCATAGTTAGTCAGGTTCTGTTCTATAGGCAAAGCTTTCACAGTATTAGTGCTCTTGGAAATGCACGCCCTAGGAAATAGCTAGGTGCACACCTTATATAATTAAATAGGCGCAGATTTGAAATCTACAAAATCTTCCTAATCTTTGCAGTTGGTGCAGAAATTGTACAATTTTAAGACTCAAATATCTTGTCATTGAGGATTATCACTGGATGAAACACACACACACACACACACACTCACTCTCAGTGTAGATCACAGTGAGAGGTTGCAACTGCCTGTACCAACGTGTAATGGAAATGCAGTTGCTGCTTCTGTGAATTTGTTTAATGGTTGGTAAGAAGTTAGAGAGGATCACTATTCTAGTATGCTATACAACAGCTACTGAAATATATAAAAGGGAACATTTAATAGTATGATCTCAGATATAATGAGAAGTAGAAGCAACATCCTGTCTTCTTTAGACATGTATGAATACTCCTTTATATGATATTTTCAGGGCAGCACACAATATCTGAAACCTAATTTAAAGAAGACATTAACAGTTTTGCGTCCATTATATTTGTTCCTAGTGTTCTGTGTTAAATGTAAAGTACTGGTATTAACTTTGTCTTGTTACTTTAGGGCTCAAAGAACATCTAATATACCATTTTAACCAATGTAACCTGGCTCATGATTTGAGATTAGGCTTAGAGTTCAGGCTGCTTGTTCACTTGGCAGTAGGGATAAATGAGAATTTTAGATATAGGCCACAAACTTTCTGGGTAATACTATTATGGTTCTAGAGTTCTCTCCCAAATGAACTACTCATAGTTCCTCACATGATAGTAAATAACACATGGCACCAATAATACAGGCCTTCAAACCAGTTTTAAAACTTACTTCTACCAGGCCACTCTTTTAACCAGTGCTTTTGTGGTTTTCATCCCTGAGGTGATTAAATGTGCCTTAGGGACATTTTCATTGTGAAGTTGTTACATTGTTGTAGCAGGTCTGTTAGAAGAAAGCAGTAAGCAAAAGTGATCAGCAGAGCTGAGAGTGATATATTAAGCATAATTGTCAAGAATTTGAAACAACAAATTAAAGAATTCTTAAGATTATGATTGTGTACCTGTTACAGAAGTTTGAAAATGTGTCTCGAACTTTATAGGGAAAACAGTTACATTCTTGTTTTAACAGTAATGTTTTACCAATTTATTTGAATGTTCTACAAAATTGGATTTTTATTTAACACAATATTTCTTTATTAAGCCAACAAATTGTTGGGAGAAAAACAGGAACTGCATCTCTTCATAAAGTCACCATTAAGATTGATGAGAATGATGTATCAAAGCCTTTGCAAATTTCTCATGAACCTCCCCTTCCAACATGTGATTCCAAACTAATTGAGAGAGCTATGAAGGTAAAGTTCAGCAATTTAAGTTGTCTCAATTTAAAAAGACTCTTTTTTAATCCATATATTTATTGTTAAAATACTGGGATATAAAGAAAATAGGAAAAAGCAAATATTGAAATGCAAAAAAAGCAAGATGATAGAAAAGATACTACATTTGAATAAAAAAAAAGACTTTTAAAACAGTGGCAGTTTAGAAATGTTAAATTGTTTTGCAAAATTGTTTACCAAGGCTGGAAAGACTTATATATTGCAAAATTCATTATCAGTATGAAATATAAAAATATTTATATTTATATAAAATATAAAAAGAGTTCTGGGATGGACAGATAATCTTGCTCCATTACCTGCATTGTAGCAATATTTCTCATTGAAAAAAACAACTCGCTTGATTTAAGCTTTTAGAGGATACTTACCATGGACCTACTACTTAGTTTAGATGAAACTAAACCATAATAAAGGTGCTTGAGCTACTGTACAAATGTCCCCTTACGACTGCAAACTCTTCAAAAAGTCCTGTTTTTTAATAACTGCTTTTACTTTGATTTTTGTAGATAGACCATTTGTCAGTAGAGAAGCTTCTAATAGACAGTGTCCATGCAAGAGCACATCAGAAACTCCAGGAACTGAAGGCCATTCTTAAGAGCTACAACACCAGTGAAAATTGTATGTGGCAGTATCTATATAATCTTTTTTTATCTTACTTCAAAATAGAAGGCTTGATTCTGAAATAAATTAATTACTCTGCCAATTTGTCTCTGCCTCATAGAATAATAATAATAGTAATAATAATAATAATTATTATTATTATTATTGAACACCATCGGCGTTAACAAAATCACCATCAGTCAATTGCAAAAGGCAGCTTTACTTGGAACAGCTTACATCCTGCAATGATACATTTAAGACCATCAAACAACAACATCTGCCTATCCCAGGTCCTTGGGAAGGACACAATAGATGGACAAAAATGCCAAATCCAATCTAAACATCTGGCTGACTGTGCGACCAACCATAATAGTCTTAATTCACTGAACTGAGAGCTTTCTTGGCAATCATTGCCTTGAATATGTTATAGAGAAGTGATAAAATATTTTAACAATTGGAATTTTAACATTTTAACAAATTGTCAGCATTTCTTTTATGAAGAAAGTGACATGATCTGAATATTATTTAGTATTCTCACACTAGAGATTATTTCTTATATCCTTTTGAATTGGCTTTGATTACCTTTCAAACTTGTCAGCTATAAATTTTCAGGGTTTTAATTTTTTAAAAAAATGCTTAATTTATTTTAATGTGCTTATTCAAGAGGGACATACATTAAATTGTTGTGCTAGAACTTGCCTAAACCTAATTTTGGGTGATCTGTCAGTCTCATAGATCCAAGTCCATTCCATTTTGACAGGTCTGCTAACCTTTTGTGGAGGTGTTTTGGAGTAGGTTATAGAGGACAAGAGAATTAGGTTTATAGATTACCTTATGATTATAAAACATGCAGTGATTTCTCTTCTTAATAAAAATGAAGAGTTTTGATAAAAATCAATTGCTGGAGTCAGTGTTTATGCTTAATTCATATAGCAAGCTGCTATTTCTGTACTCCCTTCAGCACCTAGGTCTCTATGTAGATGGTTGGGGTCACTAATAGATATTGATGGTTCTTTAGTATTTAGCTGTTTTAATCATTAGTATACATATAAGTTAATGAACCAAAATATTCCACAAGGACTGAATGAAAAGTAATGCCTCCAATATTATAGGTAACCAACAGATGGCAGTATTGATGCACTGGAAGAGCTGATGAATTCTTTACTATCTGTAATTTCACTTCAATTGGCAGGAATTTGCTGTGAAAAAAGGTTTGTTGCTATTGTTTGTGAAATGGAAGCCTGCAATGAGAACTTGTCAGTGCACTTTAAGCAGTGCAACAGATTGAATTTTTGACTGCCAAAGGAGTTGCTGCAGTTGAAATTCATTGTGAAATGCAGGTTATGCATTATGCTTATGGTGATGATTGTGTTGAAGTGATTTGCTGGGCGAAAAATGTAAAGATGTAGGATTACTTTCCTATTTTGTTTATTAAAATATCCGTATATAGACTAAAGTTATGGAGGTGGAGGCATTACTAGTCATTCAATTCTTATATGTAAAAAGAAACAGTAAAGAGGGTGTTGGTAGCAAAACGGCATTCCTTGAAAATATAATTTTATTGATGGTCATTAAACTGAATGTACTTTTACTAAAACAGTTTTATTGAAAAAGGATTTTGGCTATGTTTGAAGCTTGCAGAGGTCCAAAGTTTAATTTACCTTTGAAACATTTCCTTAGTTAAAATTCCATCTCATCTTATGAATTCTCAATTCTTTAGCTTTTATTGAAACAGCTCTCCCCACACTTGTTATCCCTATTCTGGAGCCTTGCGGGCGATCTGAATGCCTACACATATTTGTAGACCTTCATTCTGGGATGTTTCAGTTAATGCTTTATGGAATTGGTAAGTAAATAAGAGTTAGCTTTGTCCTCATTTAAGACTCACTTCTGATTATTACATTACAACTTCCAGAATTCAGCTGTTTTTCTTTGGCCTGGAAACTAAAAGTAAAGGTTTTTATCACAGTACTAGCTAGTGTATTGTTTGTTTGTTTGTTTATTTATCATATTTTTTATCACCGCCCATCTCCCCCACATGGGGGACCCTGGGTGGTTCACAATAAAACCAATTTAAAATTCAATAAAATCATAAATAATAGCAATAATCAATAAACATAAAATATAATGAAATCCAAGTAACGGCAGATCTAATTCAACCCGTAAGGGGATAAGACCGGTCCCGGCAGGCGTAGGGAACCAACCAGCCCCAAGAATGGCTCTTCCTCTCCCCACTCCAAGCATGGTGACAAAACCAGGTCTTCAACTGTTTTCTGAAGTCCAGGAGGGAGGGGGCTATTAAAAGGCGTGGTGATGTCAAATATAGATATCTAGATCATTTGGTCACTTAGCATGTAGTAACTCACAAGCACAATGCAGTGTAAATGGAAAAATTATTTGCCAGAGAAAATAATGATTATTGATGCCAAAAAGAATGGAGAAATTTTGTTTAATACATTTTACAAATTAAATGGTTTGGTTATGATCATAGTTTGGCATAATACATTGAGCTTTATATAAGGCTTTTGCTCATAATAATTTTCTTAAAAGCTATACTGCAGAATAAAAAATACAAATTTTATGAATACAATTTAAACAATTCAAGCAAGCTTATCTGTAAAAATCTAAATAATAGCAACTAGCAACTAACATGAAATCTTTATGCAGATTACTACAACTCAGGTTTTTAAACAAGAAACTGAACCATTGATTATTCGAATTATATTGCTTGGTCTTTCCTATCTGTCCAAAAAAGCTCATTCAAAAAATGAAATATGTCAGCTCTCAACAACCCAACTTTTAGAGTTTGGCATGCACACAAACTTCCAGGATTGCATAATCACCTTTTTTGCAATATTCTAAACACAATATATCCAGAGTTCTTTGTAAACAGACAGATTCTATATTTGAGGGATATTATTTGCCATTTTGTAATATAGGATACTTGAATTCTCTATTACAAATTTGTATATTTTCCAAATCTATTTTAGTAAATTTTAAAATTTTTTGATGTTACCAGATTGTTAGTTTAGCCTCTATAAAAAGCCTTCAAAGATTCTGGAGTTTCAGTGGTTGGTAAAGCATCCGAACCAAACAGAGCCTTTGTTCTTGCATGCCCCCTTTTACAGAATTTCTTCATTAGCGAAGTGGTAGTTTAGACAAATTAAACTATAGTAACAAACTAGGATCTTAAATCCAGTTTTTTTAATTACTGAAGAAGAAAGATTGAAGGTTGAAAAGCAGGGAACTGTGTTCTGTACAGCATTCCATGGGAAGGCTTTGCAGTTATTAAAATTTTGAAATACTGGAATATGAGTTCTTAGCAAAATAATTCTTTTTTCCCATGGAGCGTCTTAAAATCTGTTGGTAGATTGTATAGTTGGTGCACATTTGGGGATCCCACAAAGCAGAATGGAAAAAGAGGAAGGTCAGAGATACTGAATATTGGATAGAGTCCATTGGATTGGATTAGATCCAGAATCAGTCATGCTTACAGTTGTTCTTCTGAAATTAATGAGAATTATATTAGATCTAATTAATTTCCGTGGGTCTATTTGAAGTATAATAATGTCTAGTTCCAACCTGTTGACGATATTTACTTCAAATAAAACAGATGAATGCCAAGTTTTTGGCTAAGAGCCATACACAATCTTTGTGTGGTATTCCAGGAGCAACACTCCCTGAAAATAACACAAATAAAACTGAATCATACTTTGTTTTAACTGAATTCTAATAAAAATAGAATATAATTTATATTTTTACTCCCATAAAGCTAACATTAATTTGTCCTCCTATAACATACAAGTACAATTTAGTGGCAATCCTTGGGTGGCGTGGGGGGCTTTAAGGAGCTGCATGTAGTCCTAAGGCTGTACATCCCAATGCAGTTCATAGAAGAATAGCCGTCACTGTTTTCTATAGCAAAAGTTTGCTTCCTGTGACAGGGTCTTTGTCATAGTGACCCACTCTCTAGTAACTTTCAGATTGGATTCCAGAGGATGCTGTTAATTCAGATGCTTCAATTCATGATCATTTTGCCTAGATAAAACAAGGCTGCTGTAGACCTTAAAGAATTATATTGACTTCTCTTTACTCCCAAGCCCAGTGCAAGGTGTTGGTTCCTACTTTTAACATCCTAAATACTTTTGAAGGAGTGCTGCTTCTTGCATTACCCTGTTTATTCTTTAAATCTTCAGAAGAGAACTTTCTTCATATACCATCAGTGGGGAAAATTTATTAATTTACCAAAGAAAGGCTTTTCTATATGGCATTTCCCAATCTTTTAGTATTGTCACAAATATACTATAATGATTCAATTTAGTTACAGCAGTAGCTTTACAGATAGATAATAAAATCACAGGGATAAATATAAGGAGGAAAAATTACTAAATTTATTCACACATGATATGATATTAACTCTCTCAAACACAGTATGTTCACCTCATGTTTCAAAAGAGTTGAAAGATTTTGCAGAATTCAGGTTTAATCATTAATTTCAACAAATCTCAATTGCTGTACATTTCATACTCCTCCAAAGATACAAAAACCCCTATCCAATATCTTAAAAATAACATCCAAACATGTCTTTTAAATTAAGGTATAAACATGACAAAAAATCTTTTAAAAATTACTTAATAATAACTATGCTCCAATATGAAAAAAGGTAAACCAGGATATGAAACCCTGGAACCACAACTTTTTTTATCATCCTGGGCTAAAATGAAGGCTCTGTCTAAATTAAACTTTTTATTTCAAGTTCTCCCAATAGAAAGTCTTGATAAAGTTTTCACAAAATGGCAAAAGATAATTGAATTTTTTTGTTTCATTTCAACCCTCCCAATAATCAATAGAAATAGTATTGAAACAATATCAGAAAAAGAGAAGATGGGTGAGTTCTATGCATAAGGTTGTAGAGTTAGTACACACCATCCTATTCACTTTGGAAGATCAATAAGAATAGCAGAGAGAAATTGAAAGTATAAAATATTTGAATGAATACTTCTTTTTGTTCAAGAAGGTCTAACTGAGGAAAGTAAAATGAAGGCATGATCTCAAAAATGTATATGTTGTTATGGAAATAGATATAATGGGATTAAAAGAAACTTTGGGAAACAACTAGATGAAAATACAGATAGTCCTCATTTAGTGACTGCCTCATTTAGCAGCTGTTCACAGTTACAGTGGTGATGAAAAAGTAACTTCATGACCAATCCTCACATTGATAACGTTCGCAGATCTGTAAAGCAAAGGAAAACTGAAGTAAGATCATAAGGACAGTCACAGTTTCACTTAGTGACCACTTCGCTTAACAACCAAATTGCGGTCCCAATTATGGTCACTAAATGAGGAAGCATTATGGGATGGGGGATTTCTATCAGCTTCTACCCAGGAGTTATATTTCAAGATTTTTCACCGATGGCATTTAAAGGTGGCCAACTCCAATTTTTAAGAAGAGTTTACCAGAAGATCCAAGAATTTTAGGCCTGTCAACTTAACATCTGTTATGGGGAAGATAGTAGAAACTGCTACTAAAGATAAAATTACCATAGAAATAGCACAAATATCCCATAATTATCCAGCAAAATATTGGAGGGGTTGTAAATAGAAGGGAACCTTCTTTCATCTTTGGTAGATATGTGAAAAGTATCAGATTTTTGGGGGAAAAGAGTATGAACTGAATGCTATAATTAAACTAAGAGTTTTTCACCAAAATTAGAACTATAAAATAGTTAAATAAATAATAAATAATAAGAACATACTACTTTTGGTAGCTAGATTTGTAATTGCTCATCATTGGAAATATAAGTATCGGATAAAATTCCAGGGTTGAAGAAACAGGATAGCAAACCTTCATGCAGCAGGATCAGGAGAGATTATATTTTTTAAGTGAATGATAATAAGTCTTCTGTCAATTCACAGGATATGTGGAAACTATGGTATCTAGTCTCTAGTAATGAGACTAGAAAGTTGTAATGCTAAACTGATCATTTTGCCAATCAAAATGTATTGTTATGTATTAAAAGAAAAAAATAATATTGTCCCAAAGTGATACAATTTCATTCTGAATCAAAACACTCCTTCTTGTCCAGGCTTTTTTCACTGATTTGAATAGTTTTTATACTACTTCTTTTGTAATGTTATTAAAAATATTTGTCTTTTTATAATATTGAATGTATTGCTCTGGAATCTCTTCTGCATGGAGATTGATTTTTAGATTGTTTAAAATAACAGCATCAAGACAGAAATCTATTCTGACTTAAAATTCTGTATTTTATTCAAATAAATGTAAATAATTTTAATTTAGGTGATAACTAGTACCTTTTCTTTGTAGATCAGCAGACCCTGGATGACGTAGAGAAGGCCATCAATGATGATATGAAGCGTATCATTCCCTGGCTTCAGCAACTCAAGTTAGTAAAAAGCAGTGTCAGGAAATTCAATTCTCCATCATTGTAAAAACAATTTTACTTTTAGAATATTTTTCTATGATTTCTACTTTAGCTCCGTTTTAGTAAGTGCAACAGGGAACTTTACTGTTGTTTATTTGAAAGGCTCAGATCTATACCCCCTAGCATGTTATTTGTACAGCATAGATTTTTACTAGCAAAGATCTAGAAAAGTTACTTTTCCTAATTGTTTCATATAATCTTGATTGGTCAACATGAATTGTGGCTAAAGCCTTTTTGATTCCTGAACACTATTGTGACCACTTACATTGTCATACATGTGTATCTGAAACGCAAAGCTCTTGAGTGGAGTATTTACCAAGTGTACATTCATTCGCTAGTTTCAAGCTGCTAGTCTTAGGATAAGAGGATATTCCTCTTATGGATCAAAATTGGTTAAGAAATCAAAAGCAGAGAATAGACTGATCTCACGGTGGAAGATTATAAAAAGTATGGTTTGTCCAGCATCTGTATTGAGCCAATACTAAATCATATATGAATGGCTTAGAAGTAAATAAGTTACCTCCAAATTTGCAGAATGAACAACAAAATGGCCAGTCATTCAGTGTGCATGTATAGTGTGAGAGTATCTGAGGTGAGAGGAGCTGACCAGGAAAAGAAATCTGGGATTGTGAATTTTTTTCTCCTCTCTTATACTAGATTCTGGAATCATCCCTTCACAGTAGGGAAATTCTGGAAAGCTGGAAATATTTATCATTACGGAAATCATTATCACAGGATTTTGTGATGGCCTCTGATTTAGGTGGATGGTTAAAGATTAAAAGACTAGTTATATCAGCAATTATTAAGAGTTTGCTAGTCAGATTGATTAAAGGCCATCTCTAGCTAATTTTCCTCGCAAATAACAGTTGTTGGGGAATAACAGGCCAGGATTCCTATTGTCATGGCTGATTTTGGCAAACAGCATACTTTTGTAAGTGTGATTAAGTATGCTTTTGATCTTGTTGAGGAACAGTTTTTTGTATTCTTTTGAGTCAGTTCTTTGGATTCTTAAATATTATTTATATCAGCAAGTTCATTTGCAATATGGAGATTCTAAACTGGAATTTTAAAAGGGTATTTTAAACATTTTCTATTTTTGCAGTTTTGTTTGCAACAAACAATATGCCCTTGAAAGTAAAAGAAATTGTTAAAATGTCCTTATTTTGTTTACGTAGTTAAGCATTTTCTCCCAGTAACGTTTTCTTTACAGTCGAATGTTTAATTTGCTGTTAAATTTTTAAGAAATCTGTTCATGAAAATTAATAATTTTACCAGTTTATTTGCACTGTTAATAACTAGGTTATATATTTCATTATGACTTAAATCAGAGTCAGTAGTTTTATGGGAATTTGTTAGATTAATAAAGTTCATTTGATTGTCTTCCACATTTTTCTTTAATGTCAAACTGTATGGGCAAAGACAATATGAAAGCCGCTTGGGTGACTTTGGGCCAGTCACCATCTCTCAGCCCAACCTACCTCATGGGGTGGTTGTTGTGGGGAAAATAGGAGGAGGCAGGAGTATTAGGTATGTTTGCTGCCTTGAGTTATATATAAAAAAGATGGGATAAAAATATCATCATCATCATCTTGGATGTGTACTTAAAGACAATAATTTTTATAGTAGCTTTTGAGAATTTTGCTTTTTAGCTGGAAGTTCTCTTCTGCATAATTGTGAAGAAATTAAAAAAACCCTAATATATTCTGAAACCAGGACTACATAGTAAATGAGCCTTGATGTAATAAGTACCATTGTTCTTGCATGTCCTGTTTGTTTGTGTTCAATTCAGGTTTTGGCTTGGGCAGCAGCGTTGCAAACAATCAATAAAACACTTGCCTACAGTAAGCAGTGAAACATTGCAGCTAGTTAATCACGCTACGCATCCTGTGGGAAATCTTTCCAATCACAAACTCTTTATCAAGCTTACCCGACTTCCACAGTATTACATTGTAAGTAAATGGGATCTCCTCATAAGAATGTGTACTGTACTTACTGTAATGAAATAGTATTTTGTTGTTCCATTAAAATGCAGACAGAAAATTAACTGGCCACTTTCTTAGAAGGAAGGCAGCTGGAAAACTAAGAGAATTTAGAGTAAGAGAAGAGAGAGAGATTGCACAAATGGAGATGGTAAAAAGGAAAGGAAAAGGATGTAACCAGTAAATATAAAGCAAAAGAAAAGCAACAGTATGGTATCCTTTGTGCAAGTGAAACAGTCATTCTGTAATAAGGCCCTGAGAAGATGTTTTGCTGGTATATCTCTGACAGAACCTACTTATATCCTATGCTCTCTGTTCATGAGTGTTTAAATAAAATGTTAATTGCTCATGGTTATACTTTCTGTAATAAATGAGAGACTGAACATCATAATCCTTTCTTACATCTAGGATACTAAGCTATCAGAACAGATAACAAAGGTGTTAATATAAGTTCAAATCTCAACAGAAGAACTCTTAATTTTGTTATTTTGGTGGAAATGAGATTTTACAGGATATTTATAGCCCAAATTCTCCAACTACTGCCCAATTAAATCCAGGTTTCATCATGCTTGCCACTTTAAAATACAAGGATGATTTCAGCTTTTCATTATCCTGTCTCTTTAAGCTACCAGATAGTTACATTTTTAAAAAATCTTAGCAATCTATAAGAGCCAGGAGATAGCAGATGTCTGTGTTCTTTGTTGAATGGTGGGAAGATTCTCTGGAAACCTGATATAAGTCTTTGTATATAGTAGAAAAGTGTATACAAATTAAATATTGAACAAATATTTTAAAAGATGCTTCTGCCAAAACTGAAAAGGGAAAATTTGTGCAGTTGTGGAATACACCATCTCTCTATTACTTGAAAAGTTATTTCAATAAAAGGATTTTCATGTTTCTTACAATACTTTGATTACACTTAATAGCATCATTAGGGAACAGGATTTTATAGAGGTTGAACTTGCTTCAAGGTTATCAACTGGCCAAACAGATGAGATGCTCAGTGAATGAAGTCTTCATTGACTAAGCCTCAGGGAGGTTTTTTTTGTATCACATTTTATCAATATGTGCATTATTGTAGGGTTTTAAATTTGTAACTTTTTTTATTAGCAGCAAACCTTACATTTTAGAATTTATTTATTTGTTTATTCAATTTATATACTCACATCAGTTTCAAAAGTATATTAGTATGCAAAATTGGAATAGAATATTTCTTGACTGCTGTCTTAAGCCCATGCATTTTTTAAATATAATCTGCTTCATGCTTCAGTGATTGACTCGCTTTTTCTTCAGTTACTTAAAAAGAATTCAAAAATAGTTGCTGGCTACATTGCAAACATATCACTAGATGTGGTATGTACTCTGCTGTATTTGTCATAATGGTACCCAAATAATGAAATTTAAACTTAGTTTTACTTGGACAGGTTGATATCAATGAAACTCACGTTAGTCTTGCCTAACTTAAATCTCACTGATTTCTGTATGATCTGCTTGAGTAAATTAAATCTAGATTTCACTGAAGTTGGCTTAGAACATCTGGATTTCTTCTGGATTTGCACTCATTATGATACTCACTGCCATGGCAGCACGAGAGTTCATATATTAATCTGAGTATATTTTCAAGCTTAGTATGACTTTTCAACATCCTAGGTAGTGGAAATGTTTGATGTTCCCAGTAATCCCACACAACTAGAATACAAATACTACTTCCTTTCTGTGAGCTGTGCTGAAGGAGACGACAACCCTGCTACTGCAGTTTTGCTCCAACAATTTAAGCCAAATATTGAAGAACTAGTTTTGGACACAAAAAGTGGCAAACAAGCAAAAAGTGGCACAAAACGCAAGGTACGGGTTTGATAACCAGCACTGACTTGTTTCATGGATAAGATAATTTATTTCTCTTAGATGAAGATAGGCTGAATACTGAAACATTTTGCTTAATCGGATAAAAGGGTAACTTATGATGGCAAAGAATAAATCTGTTAAACTGTATTTCTTTTGTTCTAAGGAAAAAGGGATATAAAATGTGTTTGAGATGACATCTCAAAGGTATTCTCTCCTGTGATAAGAAAGGGGGCTGTATTTCTAGAATTTGCCATTTGTACCTTTTAAACACAATTTAATACTTTCTTTATAAAAGTGTACTTTCATGTTAATTTCTAGCACCATTTGCATCTACAGAAAGCTTGCAGTTGATTAGAATAGTTTATCTACAAAGTGCTGCACGCTTACTCGTAATGATTTTTTTAATACAGTCAGCTCAAAATGAGCACAGTTGTATGGACATTAATGTAGGAATTAATGTTTAATAGAATTTGTTTCCAAGTAGCTGCATGTACAGAAGTATAGCCTAAATATCAGTGGACATGAATTACTGAATAGCTTATATGAAACAGGTGAATTTCCTACTATGATCTCTATTGCTTGTGATTTAGATTTTGTTCCAGCTTTGTGATTGAAAGAACATGCATCTTTCTTGAGATTTTTCTGTTCTTTTGTAGCTGTCTGGTGATATCTGTCTCACAGAACCCAAAAAACAAAAACAGTCTGGAGAAATGTGTGCATTCAATAAAGTTTTAGCTCATGTTGTAGCAATGTGTGATACAAATATGCCATTTATAGGACTTCGCATAGAGGTAGGTAACAAATTGTGTTTGCTGAGTTGGAATAAGGATTGTCTAAGGCAGTGTTTTTCAACCTTGGCAGCTTGAAAATGTGTGGACTTCAATTTCCAGAATTGCTGGCTGGGGAATTCTGGGAGTTGAAGTGCACACGTCTTCAGGCTGCCAGGGCTGAGAAACACTGGTCTAAGGAGTACCCAAATGTAATCCAGTTTTATTACTTCTGTGTAATAAAGTAATGTGTTGCATCTGTATATATTGTATTTCTGCTCTCACTTTTTGCTGCATCTGTGTGTGTGTGTGTATGTATACAGGAAAGCTTGCCCTGGGTCATATGATTGGGAGTTTGGGGCCTTAGAATGGAGGAGTCACAAGGTGCTGCCCATCTACCTCTCCCATAAGGAGGCTTTTGGAGAATTGGGTGGGGTGATTTCTTCATAGTCCCCAGCCTGATCTAGACCCATTTTTTAAACCCAATCTTTATCTTGTTGGTTTCTCACTCCACACATACTGTATATACCCAAAACAATTCAGTAACCCCTGTTCCTTTTCAACAATCTTTTGTTTAGGTGCCCATCTGAGTAGCCTTCTTTGATACAATATTGTATCATATTATAAATATTTTAGATGTTAAATGTTAGGTAACTGTTTTATCCTATAGAGAATTAAATACAGAAGTTTAACATTGTCCCATATGTGCCTTGCTCTTTTAGGTCATAAAAGACCGAAAAGGTTTTTGGTAGGTGGTTGATTAATGCACTCTAGCAGAAACAATTGCTTCACACATTTTTGTGTAAAGAGATGGTCCTTTTCCTGATTGGATTTTATTTCTTCCAGGAGTTACTATTAACCAGTTGGAAGATTCATATGCAGTGTGCCAAGTGATACTGTGCAGCTTGAATTTTCATTTGCTATGAAAATATAAAACTATTAAGTTTTTTTTTTAATTTAATTTCAGTTATCCAGTATGGAGATCCCACATCAGGGTGTCCAAGTTGAAGGAGATGGCTTCAGCCATGCTATTCGTTTATTAAAGTAAAAAGAAAATGTTACTCTTCCATTAACGTTTAGAATATTCTATAAGGATCAAAAGGAAATGATGTAATATTTTGAACAAATGTTTGCTTCTTTAAGTATTAGTAGTTATATTTTTAATTTATTCTTACAATAATTGTACAGTGAGAATCTCTTTGAAACTATTTAAGAATAAGAATATTGTACAAACTTGACATTTATGCAAGGTATCATTAAGACTGGTGGCTTTGAGATTTTAGCTGGCCATTTTGACTGAATTTCATCTTTACATAAACACTATACAGGAAAGCTGATCTGAAGCTTTTCAAAATGTTCCCAGAATCTAACTTTGTTTAGTGGGCTGCCACTTCTGTGTAAAATTCTTCTTCTGTATATTGTAAACATTAAAAAACAACTTGCGCTAAATCTTCCAATTCTGGCCATACCTTACATATTATTCTGTACTATTTAGTAAAGTCATAAATGCATTATTTAGATTGAAAAAACTGACATGAACACTTGAATTTCTTGAACTGTATGCTTTCAGAGTTTGAAAGAATTAAACAAATCTAAGTATATTGTTGTATCTTGAACCTTTTGCACAGAATTCTTCCATGTAAGGGTATTAGTGAGGAAACCCAGAAGGCTCTGGATCGTTCTCTTCTTGACTGTACTTTCCGATTGCAAGGTAGAAATAACCGCACATGGGTTGCTGAACTGGTGTTTGCAAACTGCCCACTTACCAGCACTTCTTCCAGGGAACAAGGTTAATTTCTCAATTGTCCAGCATATTGTCCATTCCTCTTATACTCTTTGAGTATCAAATTGGCCTCTCCCTTTCATTTTGTAGGACCAACTCGTCATGTTTATCTGACATATGAAAACCAGTTGTCTGAACCAGTTGGTGGCCGAAAAGTGGTTGAGATGTTCCTAAATGACTGGAATAGTATTGCTCAATTATATGAATGTGTGTTGGAGTTTGCCCGATCTTTACCAGGTATATAATGTAAATGTGTTTTATTCTTGTATTGATATAGAAAAGAAATAGGCCACTTTCCTTTGACCTGTTGGCGTATTTAGAATGAGAGTATGTTGTGGGCGTTCACACAAATTGGCTGCCATGAGGGGGCTAATATATTCACAGCATGACTGCCATAAGTGATGTGGCCAGTCCTTCATTTATCAAAAGATAGCCTAGAACACTTTTAGCCCCATGAAATCTCTAACAATTTATGTTACCTTAGTTGTTTTTATGAGAAGCAGATATGGACATACTTCCAAATAAAGCACCATACTATGTTGACTAACTGTTTTTATTTTCTGAGAACACCTTTGGGGTCCTTGTGAGTCCTAGAGATGTCCTTGGAAATAAAGATTGTATGAGAAGTTGTTAGTTCTAGCAGGAAGCAGTACCTGTTCATTCTTTTTCTGAACTTGGAAGCTAAGCATGATCAAGTCTGGTTAATACTTGAATGGGACACATCCAAGGAATCTCTGAGGTATAGGCTAGACTAGGAAGGTGAAAAAAATATCCCAGAAGGTGGCAAAGGTAAACAACTTCTGTACTGCTGCCAAGAAAACTAAATGAATCTCCCTTTGAAGTCAGCAGGAATCTGGCTGAACTTGATAGGGTTATAACTTTTAGAGACTACTGCTTTGGTTTAAAAGAAACTAAATATCATTTAAGGGCATCTAAATTTTATTGTTTTTAGGACTGATTTCATTCAGGCTTTCAGATAGGTTATTGTTACTACACTGTTTGGATCACAACTGTTCAAAACCTAGGTCATTGTCCTGCATGTTTGGAGGCTGAGATTCAGCTGTTTCAGATGGGAGTACTCCTTGACCCTTAGGTCTCAGTGGAATCACAGGTGGAAGTTCTGGTGAAGAACACCTTTGCATAATTATCCCAGCTCAGCACATCCTGACTCAATCAGATTTGGCAGTGGTTACCCACACTGTGGTTGCTGCAGTGCACTTCACATGAGAAGTGCCTGGAGTTGTAATTGGTACAGAATGCAGCAGCTGGGTGGTGAACTGAGCTGAAAGATCTGCTCCATTTTAAAATTGCTTACTGAGCACAATTTAAGGAGTTGGTATTGACCCTTAAAGCCATAAATGGCATAGAATCTAACTATTTACTTTTCCTTTATAAACTATCCAGTTCTTAACAGGCCCTTTTGAAGATGTTCCTGCTGTCAGAAGCCCTTCTTCTGGCATGTTAGAGAGGACTGTTTCTCCTTTGCTCCCAATCTATGACACACATTCTTTTTGGAGATGCATTTGGCTCTCATTCTTTCACTGTTCAGAAAATTTGTGTACATGCATCTTTTTCACCAGGCTTTTAACTATTGTTAAATGATTTTAGGAACCTATTTGATTATTACTTTTAACCTGTATTTTTAATTTCTTATATTTGACTTTTGTTTTAAAAATTTGTTCTTCAAGATGGCGGTGCCTTGTTTAGCTGTGGCTGCATTGGTTCTCAATAGTTCAGTGGTTGAGCAGCAAGGTTGTGTAGTTAGATTGATATATGACCGGCAACACATACTGGAATTGCAGATGTACAACAGGTGTCCTGCTGTTTTGGGGAGACTATGTAGCCTTGGGTTGCTGCGTCAGCAAGGTCTAGAGACTTACGGGACAGCGGGGCCTCTTGCCAGCACTGGCTGCTTTTGAAGGAGATGGAGGAGACGGAGGAGGAGAAGGAGGCGGTGTGATAGAAAGCGAAGACGGGGAAGCCAGGGAGGACTAATGGCTAGGCTGAAGGCTAATCCATATAGGGCGCCGCTTCCCTCCATTTTGTTTACTAACGTCCACTCTTTGGAGAACAAAATGGATGATGTTGGATTTTGCAACAAGACGTGAGGTGAGAGACTGTTGTGTTGTAGTGCTGATGGAGACATGGTTAAAGTAATCTGTTCCTGAGGAGGCTGTTGGCATGGAGCGGCTAACGATGTTCTGGCAGGATAGGAGTCACGCTCTTAGTGGTAAAACTTGAGATGGTGGTGTATACATTTATATCAATAACGGATGGTATAACAACTCAAAGGTGGTTTCAACTTATTGTTCACCTGATGGGGAGTTTTTGACTATCAAATGTAGACCTTTTTATCTGCCCACGGAATTTACTGTTGTTGTTGTTATTACAGCTGTGTATATACCCTCCTCTGCAAATATGAAGGAGACCTTGAAGGTCCTTTATCGCACCATCAGTGACTTGCAAACCATCCACCCAGAGGGCATTTTTATTGTAGTTGGAGACTTTAATCAGGCTAACTTGAAAATAGTCCTCCCTCATTTCCATCAATATGTGGATTTTGCCACCATAAGTAGGAACACATTGGACCTAGCCTGTTCTAACGTCAAGAATGCATTTAAGGCTTCTCCCCACCCCAGTCGCGGTTCCTCGGACCATCTTACTGTAATGCTAATTTTAGCATGCAGGCCTTTGTTAACTAGAGAAAAACCACTTGTGAAGCAGGTGAGAGTTTGGCCAGAGGGAGCAATGGAAGCATTACGAAGCTGTTTTGAGTGTACAGACTACGACATGTTTAGAGAAGCTGCAACGAACAATCAATAAACGAATGTGGAGGAAAACGTTTCATCTGTAACTGCATCTATCCAGAAGTGCATGGAGGATGTCAGTGTTACTAAGAACATCATCATACGGACGAATCAGAAATCTTGGATGATTCATGAAGTACATGCGAAGCTGAAAGCAAGGAATGCTGCTTTTAAATCTGGTGACAGGGGGGCACTCAGAACAGCTAGAGCTGATCTGAACCGGGCTATAAGAACAGCAAAGCGGGCTTGTAGTCAGAAAGTTCAGAATTTTTTTTACGATCCTACAAATACCACGCGCATGTGGCAGGGTATTCAGACTATTACAGATTATAAGGCTACTCAGACATTATGTGAGGAGAATATAGATTTTCTTAACGAACTTAATAGGTTTTTTGGTAGGTTTGAAGCACTTAACAATACTCCTGTGAGGAAGGTTATGTCCCATCCTGACAAGCAGGCACCTACCCTTGATATAGTCGCTGTTCGGAGGACCCGGAGAAAAATTAATATTCGGAAAGCAGCGGGCCCAGACAATATCCCAGGGCGGGTACTGAGGGGCTGTGCTGAACAGCTGGCCAGTGTCCTCACAGACATATTTACTATTTCTTTGCATCAGGCTATGGTCCTGGTATGCTTTAAGACTGCAACCATTATACCTGTGCCTAAAAAATCTACAGTCGTGTGTCTCAATGATTATTGTCTGATAGCACCCACTCCTATTGTGATGAAATGTTTTGAGAGGCTGATAAAGGACTATATTGTTTCCAGACTCCCTCCATCGTTTGATCCACTTCAGTCTGCTTATTGGCAAAACCGCTCTGTAGAGGATGCAATCTCCTCTGTTCTTTATTCGAGTTTGGTACACCTGGAGGAGAAGAACAGTTATGCGCGATTGCTGTTTGTTGATTTCAGCTCAGCATTCAATACGATTGTTACCCAGCATTTGGTGGACAAACTGGGTTCTCTGGGCTTCAGTACTCCTTTGTGTAATTGGCTACTTGGCTTCCTTACTGAGAGGTCTCAGTTGGTGCGAGTTGGAAATAATATCTCTAGCTCTAGTTCTTTGAGCATTGGTTCCCCACAGGGCTGTGTCTTAAGCCCGTTGTTGTTCACCCTAATGACCCATGACTGTTGTGCCAGGTTACCACAAACTCTGTTGTGAGGTATGCGGATGATACAACAGTGATGGGTCTTATCAGGGATGACAATGATTGGGCTTATAGGGAGGAGGTGAAGGGTTTGGTGGAGTGGTGTAATATAAACAGCCTGGCTCTAAATGTGGAAAAAACTAAGGAGATGGTTATTGACTCCAGGAAGAACCGGCTTAGCCACACTCCACTCTTTATTCATGAGATAGCTGTGGAGTCAGTCAGTAGCATCAGGTTCCTGGGGGTGCAGATAACGAATAGTCTGACTTGGTCTCTTAACACCCCATTTTTGGTAAAACGAGCACAGCAACGTCTGCATTTTTTGTGCCGGATGAGGAAAGTGCATCTTCCATCTCCCATCGTCCTTACTTTCTCTAGAGGCACTCTAGAGAGTGTATTGGCCAATTGTATTTCCATCTGGTTTGGAGGCTGTAGTGCCTTGGATAGGAAGTCTGTGCAGAGAGTGGTAAGGGCAGCAAAGAAGATAATTGGGATTTCACTGCCTCTCATCCAGGATGTAGCACATACACGCTGTCTGTCCAGAGCTCGAAATATTGTTAGTGACTCCTCCCACCCTCATCATGGCCTGTTTTCTTTGTTACCCTCTGGGAAAAGGTTCCGCTGCATCTGATGAAGAACAGCCAGATTGGGTAATAGCTTTGTCCCCTGGGCTATTGGACTCCTGAATACTTAATTAGTTTTTTTAAGTGGAATGTGGAATGTGTAAAGAATGTATATTTTATAGTAATTATGGTATTTTATTTTAGTGTCTGTGTTTGTGAGCCAACTGCAACGAAATTTCATTTTATTATGCACTTGGTGTATAGTGTATAGTGGAATGACAATAAAGCTAGTCTAGTCTAGTCTAGTCTAGTCTAGTCCCCTTAAGTGTTTACCAGATTAGAAAGACAGGGTATAAATCAATGAAGGTCAGGTGAGAAGGGAAGTTGCTGAGTGCCAAAGGAAGTGCTCTTAGAAACATTACTGTCCAGGAGCAGTAGAAGCTGTACTAAATTTAATACTTTTTCTCTTTTTTTAAAACATCTTTTATCCCCCCCCCCCATCTTCTTTTATATTGTTAAGAAATACCAAGCCATCTAAATGTTTTCTCAGAAGTTCGGATCTACAATTATAGGAAGCTAATTCTTTGTTATGGAACTACCAAGGGAAGTTCTGTAAGTATCTTTGAGCTTTCTCTTAAAGCCATGTTAATATACTTACTGTCTTTATGTATGGCGTCTCCTGTTTTAAAATGCAGTCTTACCTAGTTATTAAGCTGCTACCAGCCATGCTAACTTGTGTGTTCAGTACTATGATCTTGTCTATACTATAGTGATAATCCTCTGTTTTTTCTTTTTTCCCCCTTAGCTTATAATTAGAAGTTTTCTCAAAATAATGTTTGATGAAAGCTAGCTATGCATGTTCAGCTAGAACCTCCAATCTTCTTCTCCACTGTGTTTCCCCTAAAAAAATAAATTCTTGAAGGTCAGGGGATTCTTAAAAAAAATGCTGTGGGTTGTAAAAATGGCCAGTCAGAAAAGAAAGGGCAGAAGCAGATAACAGTTCGTGTGTTCATGAATGAACTTCAGTATCTACCCTCATTTTACATATTCTTCTTTATTAATTTCATGCCATAGGTTATATTCTAATCAAATCTGAAAACTGGTGTGCAACAGGCCAAGACATAGCTTACCAAGTGACTATGCAAAGCATGGGAGGAAAGGAGTTTAGAGCATTTCCCTGTAGTTCCATAATGATTTTCTATAACTTCTGGGCTACCTCAGAGCTTCTGATACATTAGGATTTGTGTCTTTCTGGTGTTTTCCAAAAAATATGGCATGATGTACTTAAAACTTTTTGTGTGTGAAATAGTTGTTTCATTTAAATATGGGAACTAGGCATTCAGGGTACCCAGCACTTACCTAGTAATCAAGTAGCAAAAGTTGTAACAAATCAGAGGCAGGCTTGCAAAGAGTAGAAATACAGCATCAGATACTTCCTTGGCTTGGTTATATTCAGCTTTAAATAAACGAGGAAACATTCCTTTATGCTCTAATTTAAGCTAGGGAAGGACATGGTCTCTAGAAGAGAGAGTTGATCTCTTATCCCCTTCCTCTCTGTACAAAGAGAAAAACCGTGAATGGTACCGTCCAAATGTTTCCCAACTGTGATCCTTTCAGCTTGAGTTGTGTTTTCCTTTCTGCAACTTTGGTTTTCCTGGAGCGTTCAGCACCTAAAGACTAGGATCTCCAGCCACCTCAGCAGAAACACACAGTATTGACTGAGTCAGACTGTTTCACCTAGTCTAGTTCTCTAGGATCACAGGTGAGGGTCTTTATCAAGTGAGATCCTTGGGAGAATATAGAAAATAGATATGTTTATGTTTCTTTATTGACACATTCTCTCTCACTGTCTCTCTACACACACACACTCTCTCTCTTACACAAAAAGCAATTGCTTTTTGGCTATCACTGCATAGTTTTCTGAAGCTTTTTGCATTTATAGATCAGCATTCAGTGGAACTCTGCACACCAGAAATTCCACATATCTCTTGGAACCGTTGGACCAAACTCAGGTTGCAGTAACTGTCACAATACTATTCTGCATCAGCTCCAGGAGATGTTCAATAAATCACCAAATGTTGTCCAACTATTACAGGTAACTTTTTTCTCAAAAGAAAATTTTACATTAGTAGGGAAAGCACTCTTATTCTTTTGCATAAGAGATCGTAATGCTTTATATGGGAATCCAGCAGGAACGATCTTACCAACAACTATACTTTTATATTTAATTTGGTCTTATGCTCCTACCACTAAAGTAGTGCCATTTCTTCATTTGGTTGTTGTGAATAAAAGAAGATAATTCAGTATAAAAGCAGCTGATCATGTTCTTTGTTTCTGAAGAGTTGCTATACCTGCCTAGCTGTTATGTAGTTATAAATAAACAACTATTGTTTTTATTTGCAGGTTTTATATGATACTCAGGCTCCATTAAATGCTATCAATAAGCTTCCAACTGTGCCAATGCTAGGACTGACACAGCGTACTAACACTGCTTACCAGTGTTTCTCAATTCTGCCTCAGTCACCCACACACATCAGGCTGGCCTTTAGGAATATGTATTGCATAGACATTTACTGCCAGAGCCGTGGAGTGGTGGCAATTCGTGATGGAGCATACAGTCTTTTTGACAACAGTAAAATTGTGGAAGGCTTTTATCCTGCACCAGGATTGAAGGTGACAGTTCTTTGTGTATTTATTCTATAGCATAATTAGAAGATTGGCTGAGATCATTAATGTTTCAGAAATCTTCTGTAAGTGGTGAAATTCTTTGGATGGTGCTTTCAAATACATGTTTAATGTTTAAGCTTCTAACACATTCAGTGGTAAGGAAATCAGTCACTCTGTTCTGTCTTTTTAGAACACAATGTATTGAATGTACTGAATGGATATTGGACAATATAACATCCAATCATTACCTTTTGGTCTTTGGTACCTCAAAATTGTATTCTGGCTTTTTGGAACCATTGCTGGAGTAGATTATAGTTCAGTAGATTCTGGCTTCACAATTTAAACAACCTGGTAACAGGATTAGACAAGACAACTGCCAGAGATTTTGAAAAAATGCTTCCAGCACAGGGTTGAGTAGATGAGTCTGTGATTAGAACATTTTAGTAATCATTTTATTAAAACTTTGTTTTTAAAAACTTAAGCAAATATGAGTTGTGATAGTACAACTAATATTGTCACAAACGTTTCAGTAACCTGGGCAAAGTACTATTTTTGAAATGATAGAGCAGTTTATTTCAGTGAATCTTCATAAATGAAAAATGTTGCTGATGCTCTGCTTGTGAAAATCAACAATCAGAGTAATATGTCATTTCTGATCATTTGTAGCATAGAATTCACCAGTATTATGTATTAACCCTTGGAGACCTAGCAAGACACTGCAATATTAATAATTTAAATCTGTGGCATATTGCTGTTAAGATTGTTGTGTCTGAAAGATGTAATGAGAATGTATTCTCATAAGTCTGAATACTCTGAATTCACAGACTTTCCTGAACATGTTTGTTGACAGCAATCAAGATGCACGAAGACGATCTGTCAATGAAGATGATAATCCACCATCCCCTATTGGAGGGGACATGATGGATTCATTGATATCACAACTTCAGCCACAGCAGCAGGTAGCATATGTGCATGCACAAATTTAGTATCTTTAGTTGCCTTATACCTGAGCTGGTACCTGAATATGGCTGTATCTGAAAAGCATACTTCTTAGCATAGATTTGAATGGATATTAATTTTCAAGATACAAGCAGTATATTTACTGCTGGCTAAGATGGAAGAGGACATGCCATATTAATTTGGAAATAATTAAAAGAAAAAATGGCTGGTGGAAGCAAAAGCTACTGATGGGATTCTGAGAATGGCAGATGTGATAATAAATCCTTGATTTTATGATAAGAAAATGCTATTCTATGGAAATAGAAATGCATATTCTTTTATTTATTCAGCTGACTACCAAAGTGTCTCAATAGTTTACATAAAAACAAATTTCAAATCCATCCATTAGATGTGCATAACAGTTTTGTCATTATGTTCAAAAACATTGACCTATCAAACAAAGCTGAGGAAAAGCATTCTAACTGTTTCTTCCCTCAGCCAGAGAGAGATTTTATGATCAGAAACATTCCCAAACTGTTCCCTCTAGAAGAGTGCAATCCCATTCAGATTAGACAGATCTACTACACCTTTCTGGAATTATAGTCTCTCATAATAAACACTCCCATATCATCTGAATTCAGTTTCAAGTTTATTAGGGTGAGGATTAGCCCATTAATAATTGCAGGCAAGCATTTGGGGGAACTACTCCATTATTATCAACATACTGGTAACAGCCAGGTTCAAATCTCCTGATCATTTCCTCCATAGTTTTACCTAGTTACTTAAAAGCATTGGAGACAGAATGAAGCCCTGAAGAACACTATATAATAATTCCCATTTTGAAGAGCAACTGTCTCCAGACAATACCATCTGAAATCTATCCAAGTGATAGAAACAGAAAATTGCAAAACCATTCTTGCTTTTCCCAAATCTTTCAAGCGATCCAGAAGGATAGCATGGCTGATGGTATTGAAAGCCACCAAGAGGTTAAAAAGAACAGTGGAGTCACACTGCCTCTATCAATCCCCAGATGTCTCCTTCGGGCCAGCCAAAGCAGTCTTAGTCCCATGGCCCACCCAGAACATACTTCGAAATGGGTCAAGATAATCTGCTTCTTTGAGACTATCAGCAGTTGAGAAACTACCATTCTCTTTTTGTGTATACTTTTTTATTAAGCATTTTGATTACAGTAGTAAAAACTAATGCAAACTAAACTTAAAGAAAGAAGACAGAATAGAAATAAAGAAAAAGTGCAAGAAATTAGGAAAAGAAAAAAAAACCTTCATTACAACAAGTATAGACAAATTTAGTAATTCGTTACCCCCTATAAGGTTACAAACAGATATCTCTTCATCCTATATCCCATTCCTTATCTATAAGCAAATCCATAAAACATCAACTTTTCAATCCTTTTGTCAGCAAAAACTTTGCAAAAAAAAAAAAAAAGTCTTATTTTAACCTTGATCATATAAACCAACTTTATATTCCTTCCATTTATTTCTAACAGACTTAATCTTCAGTTCATTCAAATATTATTATAGGATTTGATTTCTGTTCAGTTGTTCTTTATGCCATCGCATAGACTTCTTCAAAGTTTTGACAAACCTCTTTTGTAGATCGAACTAGAAAACATTTTCCAGGTCATTCTCTTGATTTGTCATTTGTATTTCCCCTTTAATTTTTAAAACTTCAGCCAGTTTCTTTTGTATATCCAATAAGGCATCCTTTTCCAAATAATTTTCTTGGCCTGTCATTTGTAGTTCCATTTTCGGTACTTTATCTTGTCAGTCAAAATTTACTCCACACCTGTCATTCCCTCATTAACATATTTTGGACATAGTCTATCTATAGAGTCAGACGTCATTACTGACACTGTTGATATTGTAGCTACTAATTTCTGGCTCCATTCTTCAAAGATCTCCTTTAATATTTCCAGTGTTATGACATTTTGTGTCACTTTCTAAGTCCCAGTACTAACCAACACCAAAAGCAGGCTTGTATCTTTTTCCCCTTCTACTTAGAATCTTTAGTCCCCTCTAGCGTCCAGTTTCTAAAATCATAAAGTCGCTTATTTTGTTATGACTTACAATAATCTAAGATAGCTAGAATGACTCTGGTTCCCACAGGAAGCTATCTATTTTTATAGTTAATTTTAAAATCTTATAGTAAAAGTCAATATTCCAAATTTAACTGGACACTTAATCCATTTGTAACTTTCCTAGATCAAAATCTTATTTAGCTTTTTGCTGTTTATTTCAAATACTCTAAGTTCTTAAGCTTGTAATTAATTTTACTTTTGTTCAGAGTTGAAGCTAAACTTGCCTGGTGACTTTTCAAACTTGTCATTCCAAAGGTCTCTACTAGCTTTAAGATGGTTAATAGGCAATTTCCAAAAGTGATCAGAAAGTGTGGCTTGTGAATTTAGTGTCCTTTAAAAGGCTCAGCTGTGGTTGTGAGCAATATGGCTAATCCCTTCGTCTCCACTCAGACCCGTTGAAAACTGCTGTCCTGCAGTCTCCTCACGAGGAGCAATCATCCAGAGCACATACGGGTGATCTCCCATCTTCTCCTTATCCAGAGAGGTTCCAAAGAACCAGTCTACTCACTGGTTCTTCTGTCTTTGCTGTGGTCATTGGCTCCACTTTTGCAGAGATGTCTTCAGTTCGCCATGCTTCCCCCAGAAGACCAAGAAACTACCATTCTCTCAACCACCTTATCCAAACATGCTAGGTTAAAAACTGGCCTCTAATTACCTATCCTTGTGAAAGAATCATTGCTGAGGAACAAATTGCTTCAAATATTACACTGAGGATGTAAACATTAAGTCTGTATTTTATTATATCTAATAATGTTTTTATTTCAGCAGTCTTCGAAACAGACAGGAGCACCAGGGGCTTATCCTTTGACATCCCCTCCCACATCCTACCACAATACTGTTACTCCTTCACCTTCAATGATGCTCACCCAGTCACCAGGTAAAATGGCTTGCTGGATTGGTGTGATCATAGCTTTGCTTATTAAGCCACAGGATCAGTGAACAAGGAAAATGTAGTTTCTAAAAACATTTTTGTTGTTTGTTTGTACAACAACGATCATCCTAGCACACCCTTTACAATAATATTGAATGACTTTTACCTTTCTTAGAATCCTTTGTCAATGCCATATTCTGTGCTTATATAAATTATTGTCCCAACACATACTTGTATCTTCAAGGTTTAAAAGGAATATTTATAAAATATAACTGCTTGTTACTTAAATGTTATATTTAGGAACTTTACATGCTGCAAATTCTCCAAGTGGAGCGTTAAGAGCACCATCACCAGCATCATTTGGCCCAACTCCTTCTCCTTCATCTCTTGGAATCACAATGGGACAAAATGCAAACTTTGCCAGCCCCCACGGTAAGCCCATTACCTCTTCAGACAGGTATTGATAAAAAGTTAATACTTCAGATACCACCAAATGAGTTACTCTGTTTTTGGCTGGGTTCAGATCTTGGAAAAGCACCAAACTATTTTCCACCACACTTGGCTTGTACACCTACAGAATTAGTAAATATTGCTTCTGACAAAAAAAAAAATTACGCAGCTGTTAACATAGCAAGCTAGAAATACTGGAGGAAATACCTTTCAAGGAGTTGGTTTTCAAATCTCTTGATTCAATAGGTGTTGCTAGCAGACTATAGAAAACTTCTACATTATATTATTGCTTATATTACTCAAGATTATATTACTTGGAATGCCTTGCGTGTGAAACTGCCTTTGAAAGTGATAGGGGAAACGACCCTTTACTCAGAATACAACAGGAATTTGCTGGAGTAAACATGCTGTAACAGTACTGAAATAACAGCTGTGGCTCTTATGGGAATAGGCCTTCTCAAATCTTTCCCCTTGTCCCCTCTTCTTCTGGCCCAGTTACAGGGAGATAGAAGATTTGTTTCCCAGTGTATACTAACTTCAGTTTGGCTTTCTTTAATGTTATCTGCAAAATCTTGCTTTTCTTTTTCCAGTCACAAAGAGAAAAGATTGAAAGCATCTGCTTCTATTTTCATTTGCATGCAGTTTGTTGTTAAAGCCAATATCTCTGACCAGTATACTAACCATGTGGCTTGTCTGAAAGGGGGGATCATAAAACACATTTTGATGTTTACATGTTCAGATAACTTAATTAAAAACAAAAGCAGGGTTATTGTGATTTATAATGATAAATGGCGAAAAATCAGAAGGAGTCTGGTGGCACCTTTTTCGGACTAACACATTTGATTAAAAGGCATACGCTTTTGTGAGCTGCAGCTCGCTTCATCAGCTGTACTTCATCAACTGCAGCTCACAAAAGCTTATGCCTTTTAATCAAATTTGTTAGTCAGTTAGACATGGTGCTTCCAGACTCGTCCGGATTATTTGCCAACATAGCCTAACACGGCTCTCCTCCTACAATGTTAAATAGCAGGAAGCTGAAAATAGATGTGCTGGAGATGAACCTGTAGCTAGTGTTATGCTGGGACACTGATGTAATGTCCAAACAGGACAGAAAAATTGTTCGTTTGTTTACATTAAGATCAGATAACTGTACCTCATTTTGTTCCTGGCTTGTTTCAGTAAACCATAGTTTAAACAAACCTCAGCTCCTAGCTCATATGTAATGACAAATTGCAGTTAACCGAAGTAAGTGGATACTTCCCGTCTCTTCCTCTTGACTATGATGGAGTGAGAACTTATGAGGGCAAGTCTTGAGCAGACAAGTCTTGAGCAGGAAGTTTTATTGGATTTAGGTAGCCAGTCTCAGATAGACTATGGCTGTACTATTCTGGTATGCATGCAGTTTCTCAATAATTATACTATATTAGTCTCTGAGAAAACACTTTTCAAGTTGTTGGAATTTCTGTAGGCACAATAGACCCTAGTTCACCGTACACGATGATGTCACCCAGTCAACGTGCAGGGAATTGGCCAGGCTCACCTCAGGTCTCTGGTCCCTCTCCAGCAGCACGTATGCCTGGAATGTCACCAGCCAATCCTTCCTTACATTCTCCAATACCAGATGCTTCTCATTCACCACGAGCAGGAACAAGTAAGTATGAGCAATATCAGGCTGCACAAACAACTATCTGTTGCATTAAAAGAAGTAACAATACAGTGTTACTCAATATTTCTTTTACAACACACATCACCTCCCTTGCTGATGTGCCATAGCTGTGGAATTAATAAAAGCCTGGTGGAACTTTATTTATTGACTAATTGGCCAATACTAAATAACATAGCCTAGTATGTTCATCAGTCTTCTTATTGAAATATAAGTGAGTTCTGAGGTATATGTTCCTCCTGATGTACCCAGCTCTCACTTCCAGTGGGCAGTAGCATGATCTTACAACCATTTTCACTTCTTTTGACAAACATTCCTTGTAGTAGACCATGTAATTCCCCAATTTTTAATAGACTTTTCCCATCTTGAAATTTCTCTGTCCATTTTCCTATCTTTAGTAAACATTCTATCAAGCTACAAAACCTGTTTGCTCTAGTTTTTCGCCATTTATATATATCCTGTACTTTATTATTCCATTTTCTCTGTCAAATACAATTCCTTATACAGTAATTTTCAGATCCAAGTATTTGAGCCATACTTGCATTGTTGCATTGTACAGGCTTAATGTTTTCTGGCAATGATTTAGCCAGTGGCAGCTGCACAGGGCAGGACGGGAGAAGGGCACTGGACTTTTCCTACTTGCCCCATCCAGATTTTTTTCCATCAGAAACTTAGACGAACAAGAGCATTCTGGGTTTTAGTTCTGACAAAGGTGGCTGATCAGTTCAGCAGAACTTCTGGAACCCAATGGTTTGTTCAGGGTTCAGAACAATTTTTTCCCAATTTTGTGCACATGTCTACATTATGGAAATGCAGACGTTTAAATAACAGTAGGGCTAGAATGCAGCCTTGTTTTACTTCCTTGGGTGTTGGAGTGACATTAGATAAAGTAACACCTTTATCTAATGTGTGGAGGAATTGCATAAAGTCACTGGATAAGGAGTAAAATATGCTTGTCAATGAAGAATCCTCAGGTTTTTTTTTTCCTATTTTCTCTCTTAAGTATGAAGTCAAAGGTTTTCATTAAAGATTTTACATTAAAGGCCACATACAATGCTCCCCGCTGCTTACAGATATATTTCTCAAGTGTATGTTGTAAAAGAAAGCATTGGCAATTAGCTGATTGGCTTGCTGTGTACAATATTTCTCTGCTAGTACATTTTCAATTCAATCAGTTTTCAGTACAGATAGCTTGCATAAAGTTTGCTAATGATAAACTCCAACCAATAATTATTTAGTTGGATTGTGTCACTTTATGGATAAGAGCAACAATACCAAAGCTCTAGTCCTTAAGACATACAAACCAAATGATTTATGTTTATGCAAAGAGCTATTAAGACTGGGGCCTACCCTTCCAAGTTTCTCTTATGCAGTCCCGGTGGTAAAAAATCTTCATTTGGAGCTTTCTAAAACTTATTAGGGCAATCAATTTGGTTGCGTCTGATGGGGTAACAGGCTGCCAGTTTGGGAGTAAGTTATGAGTGAGCTCAGAAGGCACCATGGGACTAGTTACAGCAACAAAATATAACAAATGTGTATTTTCCAAACACCTAGAAACAAATAATGTATATGAATGTACAGAATTTGGGTGTTAGTGTTTATACTTTTGGAAGCCAGAAAAATGCTAAGCGGTTTAGAATTTCAGACATACTTATAGTACTTACTTTTGTGCATGCCTTCAAGTCAGTGTTGACTCCTGGTGACTGCCTGAACAAGTTCCTGTACTTTTCTTGGAAAGATTTGCAGAAGTAGTTTTCCCTTGCCTGCTTCTTGGGGCTGAGAGAAAGAGTGACTGGCCCAGGGCCACCCTTAGGCTTTGTGCCTAAGGCAGGACTAGAACTCATGGTCTTCCAGTTCTAGCCTGGTGCCTTAACAACTATACCTAGCTGACTTACTTACTTACTTACTTACTTACTTACTTACTTAATGGACTTATCTCCCACCATAATCAACCAGCTCTCAATGGCTTACAAGGAATATACCAGTGACAATCAAAACATCACTGTAAAATAAAAACATAAATAACAACAACAATTAAAGGAAACAACAACAACAACAATAATAATATAATAATAATAATAAATGGTGCAATTTTAAAAGATCAAGAAAATGCTCATTCAGAAATAGCATTTGTACATTTGCATTCCATTCAGCCTCCAAAATTTAAAATTTGTTGATAAGGTTTTCAGCATTTCTGCTTACATACAAACTAATATCAGGCTGTTGTAAGTATAAAATATTTTTATTAGTAGTATTTAAATAACTACACAGTCATCTTGATTTTTAGTATTGCTTGGCAAGTCCTGGGGCCATACTGATGAGGGATTGTTGGTGTTATATAACCCTAGGCAAAATCTTGTTGAAATTCACCAAGCATGGTGAGTCTGCAGTTTATCTATCTCAGGGCAGGAGGAGTAAGATCTTCTTCATTTCTACTAGGTTCTCAAGCAGTGCCAACCAATATGCCGCCACCTCGCAAACTACCTCACCGTTCCTGGGCTGCATCTATACCAACAATTCTCACTCACAGTGCCTTGAATGTTTTATTGCTGCCCTCACCAACTCCTGGACTTATGCCAGGACTTGCAGGAAGTTATCTTTGTTCACCGCTTGAACGTTTCCTTGGATCGGTTATTATGAGAAGGCATCTTCAAAGGATTATTCAGCAGGAGACGGTACTAATACGATCAAAATGTTTAATTCCATAAGCAGTTGCTGAAGTGCAAAACTTCATTTTTCTCCTAGCTTCAGTATGCATGGAAATAGAAATTCTACTTTTGCAAACCACATTTTTTAATTGTTTGTAAGCGTGTGAAACATTTGTTTATTCCAGTCTTACCAGTCCTCTATTGAAGAATTCCTGAGTTCCTATGAATGCCAACTGAAAGCACCTTGTTTAGTTTTTATATTTGGAAACATTTGGTCCAACTTCTGACTCACCCATGAACTTGTTCCTTGTCTAAGTCATCAGAAATCTGTTGGAATTAGTAGCAAAATAAGAATCTTATGGAAGATATATTCCAGGTTGGGGAATTTGGGAAAAATATGTGTTGCCCTGTTAAGATTGATGGGTCTTTCTGTTGAATAGACAATGCCCACTGCTGAGTTGGTATAAAGTATTTTCTTGTAGTAGGAGTATAAAGCAGCATGCAGTTCTTCAAAATTTAAATCTTCAGATAAGTTATTTTTGTAAAGCTGCTATACTGAATCTTTAAGCAAGTTGCTATTTATTATTGACAGTAGAGAGAAACCTGTTAAATTCATCAGCCAATAACAATGATGCCTTTCATTTACCTTTAAATAAAATTTTCTGTTCCTGTTCAGACTATAATAAAGCATGGATGAGAGCTTTCATTTCAATCAGATGTCTTGGCTTTTTTTTTAAACAGCTGCAGCTAATCAACTCCAATGAACCTGGAGTGATCATGTTTAAGACAGATGCCCTGAAGTGTAGAGTTGCCCTTAATCCCAAAACTAACCAGACCTTGCAACTAAAAGTAGCACCTGAAACTGCAGGCCAGTGGAAGCAAGAAGAATTGCAGGTTTTGGAGAAATTTTTTGAAACCAGGGTATGTATTTGTCCCATGTTATTGTAATTTAATTGAGGGCTTAGTGAGCAAAGTAGTTGGGGTGCTGTGATTTTTTATGGATAGTCAGTAAGAGATAGAAGGTCTTTGAACTGATTTTCATGAAAAGAGCAGAAGCCACTGTTTCATGATCAGGAACAGAGAAACACTGAAAAAAGAAATTAAAAATAGTGCCCAACCATGGGCAACTAACCCAGCCTTTCCCAGTTTCACGATGTTCCTATGAACTGAACTACAACTTTCACAATGTTACCAATTAGAGAAGTTATAATTTATTCTGAAGTAAAGGAAAACTGATCTAAGTAAACACTAGGAAAATACTGCATTTATTACAGGTTGCAGGGCCACCATTCAAAGCCAATACTTTAATAGCCTTTACCAAGCTGTTAGGAGCACCTACACATATTCTTCGGGATTGTGTACACATCATGAAACTAGAGCTGGTAAGACCATTTTTTTCCTCATCGTTACTGCAAATATTTTCTCTTCTCAAAACTGAAACTGGATTATTTACCTATTTCAATGGCATGTTTTATTAAATAGTTTCCCGATCAGGCAAGCCAGCTGAAATGGAATGTACAGTTTTGTTTGACAATCCCTCCAAGTGCTCCACCAATTGCACCTCCAGGAACACCTGCAGTTGTGCTGAAATCGAAAATGTTGTTCTTTGTAAGTAAGGCAGTGGGTGGTGGTGGTGGTGGTGGTGATTCTATTTGGTGTAGTCTTTTAAGAAAACATGTAATAAAATTAACTCACTGCTTTAACTGAGCTTAAATATGACTAGTATTGTTGAATTATTTCTTTCCAAAGAACCTGTTTGATACAATTTTTGGAACTAGTCTAGTTTCTTAGATTTAAAAAAATACTCTGTATTTAATTTGTTATGGTAGTGCAGCATTCCCCAAACTAATACACTTATGAACAGCAACTCCCAGAATTCCAAGCAGCAGAAAATCCATTAAAAGGCATCTACATTCTTCTAAAACATAGCCTTTTAACTTTGTATATGCAGACGTAGCTATTATCAGCAACCATAACAAGCCCAACACTAGTAAAATGACAAGTGCATCATGGCACAAATGATACAATTACATATGCAAGTACGTAAGTTGCATCATTTGTATGATATTATGATGCATGTAGCATTATTTGCTCATCTTGCTTTTCCATGGACACCTCTAGTAACTCTTTAATCGGAGAGCTATTCAGTAATATTCAGCAGCTAAATAAATTCAAAATTAAATTTATGACCTTAAAATATGTCCAGTTGATGTCACACCAATTTAAACTTGTCCTTTGAAAATCTAAAGGATAGCAAAATATGAATCTCTATTTAGAATTTGCAAGTGCCTTTATCGTTTGCATTTATACCCTGCCTTTTTCTGACGATTCAGAGCAGTGTGCACAAAGCTTTGTTGCACTTTATCTTCAATTGGGCTGACAAATGATGAGCTCCACGGTTGAGGGGAGCTTGAACCTGGGTCTCCCAAGTCCTATCTTAACATCTTAACTATTACATTACACTAATTTATCAACACCAAGTGTTAAAAACACAGACACACACACACACCTGTCTTGGCAATCTTTTAAATTGGCTTTAAATTTTTTGTCACAATAAGCAAGGAGTAATGAACTAAAATAAATCTAGTAAGCAATGAAGAAAATTGGGTTGACTTGTACAACTTCATCAAAACCTCTACGTTAATGCCAAGATTTTGGTGTAGAATTACTGTGGTAGTCATTATATGTATTGTTCTGTTTGACAGCTTCAGCTAACACAAAAATCTGCAGTTCCACAGGAAGCCATGAGCATAATCGTCCCAATCATATATGACATGGCTTCAGGTACAACGCAGCAGGCAGACATTCCCCGGCAGCAGAACTCTTCAGTTGCTGCTCCCATGATGGTTAGCAATATTCTAAAGAGGTTTGCAGAACTGAATTCACCACGGCCAGGTACTGTACATGTGCAGTAGGTCAAATCATCTGCATGCTTGGGTGGCCAGAGTCTCAACGGTCGAAGTTCAAATATTGCACTTTATCATGAGTGTTGCTTTGCTGTCGTTGATTTTATTAAAGCCTGGTTCCAATTAATGCATGTAAGCGATAAACTGTCTGAATATACCCCTCTGTGGTGTCAGAAGGGTTGTATTGTCGACATGACGTGGACTCTATATCGTTGACCAAGGAAGTGTAATGCACTTGGTGACTTGGCTTTTACTACTGTGGTCATAGTTACACAATTTTAAATATTACCATGTGACTTGTATATATACTTATGTGAAAAAAAGTGCTTGTTAGTCAACTTGCGCTATAGGCATATGTCTTCCCATTTATTGTAATTTGTTATAAGGCTGGCTCCCTATCCTGTTCTCATTTGTACTCCTTCAAGGAAAGTCAGGGAGCCACCAAGATGGACCAATTTATAAGTAATTCCATAAAGTATATATTACAGTACTAGCTTTCTTTTCTGTATCCCAGGACTAACATCTTGCCTTGACTGTACCTTCTCTTTTGCGCTGCCTGCTGTGTTTCTGTGAGATGCTTTTGTATTCACTTTCACTTTTTCCCTTAATAAAAGTGTTAGAAACTTTTGAAATGCATTTTTTTCAACAGTTTTATTCTTGGGTGTGCAATTCCTGCCCAAGACACTAACCTCTCAGAAGATTTCTTCTCTCCTTATTAACTTGTTGTTGGTTTGAGATTAGAAATAATTATATTGGCTTTAAGTTTTTTTTTAAAGCCAGCACAGTCCTAGGGTAGTATGATCATACTGATGAGCACTGATTCTAAAGTTGCATTGTGTGGATATACACCACTTGGCTATATGCAAGCAGTTTATAGGATTGAGGTGTGGGTGAATGTCTCTTCAAATGCTTATCTTTGCTTTTGGTAACACACCATCTGAGCCTCTGATCGCCATGGAGGCAACTGCGATTTTGGGAGGGTTAGCCATGTGTTTCCACCAGGGTATATGGTTCAAGGTGAGTTATCCAACATTCATGCAGTAGTCACCAGCATCTGGAATGTTACGCGTGTTACCTGTAATTCATGCATGCTTTAGAGAGCAACTTTACTCCGTGTTATCTAAGCACTGATGCTTGTGGGAGGGGAAATGCAGTTCTAGTTTGTAACCGAACAATTAGTGGGGCACTGGTCATCTGGCTCTAATCTTGGGGCTTAACTGAAACTGGAAAAAAAATTAAATTGCCATTTGTGGTTTTAAACTTGCAACATCTTTTCTCACATCACTATAAAATATAATGGCACCAAGATAATTAATGTATGCCTTCTAAATGGAAGTTTTGAGAAGACTCCATGGCTACTTGTCACTGCTTTGTCATTTTGAAATTGTAAGTTGAAGCCCAGTGTACATGTAAGTAACATATATCCTCTCTGCTAGAAACATTCCTGTCTAATAAAGGCCTCACAGATTTTATTCCTTAAAGAGTAAACACAGCAGCACTTTCAAAAGCTGTAGGCATACAGTTTGTGGAGTTTTTGCCAGGTTAAAAACATATTCTCCTTGAGCTGTGACTTTTGAAAGGGTGGCTGATCTTTGTCTTTGAGTCTCTTGTCAACAAAAGTGCTGGGCTACCAATAGAGTTGTTTTATGGTTTGTATAGTGTTAACATAGTTAATTCCTAATGTCACTGACTTATTCTGGTTTAGTAATAACTTTTTCATTTGAAGATTGAAAAGTATTACAGAGTATTAATGTATTAATACTTAATATTTAATAACTAAAGCATTAATGTAACTTAACAGCAATGCCAGCAGTAACTGTCCAGTTGTCTTGCATTTTCTAATGGTCATCAAAAATGTTCTTCAATACTATTAGCATGAATTGCTCACTCTTTGGCAATATATTTAGCATTTACATTTCCTTTACGGAGCACACGATAATATATGTGCATGGGAGACTGAGAGAAGTATTTACCGCCAAAGAGAATTTGATTTCTCATCCACAACCAATATTCTCACTTTTGGCTCTTTTAAATGCATGATATTTCCTACATGTGGAAAATCTCAGTAGCTTGGCTATGATGGTATATGTGCAGTATTTTAAAAGGACATACTTTTCATTTTCTATTCCAACTGTACACTTTGTAGTAGGTTAGAATAAAGCAATAATATAGGTTATTAAAATTACTGTTTATGGTGCATCAATTGTATATTTGTTACTATTAGTTGTTTACATTTTGATGTTTATCACTGCCATAATGTAATCTACTTCTCTAACTTGTTTTTCTTTCCCTTGTTCTAGGTGAGTGTACAATCTTTGCAGCTGTTCGTGATTTAATGGCTAACCTTACATTGCCCCCTGGTGGGCGTCCATAGGCTATTTTATACCAAGGGTAAAAATGAGATGAAGCAGAAAAACCCTCTCTCTGAAATAAAGCCTTTGGTTACTTAGAATGGAAGAGACGTTTTCACGTGTCACATTTTAAAAGAGCTGATACAATGGATTGGCCTTCTTTCAGGGATGCACTTTCATCAGATTTTTTTTTCTTTTTTGGTACCGCACTCTTAAAATGTTTTAAGACATTTCAGACTTATAATAAATTTATGTATCCGCTTGGAAGTAAATAGAGTTAATATTCTGTTTTATACTTCAAAGATTATGAAAATGCCAAATTTGTTTATTTAAAATGTTTTTTTCTGATGTCTTGGTGTAATAGTCTTTTTTTAAGGCAGGTCTGTCATTTTTTGAATACTGTAAAACTGTGACAAACTTTATATTGAAACTGTATTTTAATATTACTGCTTTGAAATGTTAAAAATGGACTTGTTATAAACATGTCCCCAAAAGCAATATTTAATAAACTAGATTTTTTTTTAATGTTACTTTAAAAATGTGCATTTATATAGGGAAAAAATATCTTAATGTTCACTGAGTTGTGTTCTGCTGTTTTTTATTAGATCATCGTTGACAGTCATCTCTGTTATCAAATCAAATAGTAGGATGTTGCCAGATGCTTTTAGTCAAGCTGATGTTTTCCAGAAATGCCTGGACTAGATGGGTAGATGGCTGTTTTTTCCCTCCCAACCTTGTTTTTTCTTGGATAGTATCTTGCTGGCAGCTGCCTTGAGTTCTTTAGCACTGTACCCAGTGGACCTTCTGGCTACCTTTTTAAAAATCAGTATTATGCACTGAATGACAGATGAATTTGAAACAGCTTCTTTTTAAATAGAGGGATTTCTTTTGATGGGAGATAAAGGAAAAAGGGAAAGGCATATTCAGTATTCCTAAACCAGAACCAAAAATATGCTTTGTATTGTGGTCATTCTTCATGCTAGGGGAATAGTAACAAATCTGCTTGAAATAGCATCTAAGGTGATCATTCCACTTTGTAGCTGTATTTTGTCAGTTAATTTACGGTGTGCAACTGTGGGACATCCTTATGCTGCCATGAAGATGCTGTGTGTTGAACTTGGGGTTACCAGATATCTGCATAGGCAAAGGAGGACACATACAATTGGAAAGATGAACAAATGGGAAAAGGAGGGCGCACTAACTGTTCAATTTTCCTGGTATCCATGACAAAAATTACAGTGAAAAACTGCAAAAAAAAAAAAAAAGTAGTTAGGCCTACATGTATATGAAATTACTTTTCCAGCATCAGAAAGACTGGTTTTTGATCTTGCAGAACTGTGTTAGAGCCAGTTGGAGGCAAAAGCCTTCAGCTTGTAACTGATTAAGGTCTTGTCAGTTTCAGGCAACAGTGACAGCAGGCAGGAGGGTACTAATCAACTAGTAAAGGTCCTTTGAGTTGGCTAACTTCCCCTTCGCACTTACTAAGGAAGTGCTGTGCACGGAGAAAAGCTGCTCAGGGAGAGATAAACTTGTTAGATACTCAAAAAGCTGGACAATATTTGATTTTAAGGCCGGAGGACACAAGGACAAAAAAGACATGTCCTCCTCTTGCTTGAAGTCTGGTAAACCTAGTTGAACTCAAGAACTAAATTAATACATGTACTGTAACTTCCTAAAGAGATTGAGGCAGACAATGTCTCTAGCTGTATCAGCCTGGGCAAGTCCTGGCGCAGAACGCAAAAGAGTCAGCTTTTACAAAGAATATATAGGGAAGCAACAAAAATTCAAGACCGGTGAAATATTGCTAAGCATTTCTGTAGTGTTTAGGAACCTACTTGGAGGATTATGGAAATCCATCATCCAAGGAGGGCATCGAATTAGGGAAGGCTGTGTTACAGGTCCGCTGCAGGAGCATTAAATTAATGGAACTTTGCTGAGTTTTATATTCTGCTGCAGGTCACCATTTTCCAGGCAATTGCTTGGACGGAGAATTCTTATTCTGAAACATCACGGTGGAATGACCTTCCTAATTCTTGAGAGTAGTAGGTATTTTACTGAGGAATCCTATGAAGTAACTATTCGAGGGGGGAAAGGGGATTTGAGAGCGGGTCGCTAAACATCGCCGAAGGCTTCCGCCTGTTTCGCAGAGTGACGACAAAAAACCGCCCCGCTTTTCCCACGCCTTTCGGCTGACGCGAGGAGAGCGGACGGGCTTGCGATGGCGCTAGCGGAACTGGCTGCGCGGCTCAACTGCGCCGAGTACAAAAACTGGCTGAAGGCCGGGCACAGCCTGCTACTCTTGAAAGCTGCCCTGCAGCGCTTTGTCGGCGAGGAAATCGACGCCTTCCACCGCCAGCTTATCGCGAGCGACTGCGCTCGCTTAACCTCGCCAGGCCGTCGGTGTGGCGGGCGCTGCATTCCTCGAGGCAAGCAGGTAGGGCTTCCCACCTTGGAGCCGGAGCTCTGGCCGCCGCAGGAGCAGGGGACGTCGTGCTACTTGGTCTCCTCAGAATCGATCGTCCCCAGTTTGCGGGAAACTTGCCCGGGTTGGATCCCCTTCCGGGACGCAAACGCTTTTCGGAAGCAATCGACGCGCGTTCATTGGTTCATTCCTACGTGCACCTTCCCTCTGCCTGGTGCTGGGAGAGGTGCAAATCCTGTCCAGAAACCTCCAGGAACCAGCCTTGGGGGAGGCTGCCCGCTCTAATTCCAATCCCGCCTCCTGCTCGGCGGTTTTCTCCTCGGCTTGAACATTACTCTTCTCCTCGAGAGAGGGGATTTTGAGCTGAAAAACTGCCGGTAGGGATCAGCACCTGTCGTGCCTTTTCTTCTCCGGTCTGTTTTGCTCTGCTTAACCGCCTTCTCGATAAGGACGCCGGCATAAACATCCGGGGAGAGGGGCAGGCCTGCCAGAGGAAGTCTGGGGTGGAACAAAGAACTCGGCTCCGCCAGCCAGGAGGAGAGAAAGCCTCCCTCCTACTAAATACTCGGCGTTGGCCCCTATCCTTTTGCCTATGGTAAAGTCCCTGTAATAATTAGCATGGAGGGCAGGTTCTCTTAACTGGCCCTTAGTTTCTGGGCGTGTTTGCAAGTTACAAAGCTGAACCTTGTTTTGACTCTCAGCCACCCTGAAGATAAATACCTGGCTTAGCAAATTATATTTCAACAATCCACAAATCAATTCAAAAAACATAATAGAGAAAGACAGATGCATATCCCTTATTTGAAAGTATCAAAATAAATTATACATTTTTTTAATATATATACAATGCAATATATTTGTAACTTATTAGGGCAGAACTGGCACAACAAAATACCTACAGCAAGGATACCTACTATTCTTTTAGCTATTTTCTATTTTAAGAACAACTGAAAAGATTAAGTTGTTCCATGTCAATTTATATTCTGTGACAATTTTTCAAAGTTTTCTTAGCTATCATGACCATGAAAATCTTCACATCTACTGAACTTTATCAGACTGAATCCCACTAGCTTTTTTACACATCCAGATCTAGATTGTGATCTGTGCGGATGCATTGAAGCGTGCAGAAATCAGACAAGATTTGCTGAAGATTTTTTCACAATGTGATGAGTCATGATGGACATTTTAAAACAGTCACAAGACAGAATGCACTGAGTTAAGGTTGAAAGGTCATCACACATTTGACTGCAGTGTTTTTTTTAAATTGAACTTGTTTTTGGTGAAACAGTAAAACAATTTTCAACTGTAAAACAATTTTCAACTACAGGAAACTGGGAGCTAGAATTCCCACCCCCTCCATTTTTAGGCTTCTAAACCTTTATGACATTGTCCACAGAAGTATTTCCAGCCCTTGCTATTTATATAGAGGATTCTATTGGATGCCAGACTGGAACCCTTGCAAGAAACCCATTGAAATTAGAGATTTTTGTTGCCTCAGTTCCCCGTAGTAACATATGGCTGCGAGAGCTGGACCATAAGGAAGGCTGAGCGAAGGAAGATAGATGCTTTTGAACTGTGGTGTTGGAGGAAAATTCTGAGAGTGCCTTGGACTGCAAGAAGATCAAACCAGTCCATCCTCCAGGAAATAAAGCCAGACTGCTCACTTGAGGGAATGATATTAAAGGCCAAACTGAAATACTTTGGCCACATAATGAGAAGACAGGACAGCCTGGAGAAGATGCTGATGCTAGGGAGAGTGGAGGGCAAAAGGAAGAGGGGCCAACCAAGGGCAAGGTGGATGGATGATATTCTAGAGGTGACGGAATCGTCCCTGAGGGAGCTGGGGGTGTTGACGACCGACAGGAAGCTCTGGCGTGGGCTGGTCCATGAAGTCACGAAGAGTCGGAAGCGACTAAACGAATAAACAACAACAAAGACCCTTATCCTCCATTCTTGAGCCTGACTGCAATTTTGAGATTTGGTGTGTGTGTGTGTGTGTGTGAGAGAGAGAGAGGATATTTTCATGTTTTCCTTTGTTTCTTTCTCCACTATCTTTTATTTTTTAACCTATTATAGTTGTAAACATTTGAGACTGGAAACTGTTTACTTTTGTTTTGGATATAATGATACTGTTTATCCTTTCAAGTTGAAAAGAAGTCTAAAACAATCTTTGTGATCCCCTTGGGCAAAGGATTGCAGTATAAGGAGTTGGAGGGTTGTTTATATTGGTGTTTCCTTCATTTTGCAGTTTCAGCCTATCTGCTCCTTATGTCAAGAATGGAAAAAGGAGATTTTGAGCCATCACACAAATAAGATGGGAGAGATTTATTGGGGGAACTGCAGACCTTGGCTCTGGCCTTCTAACTCATGGGAGTTGGCAAAGGTAATGCAAGGCAGTTATCACCACAAAAAATAGACTTCAAATATGGAGCAATTGGAAGCTGTGATTCTCTTCTGATACTCCCAAGGAGAGAGTACAACACATGGGCACTGGTGTAAGGTTGTTGTACAAATGTCTTCTTAGCTGTGGATAGTATGTGCATGCACTGAAATAGATGTACAATCAAAAAATGTGTTTTAAAATCATGCTGCTGAGCAAAAGCCTCTAGGTTAGAAATGCCACCTGCCACTTTGGTGCTTCTTTCTGCTGTATGATTTCTGTTCAGAAGATGATACGGCATCTGAGTGTCAATATACAAATTGTAGTAAAGATAGAAGGATGCACTACTTCAGATTTAGTTCAGAAGGAGTTTTGAAATGAGCAGGGGTGCACAGAGGTAACTCCTCTCTGCAACTCATTAGAGCAGCCCATGTGTTCTGAAGTACTTCTTCTGAACTGAATTCAGAGGGTTGCGCAACCCTAGTAATAGAGATAAGCCAGGAAGTCCTTAATCTTCCTTCCCGGGTATTGCTACACTAGTATCCTGTGTGTTTAAGTGCAGAAAAAGAAAGAGAAAGCACAAATATGGCAGCCTGCCTCTACATACTAGCCTTTGGAATGTAATTGTGCTGGATTTCAGCTCCCATAATTCCCTGGCAGTATGACAGGTCCAGAAGGCTATCAGTGGGGTTGTAAATAGGAAAATGACAGCTACAAAAATGAATTGAGCCAGTCTGTTGGCTTTGCCAAAAGCCACTTGTCTAGTTCACCAGAAAGCTAAGATTACAACCAGTTATTGCTACCTGCATTTGTTTCATTAATCTTATTCTCTGATATAAAGCTCGGTTAAGAAATAATGTTTTCCTAGTTTCTGAGGCAGGAACAAACAACACTGACCATGTATGTTTTTCTTTACTGTTCAGGCTTATATGCCTCGTGGGAAAGCTGATACTAATGGTCCTGACAAGTGTGATGCATCAGCACTTTTAAACCTTTTCATTTTCTGTGATCATTTCAACAATATTGATCCAAAGAAAATCAGAGAGGTATCCAATAATGAGTGTTTGAATGACATTTCTTTTATTAATTCTTGGCAGGCAACCAGAAACATATTCCTTGGGACATCACTGGTGACTGTAGCCCTCTTTAAAAGGCAACAGCATCGCTTTTTCTTTTTTAGTTCTCTGAACTTGAACTGTGGACTTGTGTGGAGAGAGCAAAGCTTCCTAAGGGAGACAAGCAACCTTTCCCCTTTTGTCCAGGTCCTCTGCAATTCATAGAAAACCCAGAAGAGAGAAGGGGTGATTTCTCCCCTTCCTCCAGTAGCCAGATTTATTTAGGTTTCAGCAAGTTCTCAAGGCCTAGCTATTAAGCCAATGTTGTGGCTTTTAATCACTGCTTTACCTACATGGACTTCTCAGGGTGTCTTTCAGAGAACCTACACAGGTAGGGAGCCACAACTGAGATTAAAGTGAGTACCAGTAATTGTTTTTGGGAACATTAGTGGTAAGACAGCCAGCTCTGATCCCAGAATAAAGAAAATGGGTATTGGCAGGGCTGTGAAGAAGTCAGGATCCCAAGACTGAACGTGAATCAAAGCACAGGATTGCTCTGGCAGGGAGGCACATAGCATCTCCTGGGAAAAGCTTAAAGCAACTGCAACTTTTCCTACATTTGCATGGCTGCTGTCTTTGTCTCACCTATGACCTTGGGAAAAGATATGTTTGATTTAAGGTGTTCAACAGATGCTATATATACCATTGCTCCTGAAACACATTTTGCCCATCAAAACCATTACACCATCTCCTTGTTTAGTGACCGCAATCTGTTCCTTAAATTGGAAGCAAAATGGTCTCTAAACAAACATATGACTGAGAGAGAGAGAAAGAGACGCTGCAAAGCTCACTGGTTGCTGCCATCTCATTTAGATAAAGTTAATCTTGTACTGTGTCCTGTGCCTGACCCATTTTTCCCCTTTTTTTGTCTCCTTGAAGAGTTGAGAGATTGCTTAAACACCTTATTTCTTCCTGAGCTGCTTTTCTCTGCAGGTCAGAGCTTCCCTAAAAAATACTAACTGCAAGTTAACAAGCTCAGCTCTGTGATCTTAATTAGTTGATTAGAACCCTTCCACCTACTGGCACTGCTGCCTGAAACTGACCAGACTTTAATCAGTTTCACACTGAAGGCTTTTATTGTCAGGCTCCAAATTTGGCCTAGATCCCTGCATTGGTCGGAAAATGATTTTTTTTTATTACTGTCATATTTGTGAACAGTTGCTAAACAAGGTAGCCACTAAACATGGAATAGCTCTATCTCTGCACAGTCCTAATGTTTTAGGTTAAATGAACAAAATAAACAATATAATATAATCAAATCCTGAACTGAACCTTTTGAAATAAAATGTATCATCTTTTTGTGATACTATGATATGGAATTAAAAGGAAGGGACTGTAACATGAACACCTTGCTTTCAGTCAGATAATTCAATTCAATACTGTAGTTAATAGGTTTCAATCTGATTTATTGTAGGATTTTTGTTTTCATGCTTTGAGTTGAGAATGTCTCCTGTGGAGTGCTGCATGTATTTCCATTGGCAAAGATTATGATTGCAGTCTAGAAAGCTTTACTGCTAACATTCCTCTTGTTCTATAATTATACTTAATTGAACTTTTTTCTAAAGTAATGAATCATTCATACTTACTGAAAAAATGTAACTGATTTCCAAGTAGTCTTCCTTTCAATAGTTTGTATATGCCTACAGATGTCCAATACCACATAAGTATAATAAACTTAAGACTGATTATTATGTGAGAAGGGCCTCTACAAATAGCACCTTCCTTCATGGACTATAACTTTTGAATGTATTTTCCCCGTGGAATGTTTAGGAGCTGGTGGTATTGATAGCATTATGTGGTTCTGGCATGAAATTTGTGTAACTCAGGGCTATAACTTGAGAATTGGATCTCGCTTACCATTGCCCATTGCTCACAACAAATTTACAATATATTTTTTGCTTTACATTTATACATTTAGGTGATAAAGTGCCGCAATGAGCTAATGCATTCTGCAGACATGAAAGTCTCTTTTTCCTGGCTGAAAGAATTTGGAAATCATGTCCAAAATTTGTTGACTGAATTCTACCATGTTCCAGAGGCTCAGACAGCTTGTCATAGAATACAAAAGGTAATATTTGCAGGTTTTCTAATTTATTATATGGCTGCTCTAATAAATACTAGAGAAAATGACACTGCTTGTATAGTTTATGGTCTAAAATGGGTTTCGATGTTTTTTTTCAGGCCACAAAACCTGTTAGTTAAAAAATTCCTAAAACCTCTGATCCGCAAAATAGCAGCTGAGGCTTTTTTGTTTGTTTGTTTGTTTTGTGGGAAACAAGAGATACCGTTTCCATTGTACCTTAGAAAATTTGCTATGGATGCCCTGGCTGTGTTCATTTGACCCTTAGTCACTCACAGAACCCCTTAACGTTCCTGTGGAACCCTGCGGTTCTGTGGAACATAGTCGGAAAAACCCTGGTCTAAAACAAGAGTTGGTGTGGATGATTGGGTTCTTGTAACATAGGGTTTTCTATAGATTTTAGTACAGACTCAATTAGTTTCAGTTGCCACTTAAAAATCCTACCTTTTAAAGGATTTTTCTCAGGCTATTTTAGAAACGGACATACTTCAGTGTGGAGAAATGATGCTACTTGTTGCTTATTGCACAAACAACACTGTCCAGGATGCCAAGAGTATGTTGCATTGTGCACATAGCAGTGTCCTCTGTCTACTCTCAGAAGCTGAAAGGAATTTCAAAAATAGCGTATATTATGGCAGGCGTTCTGAGTGCTTGTGGCCCAGTGACAAACAATGCTGAATCCATTTAGATATTTGGATACCATTTGAGTAAAAGGTGTGCGTTCATCAGGGGAATGCTTTCAGGCAGCCAGGACATATTATTAAATGTTGTACTAACATCAACCAGGGGATTGGTCCTTTTCTTTCGGTTTCTTAGATCAGTTTTCCCCAGACCATACAATCATCATTACCCAGTCATTACTCATTGGCTAGTTTGGCACATGAGAGTTGCACACCAACACATCTAGATTTCATCAGATTGTGAATGTCTGCTTCTATCCTTGATTTTCTCACTAATTAGCTTTTTATTTTGTTTTATTTGTGTTGCTTTTAATTATCCCAATAGCTCTTGGCGTCTGATTGGGATGTTCATATAGCAAGAGAAGATCAGCTTGATGGACTGGAAGGTGAAATGAGCCCAAGCCAGATCAGAGAAGCAGAATTAGAACTGATGAAAGAGAGACTTGAGGAAATCCATTTTCTTGCAGAAGAACATGGAATGACATCAGAAGAGGTGACTTAATTGCTGAAAACATAAAAATAGCATAGTATTGCACTTGTACTTAGATTTTGAAGTTGATCATTGATTCACCATAGGAATGTATTGGAAAAAGGCATTTCAGATTACTCTTCACACATAAACCATATCCAGTAGACCTGGATTTTATTGCTATACAGTTCTATATCCTGGGTACAAAATAGGACTACTTATCCAGAGTGCACGTAGCACCTAATTAGTGTACTTGCATCTAATTATTGTTGACATTTAAAAATCTTCATCCTATCCCTGGCTTTTCCACAAAGCTCTTCTTCAGGTAGCATGTTCTTATGGTAAACTGATAGTTTAAATATGCAAGTTTAGAACTATACAGCAAAAAAAACCTGGAACTCTCATTTTTTAATTTATTAGTTTGGTACAGTTATAGCCACAGTGCTGGAGTATTTCACCTCTATTAAAAAAACAACTGTTTCCTCCTTTCTATTTTAGTGGGAAAAGATTACCTCAACTATATTTTCCAACAGAAACTTTGCTAGTCTGTGCAAGAATACAGAAGCATGGTAGACTAAGAGGTTTTGCTTTTAAGGTCCTATAGAAAAGGCTGAAAGACCTTCAAGATGGTAAAGCAGTGTTTCTCAACCTTGGCAACTTTAAGATGCGTGGACTTCAATTCTCAGAATTCTGGGAGTTGAAATCCACGCATCTTAAAGTCACCAAGGATGAGAAACACTGTGGTAAAGGGTTTATAACCCAAGTCTTGTTGTGTGAAGTTGCTGAGGTCTAGGTAGAAGATTAAGGAAAAATCAGACTTCAAATATCTCCAGGGCTGCTGTGTAGAAGATGCAGCAGCTTTGTTCTCTGTTGCTTCCAAGGTCACAATGAAAACCAAAGGACTTATGTTAAAATAGACAGTCTTGGGAGGTAGTAGATTTTCCGTGGTTGAACACGTTTAAGCAGAGGACAGACATTTGTAACAAATGTATAGCTGTACCTGTTATGCACGAGTAGGAGTTGGATGAGATAATTATAATGATCCCTTTCCAAGATTCTGTTTAAACTCTGAATCTTGCTTTGGAAAGAGAGAATTGAGAATTGGGAGCGTTCACTACCACGGAGCTATTTAACTGTCATTCTGCCACTGAGAAGAGAGAGAACTTCCCATGATGTGAAACTGACTCTCTCACTTCCCCAATAGCCACCAACACCATTGCAGCTTACAAACTGTCTCAAGCTTAAAGGAAGACAGAATAACCAGCCACCTGATCAACCAAAGCTACTTGAAAAAGAGTAGCAAGCAATTCCATGTGCTTAAGTCACTAGATTGGATTTAAAATGTGGAACTAAATTGGCAGAAGAACACTATTGCTTTCACCACCCCATAGTTCCTCCTTGACAATGGTTGCAAGTTGTGATCTAGGGAGGACATAATCAGAAGCAACTGGGTGGTTGAATTCTAACCAGTAAAGAAAAAGCCATTATATAAAATTAACTTTTTGGTTGCTAGTATTGCACTGGTACATTTAAAAGACAAAAAAGATGAAAGACTTTTATCTTCTGGTCAGAGGGACTTTTTGTATTGCTTTCATCTGCTATTAGTATACAAGACGTGTCTTATAGTTAGAAAATGAGGCATTGTTTATTTTTGTTTGATGTCAGATAGTCAAAGGTCTTTTGTAATTACCAACCCAGCTTCAGCATGAAAGGGTGCTGGACTATTACACACTTTTTGCTTTAGATCAAAGCTGGGGTGGGAAACGTGCAGTCTCGTAATATCACCCACGGGGATGTTGTGGAACTAATATTCCTCTTTGTGTTATCCCTCTGAAATTAAGTTTTCTTCTACTTCATGTTTATGTAAGAGAGAGGTAGACAAGGAATGGGTGAAGAAAGCAAGGGCAAAAGGCAGCATTGCAAGCTCCACTCGTTGTGGGATCTGGCTCCACTTCTGTCCTGCTACATCCACTGAGCTCACACACCTAATTTTTCCATGGGTCAGTAGTACTTCACCGGGAAGTTACTTCACTCTCACTTTTAAAAGGGTGAGATTCCAGAAATACGGAGAAGATAAATACAGTCCAGAAAATGCGAAGTTTTACACTTGTCTGTGAAAATCCACTGAACTTGGGAACATAGTTTAAAGAAATGTTGGACATTGAAAGGACATAGCTTTGGCCTAATGAAGTGTTTCTCAACCTCAGCAACTTTAAGATGTGTGGACTTCAACTCCCAGAATTCCCCAGCCAGCATGGCTGGCTGGCTAGGGAATTCTGGGAGTTGAAGTCCACACATCTTGAGGTTGCTGTGGTTGAGTTACACTGGTCTAATGGAAAGAGTAGATATAGTGATTACTGTGTTGAGTTTGGAGAGGTCAGTTTCTTGTTCTTTTGTGGACATTATGTGGGTGTGCTTAGTTTACTCTCTCATGCCAACCTATTCCAGCGGCTACTGATTAACTGCTAAGGCTCCTCCATAACATTTGGGGAAAGGACAGAAAGGGATGGCATTTACATCAACTGAAATATATTTCATGACTGTCTTTTCCTCTTAGGATTTAAATAGAGTGAAAAGAGCAAGAGATTTCTTACTGGACAACCATGAACTCCAAAGTAATTTGCAGACAGAAATGCAGAATCTAGAAGACCTGGTAAAAGAACTAAATGGTGAAAAAGAATTGGCAGGAGATGCCCAAGAAGTGAATTGATGAATGGACAATGAGTCAAGTATGTGCACTTCAAATTTGCCGCTTCTGATTTTTTTTCAGCAAGATGTGTAACATTTTGACCATTTTATGAGATGTTACAAGAAAGTGTAACTGAATAAAAAAATTAAGGTGGCTTTTTGCTTAAAAGCTTGAAGGCAGAACATTCATAGGGAGGGCAAAATGCTATTTTTAAGAATGGAAAGCAGAGGAAATAAATGTGCGTTTTTATTTTCAAGCATACTTCTTTATGAGTGCTATGCCAGTGATGAATGAAAGCAAGCGCTACAGCTAAAAACCCCCGTGCTGTACAGAACAGACCACCTTCATACTAGTCTTTGGCTGGTCAACAGTCTTCAGACCTTCTGCTTGCCTTTGCAGGCACTTTTCTGTTTTCCAGCAGGGTACCGCTCCAGCCGCAGTATGTGTCATCTCCATAATTTCTTCAGATTCCTGCATTTCAGATCATGCTTACTGACTGGGTTCTTACACTGTGGTATGTCTTTTTTAACTGATTTATAGAATAAGCTAAATTGGCCTGGTACATACACTAAACTATAAACATGAAACCATAAATTTCTATGGCTGAGTTCACATATAGCATTATTTATAATGTAATTTGGGGTTAGCATAGTATCTGCAACCAGTCATTGGTATGTAAACTATGGGATTTACAAGCCATGGTTTAAAATGGTGTAATGCAATGCCGAAACCTAGTTACTGTGTCCTATTTCTTTGAACCATTTTCTCTTGGCCATCTTTCCAACATTTCTTCCTGTGTATAGCCCTTCATCATAAACACAATGAAATTTTAATGGAAGTTCCTTCTAGATCATTTCCGTTATGTCATTTCCTTCAAGCATTATTTCTAATTTGTCTTTCCTTCAATTTCTGCTTAATTCACTGTTTATTCAGCGATTTTATTTTAGCCTTCTTATCCAACTTTTTTCTTACAGCTTTTTATGCTTCAAGATATCTTCTCAATCTGCTGCTGTGATTTGGCAATCTACTTTCTTTAAGGGATGGGAAACACTGTTTCCCTGAACACTAATTGTTCTTGCATCAGGTCAGCCAATGAGAAGCCATATTTGCCAGAATTTTGTATGCTGTGTATTCAAAAATCTCAGAACCTTTTAATTTTATCAGATGCCATGATCATAGTTTTTCTCCAAGCAACTATACATAATCTAATGAAATATACTTATTTGAGCAATATTTGAGGCCCATCAAATAGAAAGTTTACATAGCTATGACATATATAGAATGTAGAGGAAAAATACTCTTTCTGTGCTATTGAAAATAATAGAGCGGTGCTAATACTTCGAAAGAAATGCTTCAGAATGCAGATGAAGATCTCTTTTTTAAATGGTTGAAAGCCCCCTTTTTGACTTGCACAGCTTCTTCAGAAGATGGTTCCAACTGTCTCTGGATGTTTGTGCATGCAAGACAACTGGAAGCAGTTTCTGCAGCACTTGTATGGAAGGCTAAAAAAGCTAGCAGTAGGAAAAAGTTATGATAGCTATTCTTTTGTTTTAGATTGAACTATATCAAAATGGAGTACCTTATAATTTGATTCTAATGGGGAAAGTTCTAGATGTTTTCAGAGAAAGTAAACTTTGAACTATCATTAAATTATTTTTTTACAAAGTTCTAAATACCTGATTGCTGTAAACAGGTAAAGTGGCTTTGTTTCATTTCTAAGTGCCTTGTGGTTCAATATATTTATATTAGCAATATTCAGCAGTGGAAATTCATTTCAAGGGACTATTACTTCAACAAAATGGAACAATCTATTTTGGAAATATTTTATATTCTGCATTATGGAACAGAAATGGAAGACGTACTACTCTCCAAGTAGTACATCCTGGAGGCTTATTCAGAAATAAGCCTCAAAATTTAAAGGGGCTGTTATCCAGATAAGTGCATAGAGGATTGTAGTCTGTCTGTACAGGGAATATGGCTTTTTTATTTGGAATCTGATAGTATTTATTATGAATCCAAGAAAACCCAAGAGTCCATTGGAGTTGGGCAGCCAATAAATTTAAACAATTTTTTTAAAAAGTTAGCAACAGGCTCAGTAATTACATGTGTTTCTGTTTGTTTTCTGAAAGGCCTATTGAAACTAAAAGTATTACCTATTAGGTAAAGGGCTGTAATTCTCTCCACACCTATATAGTAATAAACCCTCTTGAACTCAGTGGCACTTTTTCCCAGATGGACAGGAAAAGGATTTCAGCATTGGATAATTATGCAGAATGTAAGTGATATACCCTTACTTTATGATTGCCTGGGTATGAATATAGAAAAACATGTTAATTTTTTTTAAAAAGATGTCTTGGTTATTCATTATGCTAGTAACAGATGTGCTATATAAGATCACATGTTAATTCAGAAGTTAAAAATTAAACATCCCATAAAGCATACATGATTATTTGAAAGTCACAAGCAGACATTTCAAAAGATTCCATTACAGTATAGGATTAGGATTTAGAGGATTTAGAATTGATGAAATTCTGCAAACTTCAACTGTAAACTAAAGCACTTGAATATAATGATTACATCTTGTTCTTTCAAACATACCTTTATAATTTAGCCTAAGTTGATAATACCTTGCTGCCAGGTATAACAAGACAATATTAGGGCAAAACTGATCTTCTCTCAGTTGTTCAGTAATGTAAATAAGTAGTATCTTGTATGAAGTTTCGAAGGCTATAAAGCAGATATATTTTGTCAAATTCAAGGCCAATATTAACTTATTGACCAATTCCATTAGTAATGAAATTGCATTACTCATTTCAAATGTGGCTTAAATGTGTATTTCTTTTAATTCAAGTCTTATTCAAAATCATACATTGTCACTCTAGATGAATTATTAGAACCATATATATAGACATCACCACTAGCAAACCTTTTTAGTTGTATCAGTATTGAACAATTAAAACTGGACACAGCTATAGAGAAACCAATGCCTAATTCTTGACTGTATCATACCCATAATCCATTACTAGTCAGTTTTCTAATTGGAGCTCATTTAAGTACATCAGTTTAAATATTACTTATTTATTGGTTTTCTCAAGCTTCAAATTAATTTCAGATTTGCAGACCCATCCCCTCATGCCTCCAATAACTACTGTGAGGAATTCAATTTTTTTTAAAGACTATAAAACATCAGCCTCATCAGAAACAAATTATCATTCACCATTCTGTACATATAGCTAAAGCATAACAATTAAAAATAAATAAATTAAAGATCTATTTCCACAGTGGGAAAGATTGTCACTGCTGGAACTGGAATTCAAGTATTTTCAGTCGTATGCATATGGGGAATTTTTTACCTATATCAGAAGAGTGTTTACATTCACTGAAAACACACCTGTCATAGTTTAACTAGAACAACATAAGTAACTAAGACCTGGTATACTAGTGCCAGCTACAAGATCTAGAAGAAAGTTGGATATCCTTATTATAGTAGTAGCGTATCAATTAATATACCAATGTAATAAACCTCCTAAATTAAAGAATGTAATAAACTTTCTAAATTAAAGAATGTTAATGTATATACTAGTATAACGTATTTAATTAAGTACATTTATAAATAGAATATTTGTTGACCCCCTATGCTAAATATATTATACTCTTTGTAGTAGAGTATCTATTGTGTTCCTCACAGTGAATGAATCTGTGCAACCTTACCATAACAACTAGCTTTCAAATATGTAAAATAGGTCTCAAGTCATTACATTTGTTTTAATATTAATTCTGCACTACAAGCATATTCTACTTGATGTCAAGGTCTATACAGTCTTCAGTGCTATGGTTATGCCTCGCACTTGATGCCCAAGAAAACAACGTTCCACTCAAATTTCAGCCTTTTTGTTTCTTCAGCACATGTCAAAAACTGAAATAAGTACTTCTCAGAGACAAAAACCACAGGCCACTATTTACCATTTGTTAACTGATCACATTTTAAAAGAACCTGGAATATAACTGAAGTCTTCAACAGAATTCACTACTCATAAAGCAGAGACTACCAGTGCAATCTAGTGACTTAATACCACAAGATCCTACGTTCCTACAGTTTCTAACACTGCTGCTATACCAATATGTTTTTTCTTCTCTGAGATAATTTCAAAATTTTACAAAACAAAGTAACTTTGAATAAACATTTAGGGTGGATATACACACATGTACAGCAAGGTTGTAATTTAAAGATACCTCTGCTTAAAAGAACTTTTACATTGAATAATCAGGCTTAATAGGATTAAAATCCTACAATTTGAAGTATTTACATCATGAATTATTTTGTTCATCTACAACATAGTTTAAGAGAATATCCTGAACTTCCAATGTAAGAAAAGTGTTAGAATATTTCAGTATATTAATTTATACATTAGTCAAAAGCAATATAAACAAGCATCCCTAAATAAAATGCACACTGCACAGTCACAAAGTAGAATCGAAATTCATTTTCAATAGGAACTAGCTCATGGTTGTGTAGTACTGCTCTGCATGCTGACCATACCTACTACTAAACTTTAATATATTGTCACAAAACACAAATGGATACTTCATGAAAATATTCACACTATGAAGAGTCCATGTTGAATGCTGCTAGAATAATGAAGAAGCATTTCTCCTCTTAAATTTTCATCTAAAGGTTAATCCATTCTAATTTTCTGGTTGGTCATTCTATAAATGATGCTGTCATAGCCTGGATCCATATTCCAGAGATTGTAGGAGATAACAATCACAGCTATGGCAAGTCCAATCATAATCCAGAAAATTATATTGAAGACAACAGCGTAGTTAAAGTTGTATGCATATCCTAGGTTATATGGATTTTCAGGCTTGCTCTATAACAAGGAGAGAACAAAGGAATGAGTAAGTATACACAAATAATAAATGGCATTAAAGAAACACAAGGAATATTCTGGAAGATTAACTGCACAAAGTACAATTTATTCAGTGCAAGTTTATTCCTATTAAGTAATCAAGCAAGTATCAGTTGGAAGGAATCTTCCTCTTAATCCAAATTAGGAATCTACTAAATCCCTGACCAGTAACCATCCAGCACCCATATGAAAACCTCCAAAGAGGAAGTCTGCAACTGCTTAGGTCGATTGTTCCACTGGTTGGTAGCTTTTACTCTTATGGAATTCATTCTAATGGTCAGCCTTAATGTAATTTCTTTTAATTTCAACCTTGGCCTGCCTGTCTCAACAGAGAACAGATCTGCCCCTCTTACAATGGACAGCCATGTAGGCAGATCACAATCATACCTCCCTTTAATCTTATATTCTGAAAGTGCAATATGCCCTCATGTGGCCTGGCTTCTAGACCCCTCAACATCCTCTAAACCTGCTCCAATTTTTCCAGGCTCCCTTTAAAGCAAGCTGCCCAGCATTAGAATGCCAAGTCTGGTCTAAGCAGCACAGAATTATTACTTCCTCCTGTGATCTGAGCGCAATGGTTCTATAAATGCAGCCCAAGAGTGCATTGGCCTTTTAGCAATTGCAGCATATTGCTTACTCACACTCAACTAATGGACCACTAGCACTTCTAGATCCTTCTCACATGCACTGCCCTAAAGCCAAGTGTCCCAAACTTTGTCCCCATGCATCTGATTTTTTTCCTACCCAGATTCAGAGCAGCTGAACATCAATCTGTTGGATTTAGCCCAGGCTCAGGCCTATTGAGGTATTTTTGAACGGAACAAACAAACAAAAAGAATTTACCTGCCAGTGCAATTCATGGAATTAGGGGTGTGCTTGGAAAATAACAGGTATGTATATATATTTTACAGGTTCATCAGTAATCTGAGATTTTATACTAGATTTCCTTTTAAGCCTCACAGAAGCAATTTAGAAATCTAGTGACAAAGAATTTCAATAAGTCAGATGGGTGTTTTCCTAATTTCGGAGGTTCAAAGTTGAGAGATCAACAGCTCTTTTTCCCCACTAAGAAAAATGTTGTAGATTATTATGTCTAATCATACAGTATGGTATCTACCATGTCCTTAAATTAAAAAAAATAGTACAATATACAAAATAAAATGATCGACAAATTGAATAAGTTATTCAATTCTTGCATCATATTAATCTGAACCTGAAGTAGCTATACTCAAATATATTTAAAATTACTGCTTTTTAATTCCAAGATTTATGCACTGAGTGGCTGAAAAAATGAACAAAGCACAGTGTAGATGGGTTATCATTAATACACTGCATTCTTCTGTTAAGTTACTCCACAGAAATCAGAGATTTTCAACTAAGGATTTACTGTCAAACTACCAAAAGAAATGCATAAGTTTGTATAACCTCTGAGGACTGTAGGATAGATCTGGATTTTCTCACAAAGGGAGTGTCAAAAGTCTTCACAGTCACCACTTCTACTACTGCATTCCCACTGTAGAGATTGTACATCTCATCTGCAAACTGAAAACAGTCCAAAATTCAGAATTTGCCAACTGAATTAGATATGGATGAGAAAAGGCACATCACTCTAATATTATTGACAATAGAAACTTAGTATCAGCAGAACAATTAACACATCTTACTTACCAATTTCAGCACAAAGTTCTGACCAAAGTGACAACTGAGATGAATTACTTGGAAATATCCCTTAGATTTTTAATGGAAATGTTTTCAGGTATTTTATTTCAGGACTATGGTGCAAGCATTTAAGAATCACAAGGCATGTACACATGCACAGAGATATTTTTGGCATTCCTTGAATGATTCTGGAACTTTTCAACACCTATTCCTAATAAAGCTACAATAAACTTCTGGTGGGAAAAGAAAATAAACTGACATGAAGTCTCTGAATTGCCATACAAATCCCATTTTTAAAATGGCCAGTTTCAAGGATCAGTTACATATAACATAGTATGATTAACTATAACAATTAACTTGCAATTTTCCATCCTTTACTACTTTAAGAACACTAATCCAGTAATGACTTAAATATGTATGATTGAAGACTGAATCAAGACTGCACAATCTATTCATACCTGTTTCTATATAGAATTATACCTCTGAGTTAAGAAAAAGTTAAATTATTTACCAGCATTTTTGTTCTGATTACCTTTTGCAGAGAATCTGCAAGAATCTGAGAAGCATCCTTGAACTGCTGTGAATCTTCCCCGTACCTTTTACCTATTTCTTCCAACCCAGAAAGTTCTAGAGAATATAGATCTGGTGAATGATCCTTGGCTAGATGTTTGTGCTTAGAAAGCTTGGGAAGTAATAGGTAAAAATTGTTAACAGGATGTCAAAGTGAAAAGCAGGCATTTCAATTTTAGAAAGCAATGTTTTATTTTTAACTATTTTAGGGAAACATTTTCTAGGATCAGTACTCTATAGCCACATCTAAATAGGGGTGGAGGGTACGTAGTGGGCGCCAATGACAGAAGCACTGTTGCACTGATGCAGTATAAGGTCTGGCCCTTTTGTACATGCACCATGACATTACTTATATGTACAAAAGGGGCAGAACTAGCCTCATGACAGCATGACACTCCATTTTGATGAAAGTGCTGGAACATTTTAATGCTTCTAATCCCCTATTCTGCTTCTCCAGAAATTTATCAAGAAGTCCAGTTTAGCCAGTAAATTACACATTTTCTCTTCTTTCCAATTTAAGACTTTCTAAGCCAGCTGAAGAATTATACAGTCAGAAAAATAACATGGTGACATTAGCACTGTGCCATGAGCAAAACAGCAGACTTCTTGTGCCTAGGTTCTGACAATGGACCTACCAGTTGTCAATCACATAGTAGAATTTTGTTTGCAGAATTTGCTTACCAAGCTTGTGATATCATGCAAAACTTGTAATTCTGACAGGAAGAGCAGATCAACCTAAGAAATATATAAATATAAATATATATATATAAACATAAACACACAAAAAGGTGAATCGAAAAAGCATTTCAATTTATAATAAAAATACTTAAAGCCAATTCTGATATTAATTTAGCAATAGCTAGCACATACTGGACTTACCCATACAATCTCTTAACAAACCAATCATTTAATGTACAACTGAAATAATATATTAAGGAATCATGTCCTGAAACAGATCTTGCCTAGAATATAGATTTGACCAAATGTGACTGCATAACACGCAAAGCATTAATTAAAAATTGTGATCAAGAAAATGTGAATGAGTCTTGCCTTACCTCATTGTTTCTGCTCAATGAGTTGAGGGGAAGGGATGCAAGAATGGAGTTATCCTGGAAAAGTCTATTCCGAAGTTGCCGCAGTGTCACAGAAAGATCTTCGAATACAGAATTTGCTTTTCCCACCATATAAACTCTCTGAAAGAACCATCATTGTGCATTATGACAGTGAATCCTGCATCATTTTAAGAAGAGTCTTCAACCAATTCTTTCCCAATATTGAAAGTTCTAAGAAAAATCTCTGCTTAGAAGCATGCACAGGGCATGATTTAATTTTTATGCTTTTGTAAAAAAAAATACATAACTTACTTCTTCACTAGGAGCTAGTTGGACAACTACAGGGGTTTCCTCAGAAAACAAAGTATGTATTGCATTTGCAACACCATCCAGGCTGAAAGGAACTGCCTAAAATAAAATGAAATACTAGTAAATATTGTGATTGAAATCTATAGAAGAATTAATAACTTCCAGCATATACCACTGTTTCTGTATTGTCTCCAGGAAAACAAAAACCTACATGAAATATGTTTATGAAGACATTTAATTGCATGTAAATAGGTAGCTTTCCCCAAATTAAAGAAACATGTAGTTCTAGAACCATGATTAAATGGGTTACATTAAACACTAAGATGCATAAAGTTATAATTATCTGAATTAAGGAGAGTAAACATTAGTTATATTTCATTAGGACTATCCTAGGATTATTTTATTTAGATTAGCCAAACATTTCTTTCATGGGCAATAATGAAGATTTCAGAATCTTGAAGCAACTTATTTTGATGGAACTGAAGAACAACTAACAATGAGGAATGATACGTAATCTAATAAGATAATAAGATTAAGGTGTACTAACATTCAGATCAAAGCTCATACAGATTATAGAAGTAATAAGGGTAAAGTAAGGTGAAGGTTCCCGTTTAGTCATGTCTGACACTAAGGGGCAGTGCTCATCTCCGTTTCATGGCCAAAGAGCCAGCGTTGTCCAAAGACGCTTCCGCGGTCATGTGGCCAGCATGATGGTCACGGAATGCTGTTACCTTCCCACTGAAGCAGTACCTATTTATCTACTCGCATTTGCATGCTTTTGAATTGCTAGGTTGGCAAGAGCTGGGGCGAGTGTGGGAGCGGCACTCGGGTCTCAAACCACCAAACCTGCAACCTTCCGGTCGACAAGCCTGGCATCTTAACCACTGAGTCACCACGCCCCCTAGAATATAGAAGTAATAATCATGCCCAAATTACACAAACCAGTGTTTTCATGAAGCTTTACTTTCTAACCACATATAAATCTTTCCATTTAAGCAGTAATTATTATTCTGTAATTTAAAGGTATCCGTTTTAGAGTTTAAAGGAAGAAACTGAAACTTTATTCAGATAAAAACCTATTATTTGAATAGGCTTTAGCTTATATATATCTCCTGTCTAGCTTTTTCCCTTTGATTTATTGCAGGGTTATACAACAGTGTACTTTCCAAATGTTCTGAACTACAGTTCTTATTCCCCCGCCATTGATCATGCCTGCTGGGGTTCCTGGAAACTGAAATGCAAAGCATCTGGAAGGCACTAGGTTGTCTAACCTCAATTTATTACATAGTATTTCCATGTGCAGTTTTGATCTTGTACATAAATGGCATACATTTCCTATATTCCTCCCCTCTGTTCCAGAACACAACTAGTTTACCCTTAGACAAGTGGAAAGAGAAATAAAGCAAAAAATACTTGATAATTATCGAGATCAAGAAAAAAATTCCTTCCTTAGCTGCTATTGCTGATAATATAAAAAGAAGGGGAAAATTCTGTAAATTCTCCTCCTCAGACAGAAACCTCAACTTCACTTCTATACAGAGCTTCTAGAAAGAACTGCTGTATAAATTTACTGAGATATAAATATTCTATATGTTCCAAGAGAAAGAAAAGTGTCAGCATCTTCTATTTGCCTACCAAAGTTTGCATTTTGCATCTGTGCACCAATTCACCACAGAAGCATGCAATCTTAAAGCAGTACTCCCCTGTTTTACCATATACAAGTTCTGCTGCTAGTACAGACACTGGAATCTACAATATACTTACATTCTCAACTGGGTAAGATACTCCTTTCTTAGGCATTGTTAGCTTGTCTCTCCCCGTTACAGTAACAAGAACAGTAGCTCGAGGACGCCGAAAGAGATCACCTACTGCTAACCCAGGCCAAGAGAGATCCTGTAACAATGCAATTTTACTTTTACAAAAAAAAATTTTTTTTAAAGAAATAATTTTTCATGTGAATCTGTTTATAACTTAATATGGGGCATTAGAAACTGTTAATGAATTCATGACACTTCGGAATGAAAACAACAGATGCAGTACTATTCATCAATTCATGATTTTGGTAAACGTGTCAGACATAATGCAAAATCAGGCTACACGTTCCTTTATAGTTCCCCCAATGTCAGGGCTTCAGCAAAGGATCGTTACCTTATTGTGGTGCTGGAGCTTGAGCACCTCAATGATGCCATGAGCTAAACCGTGAAGGGCCACCCAAGACGGGAAGGTCATGACAGAGAGGTCAGACTAAATGCGATCCCTGGGGAAGGTAATGGCAACCCACCCCAGTATTCTTGCCATGAAAACTAAATGGATCAGTACAACCAGATATGTCGGTATACCATCGGAAGATGAGACCCCCAGGTCAGAAGATGGTCAAAATGCTACTGGGGGGAACAGAGGATGAGTTCAACTAGCCCCAGACGTGATGATGCAGCTAGCTCAAAGATGAAAGGACGGCTAGCGGCCGACGGTGCTGGTGGTGAACGGCGAATCCGATGTTCTAAGGATCAACACACCATTGGAACCTGGAATGTAAGATCTATGAGCCAGGGCAAACTGGATGTGGTTTATGGTGAGATGTCAAGATTAAAGATAGACATTTTGGGCGTCAGTGAACTGAAATGGACTGGAATGGGCCACTTCACATCAAATGACCACCAGATCTACTACTGTGGACAAGAAGACCACAGAAGAAATGGAGTAGCCTTCATAATTAATAGTAAAGTGGCTAAAGCAGTGCTTGGATACAATCCAAAAAACGATAGAATGATCTCAATTCGAATTCAGGGCAAGCCATCTAGCATCACAGTGATCCAAATATACGCCCCAACCACAGATGCTGAAGAAGCTGAAGTAGAGCAGTTCTATGAGGATCTGCAGCACCTACTGGACGACACGCCTAAAAGAGATGTTATTTTCATCACGGGAGACTGGAATGCTAAGGTGGGCAGTCAAATGACACCTGGAATTACAGGTAAGCATGGCCTGGGTGAACAAAATGAAGCAGGACATAGGCTGATAGAATTTTGCCAAGACAACTCACTCTGCATAACAAACACTCTCTTCCAACAACCTAAGAGACGGCTTAATACATGGACTTCACCAGATGGACAACACCGAAATCAGACTGACTACATCCTTTGCAGCCAAAGGTGGTGGACATCTATACAGTCAGTAAAAACAAGATCTGGAGCTGACTGTAGTTCAGATCACGAACTTCTTCTTGCACAATTTAGGATCAGACTAAAGAGATTAGGAAAGACCCACATATCAGCTAGATATGAGCTCACTAATATTCCTAAGGAATATGCAGTGGAGGTGAAGAATAGATTTAAGGGACTGGACTTAGTAGATAGGGTCCCGGAAGAACTATGGACAGAAGTTCGCAACACTGTTCAGGAGGCGGCAACAAAATACATCCCAAAGAAAGAGAAAACCAAGATGGCAAAATGGCTGTCTGCTGAGACACTAGAAGTAGCCCAAGAAAGAAGGAAAGCAAAAGGCAACAGCAATAGGGGGAGATGTGCCCAATTAAATGCAAAATTCCAGAGGTTAGCCAGAAGAGATAAGGAATTATTTTTAAACAAGCAATGCACGGAAGTGGAAGAAGACAATAGAATAGGAAGGACAAGAGACCTCTTCCAGAAAATTAGAAACATTGGAGGTAAATTCCAGGCCAAAATGGGTATGATCAAAAACAAAGATGGCAAGGACCTAACAGAAGAAGAAGAGATCAAGAAAAGGTGGCAGGAATATACAGAAGACCTGTATAGGAAGGATAACAATATCGGGGATAGCTTTGACAGTGTGGTCAGTGAGCTAGAGCCAGACATCCTGAAGAGTGAGGTTGAGTGGGCCTTAAGAAGCATTGCTAATAACAAGGCAGCAGGAGACGACGGCATCCCAGCTGAACTGTTCAAAATCTTGCGAGATTATGCTGTCAAGGTAATGCATGCTATATGCCAGCAAATTTGGAAAACACAAGAATGGCCATCAGATTGGAAAAAATCAACTTATATCCCCATACCAAAAAAGGGGAACACTAGAGAATGTTCAAACTATTGAACAGTGGCACCCATTTCACATGCCAGTAAGGTAATGCTCAAGATCCTGCAAGGTAGACTTCAGCAATTCATGGAGCGAGAATTGCCAGATGCACAAGCTGGGTTTAGAAAAGGCAGAGGAACTAGGGACCAAATTGCCAATATCCACTGGATAATGGACAAAGCCAGGGAGTTTCAGAAAAACATCTATTTCTGTTTTATTGACTATTCTAAAGCCTTTGACTGTGTGGACCACAACAAATTGTGGCAAGTTCTTAGTGGTATGTGGATACCAAGTCATCTTGTCTGCCTCCTGAAGAATCTGTATAATGACCAAATAGCAACAGTAGGAACAGACCACGGAACAACAGACTGGTTTAAGATTGGGAAAGGAGTACAACAGGGCTGTATCCTCTCACCCTACCTATTCAACTTGTATGCAGAACACATCATGCAACATGCTGGGCTTGAGGAATCCAAGGCCAGAGTTCAAATCGCTGGAGGAAACATTAACAATCTCACATATGCAGATGATACCACTTTGATGGCTGAAAGCGAAGAGGAACTGAGGAGCCTTATGATGAAGGTGAAAGAAGAAAGTGCAAAAGCTGGCTTGCAGCTAAACCTAAAAAAAACCAAGATTATGGCAACCAGCTTGACTGATAACTGGCAAATAGAGGGAGAAAATGTAGAAGCAGTGAAAGACTTTGTATTTCTAGGTGCGAAGATTACTGCAGATGCTGACTGCAGTCAGGAAATCAGAAGACGCTTAATCCTTGGGAGAAGAGCAATGACAAATCTTGATAAAATAGTTAAGAGCAAAGACATCACACTGACAACAAAGGTCCGCATAGTTAAAGCAATGGTGTTCCCTGTAGTAACATATGGCTGCGAGAGCTGGACCATAAGGACGGCTGAGAGAAGGAAGATAGATGCTTTGAAACTGTGGTGTTGGAGGAAAATTCTGAGAGTGCCTTGGACTGCAAGAAGATCAAACCAGTCCATTCTCCAGGAAATAAAGCCAGACTGCTCACTTGAGGGAATGATATTCAAGGCAAAACTGAAATACTTTGGCCACATAATGAGAAGACAGGACATCCTGGAGAAGATGCTGATGCTAGGGAGAGTGGAAGGCAAAAGGAAGAGGGGCCGACCAAGGGCAAGATGGATGGATGATATTCTAGAGGTGACGGACTCGTCCCTGGGGGAACTGGGGGTGTTGACGACCGACAGGAAGCTCTGGCGTGGGCTGGTCCATGAAGTCACGAAGAGTCAGAAGCGACTAAACGAATAAACAACAACAACAACGTCAAGGGAATAGGCAAAGAAACCACGCTGAGTCGGAAATACAACTCTAGTTCATTTTATTGTTTCTACCATACCCAGAAATCTTGCCAGACGAAAGGTTCCTAATTGAGCTTAAGGGAAAAATACTCATGGGAGATCTAGGGTGGTGCCAGCCTAACTTCCTTCCTCGGCCCCTCCCCACTCTCCAAACTATGCAAGCTATGGGAACATTTATCTACTTGGAATGCACTCTCCACTTCCTCCTCCCTGAGCTCTATCACATCACCCTCCCCTTCAGGGACAGCTTCCATCACACCCAAACATTCATAGAACACAGATCTGCAACAATTTTAAAAAATGGTGATGAACATTGTGGCTGAAGGGATATACAGTAATGAGTCACATACTTCCTCAATAGAGAAGCCCATGGATAAGGCTGCCACATCTGGGATCCGTTCTCCAGGTACTGGCCAATTTCCTTCTCGAAATATAACAGATTCGGGAGATCTTAACACACTGAATTCATTGGCAGAAACAACTGAAATAATACAAGTATGATAAAGTCATATATGCAAAAGTATAAGGTGGTATATAACCTCATTCAACTCAGGCTACAGGTGGTAGATGCCACTTTTGAATACAGTACCATTAAAAAACAACACCTGCTGGAAAGGTTGCACTTATTTTATATCTGTGCAGAATGTTTGAGAGAACAATGACAATTACAATTCCCACCTGGATTCCAAAGTGCTACTACACCATTCTGATACAGGAACAGACAAGGCCTCTGGTTACAGTAAACATGTTATGGTTTTAAATAATTTACACATAGGATAATCCTGAAACCTGTATTAAATTAGTAGAATGCACCCATATATGTAAATGTACCAAATGACCTGCTATCAAGTTGTTTCTACAGCAGGTACTTCAGGAAAGGATCCATGGCTAAGAAGTAGAACTTATTAGATAATTTTTTTAAAAAACTTGGATTTAATCTGAAGCATTTCCATTGGAAACATTAGAAAATACCATTGCCCACAACCCTTAAAATCCTCTGCAAAGAGTGGGACTTCTGGTGGGAACATGGCTGACTGAGCAGCTATGTCCGCAGGCTCTGTGGACAGAGCTGACAACGCGCGCTTTTTTGGGGGTTTGGCAGGCTTTTTCCTGGAGCCTTGAGCTTTTTCATGAATAAAGAAAAAAATCAGAATCACCCCATCTGCTCTCCTGAATGCCGTCTTGCAGCCAGAGAATCACAGCATTTGCGACGATCTGGTAAGGGATGACGGGAGGCGGGGATGCCATCATTTCCAAATGCATTTGTAGCTTTAAAGGGACAGTAGGTCGAGCCACTCCATCTCTAAACCACCCAATTAAAAATTTTCTTTTAAGTTTATGTACCCCAAGAGAGGCTTTCTACATCAAGAAGAAGCGGACTCTCTTGGTGCTTATCATTATTTCTGGATTAAGTTTTTAAAAATCTTTTAAAGTTTTGGCTTGTTTTCCTGTTTAAAGATTGAGGATTAAGAATAAATAATTGCCTTCCTGCTATTATTTTTGTACTGAATTTGAAAGATTATTTTCCTGCACGCTGGATTTGCCGTTTTGAATTTTCAGCTTTCTGTTCACTTACTCTGGGACCTGCTTGTTAGCATACTTTCTCTTGCCAATTTCATTTGAAAGTTTTTCATTAACTCATTAATTCCTATCTGTGCGAGTTCAGGTGCCATAATCTACTGCCTGAAACATGGAATATTTCAAGATTTTTTCAGAGCTTTGGTGTGAGCTTAAGCAGACCTTCAAAGAGACTCTCTCAGAATGCCATCAAACTATTCTGCAGAATATATGGGACATTGGAGAAGGTATTATTTCTAAGGTGTGTCATCTGGCTGAAGATGTTATGGAGGATGATGAAGATTTTGGCAAAGATGGAGATGTTTCTATTGACAATGAGATCGAAGTAATGCCAGGTAAAGATTACATTTTGGTGCTGAAAGAGTTAAAGTGACAATCTGAGCTGCAGACTACTTAGAAAGTTGTTTTTCTGGGGTATTGTTATGACTTTCTGTAGGAATGCTATGGGAGAGAAGAGAACTTGATTTGTGGGAGTTTTTTTGCTGAAAAGTCTGAGTTTTTAAGGGGGGCAGTTGGACTGTTTGATCTTTGTATGAAAAATGACTTGCATGTAAAATGGAGATGTGCAAATATCTTAGTATATTTTGAGGTGCGGTAAAAATTTAAGAATGTTTAATTGGATTGGTGATGAGCTTTTTTATGATTTTATGTCTTTTTAATTATTGAGATTAAGATTTATTGGTTTTTTAAAGTTTGTTTTTTAAGATTTATAAGGTATCTATAAGGTATAATAATAATTGCTTGGTTTTAGGTTAAATAGTGTTAAGATTGTTGTAGTATTATAAAGTAATAAATTATAAAGTAATTATAAAAGTAGACAGTTCATATGTTTTTATAATTTGATTTTTATTATAGTAGACAGAAATATATAGAATAGTGTTAGGAAAGAAATGATTGAATAAAGGTTGTGTTTAGGGGAGGGAAGCTGGTTTAGACATACACACACACACACACACATTGGAAGTCATTTCTTATGTAATCTTTTAAAAAAATTCTTATGTTTCTCATTTTTTTAGTTTTTTGTAGTTTTTATCTTTGCTTTAATAAAATTCTTATTAAAAAAAATCCTCTGCAAAGAGTACAAATGGGGGAAGATAGACATAGTGTAAAGAATCTTCTAATATAGCTCAACAAGAATTTTCGTTCTATATTGGCAATTTAAAAGCTAGTTTACATGAGTCAGTGGGCTAGATTTGGCCCAAGCCTCAGTTTCCTTATTCCCGAAAACATATTATGAAGGTAAAATGGATCCCCCTTCAGAATCATGCAAACAACTCTACACAAAAGCCTGCAGTTGGTATAATTTAGTTCTTGTTCTTTTGACCATATTAACCTTGGAGGAAAGTCAAAACCACATCCAAGGCTGTATTTAAAACAAGGTATTGACAATAAACACATGGGATTTTATAATACTAATTTACACCAACAGAACAGTATCAGTAAATATTAGCCAACTAGTATGTCATTTGAATTTCTAATGTAGGACAAAGGACTAATTTAAGACTATCTAGAAAAAATTATAGGCTCTTAAAGAAGCTTCAACTTGCTAAACTATTTTAAGTTTATAGGAAAGATAATCACCAGTTATCGACATTTAATCTGTTAACTGAAACATTTTTGTCCTCTAGCATAGTATAAATGCAATTGATCCTGCAAATTTTTGTAAACATGATCCAACAGACAGAAGCAACTGTATTTGCTTTCCGACTTGTATCTTAATTTAGAACGCCTTTTAAACTTGATTTTTGGGAAAAATTACAGTTTAAATTTTGATCAGTATTTATACTTTAGAATGCTATATAGTATATAAGAGTCAGTTTGGTGTAGTGATTAAGGCACAAGGCTAGAAACCGGGAGACCGTGAGTTCTAGTCCCACCTTAGGCACAAAGCTAGATGGGTGACCTTGAGCCAGTCACTTTCTCTCAGCCTTAGGAAGGAGGCAATGGCAAACTGCTTTCAAAAATCTTGCCAAAAAAAGTTGCAGTGACTTGCCCAGGCAGTTGCCAGGAGTCAAAACTGACTTGAAGGTACCCTCCCCCCCCCAAATATATAGTGTATCTACTCACATAAAAGAGAAAATTTAAAAGTGAGCAGTTCCTTGCTAAACCTCTGTAGACCATAGGTTCTTAACTGAAAGTAAAGAGTTCTTAAAGCAGTATTTATAAGCAATTTATTTTAAATCGCTTAAAAAAAACCCCAAACATTTCTGACATGCAGATTAAATAAGCGCTTCCTCTACAACAATTGATTGGCAACACAATTAATTTTCATCCCTTTCTAGCTATTCACTTCAGACACCACAACCTATCACTGCTGAGAATATTAATTCAAGTTTGAATTTTAGTAATGTAAAATCTCATACAGTATTTACAGTAACTTAGTGTGCTTGTGTAATTTATTCTGTATCCAAAGGAAGAAAGCATAAATGTGAACCTGTTTACTACAGACTTGCTTTTTTTAGGAGTAGTCTCAACTTCATATTTAAAAATGTATGAAGTGTATGAAAAAAACATGGGTAAAAGTAAATAGTGAAAAATATATATACTGTACTGTCAAAGATTTTGTTTGCCTTCTGTTTATAACCTTCACTGCACTGCAGCATGTTTTTGGGTGTACTAACAATTGTGAGGGCAAATTATTTTCTTAAGTCCAGGTTTTCTGAAACCCAGTCACTGATTGCCAGAATCCTATGCAAATAGTCAAGATTATTAAGTGCTCTAATTATATTTTTGACTGATGATAAATAGCATCCAGCACATCTATTAAGTAGAATAGTAAAGTTTATTATACAGAAAATCACCTCTTACTGCAGCCTTATGTGGATTTGTGCTCAAAATACCTATTTGTCTATAAATGCAACTGGCCAGAAGCCGAATTACCTATTAGAAGGGCTTCCCAAATGTTTATATGTGTTTTTTAAGTCAGATAAGACAATACAACAATTTGAAGATCATCTTAGGTAACAAACAATTATTCCTAGTTTTATCATGCCAATAGGAGCTAAACCTATTAAGAGAAAAAAATTATATTCATGTTAATATGTACTTCAGATTCATGCTAATATGTACTTAGCATAATCACTTTGGTGCTGAAAAATGTCTGAACTGAATGGAGACTAATGCTTTGTACCAAAAAGACAAATAATGAGTAAAAGGACACAAGCTGTTCCCAAAAACTTTAAGATCAAAAACTCTGGCTTCCTTAGATTAGTCATTGTGACATGTATATATTGAATACATGTATATACTCTGCATGAATACAAGCAGAACCTTTGGAGAATGGTTGCCACTGTGTTACAGGAACTGCTAAGCTTTCCACTATCCTAGTTTCTCTGCTACAGCAGGACTAAAGGTCAGTCCAGAGCTGAACAGGAGACGGGTATAATGGTCTGAAAGCCTTTAAAATGAGAGCCATCTGTCAGCGGGTGGGTATTAGTACAGGATTTTTTTCCTTCAAGTTGTTTGCACTAAAAACTGTAGCCACAGAAGCTGGGAAACAGATACAGGTCTATTGTTTCAAAACACACACACACACATTAAGAAGCAGCTAAGGACAAAGCAACATATTCTGAGTGGGGCTTAGCACCTTTTAATTGCAAGCTATTTTTCATCTAAAGAAAAACAAGGAACTGTTGTAGAATGTAATGCAACACCTCACTGTATCCCCAGTTAAATGAGCAGTGGCTTAAGTGGCTATTTTCAATATAACAAGGTATATTGGATAAGCAAGGGAGTAAGTTAATAAAGTCACTGGTGACATACATATCAGTTTATTGACAATAATTAAATTCACCCCCAAATTTGTCCAACAATTGCATAGTTTAAAACAGCAACATTTCCACTGCAAAGCTGTACCACTGTAACTTTCCCCGCCGTACAACATGCCTGCTGAAGCCGCCTTCCTCAGCCAGACCTTCCGTATGGGCTACAACTCCCATCACCGCCATCCAACAACTCTGGAGAGCACAACTCAGAAAAAGGGTCTTTTTCGGCTATGGGCCTCCGTGTCTCCGCCACCAATCCCCCTTCGGGGTCTAAACACTTTGGCGACGCTTTGAATTGCTGCAGCCCGGCTTCGCCTTCTCACCGGTTCCCACGGCTGACAGGAGGCTCTCCGACCGCGACCGTCTTCCGCAGCGCTACTGGCCTCCCACTCGCCCTCCCCCGTCTCCATCCACATCCTACGGCTGACCCTTCCGCCTTTCAGCTTCCGTCCTAGCCCGCAGGGCGGGCTGAGCCTCGCGGGCCCGCCACCTCCAGCCTTTCTTGGGTCGCGCCTCCAGGTCCCACGAAAACAAGCTCGGAGCCTTACCGGCTAGAAGCACCGACGCGACCCACAGCGATTCCCTCCGAGGCCCCATCGCTCTGACGTCTAGCCTGACCGAGGTCCGAGCCAGGGCCAAGAAAAAGCAGCCGGCGCCCGGACGCAAAGTAACCCCGCCTCCCGCCGTAATTGACCTCATTATCGACCACTCACAAAGCTTATACCATGAAGGAAGCGGAAAGAAGGTGTGGCCACTTTCTGAACTGCAAGTCTGTGTTGCCACTATCTGTGCCGGCGACAGCCCTCCCATCGGAGCGATTTTAGGTCGTCATGCGGCTGAGGGAGGAGATTTAGATCGAGTGATTGACCGCGGGGGCATTCACGATAAAGATATGAGGCGCCTTTAAGAAAAGCTCAAAAATCTCCATAGGAGAAGAGAGTAAGAGGCAGGACAAGGTCGTGTATGTCGGCCGGGAATATACGTCAGGTTCTGGGTGTAGGAAGAGAAGGCGGGACCAGTGCAATCCAGTGACGAGGCAGCTGCCCACTTAGAACATCGGGAACTTTCTCAGACCTGCATTTTTGCGGAGGCCAGGCTGGGAGAGCCGGAAAATCTTTGGGTCAGATTGACAAAGCAACTGCCCAAGAAACGGGGACAAGCCCCTGCAGCGTTCTGAATTGACTGTAGGGCCGGAGGAGTCTTAGAAGGTCGAGTGATGGAAAGGGCAGTTGATATTTTACAGGCAGTGATAACGCATTTGAAGGAGGATTTCTTAACTAGCCTTTGCCATATTTGCGGAGAAATTATGTCTGTGGGTAAGTGAGGAGAGAGAATCACAGGGCTGAGCAGGTTGGCCTCATACCTCACTTTTGCCAGATGTGGTGCATGTTGGAAGAGGCCATGATGTGCACACTGATGGGGAAACCAGTCATACATAATAGGAGAAACCATTGGTCTCAGGCTTATTCCCCAGGAATGGAGGAGTTTTGTGAACAACAGTTAGTACTTTCAGGGAGTCTAACGGATGATGGGCTGGACATGTAGACATGTGGACCTGCAGTTCTGTCAAGTATTATTTCAGTAGAGGAATATCATCAAAATGCCATTGGTTGCACTCCAGCAACATTTTAACCTGGTTTTTTGTTGTTTATTCATTCAGTCGCTTCCTACTCTTCATAACTTCATGGACCAGCCCACGCCACAGCTTCCCGTCGGTCGTCAACATCCCCAGCTCCCCCAGGGACGAGTCCATCACCTCTAGAATACTTAACCTGGTTACTCTGCCCATTTTCTGAGCTTGCACAATGCAGTGAACCATAACCTAGCCAAATGGGCTGGGCTCACCTAGCAAACAAAATAACCAAGGTTTACACTAGTCAAGATTAGCATGTGTGAATGAAAGTTGCCAAGTTTGGAACCGACCTGGTTGCATGAACAAAGCAATTCTATAATCCTTCACAATTTCATTCAGAATTAATCCTATTAAATTAGATTAGGCCTAAATTCAAATCTACACATTGCCATAAAGTTTGCTGGACATGTTGGCCAGTTAGTTTTTGCAGCCTAGCTTATTTTATTGTGTGAAAGGAAGGAGATGTATGCTGCTTAAAGCTGCTAGGAGGAAAGGTAGAGCACAAAGATAAAAAGTTCCTTTCAAAATAATGGGGATTACATCTGAGTAGAAAGTAGATATGCTGTTCTCATTGGGAACACCTTCAAATTTCAGGTCTTTTGATTCAAGAGTCTTAACATCAGTAGAAACAAGCCATCTATAAAAGAAAAAAGTGATGGGGCATAAAGGTATTTTCAAGAAGCCCCAAAGCCCCATGTAGAGCCAACAATGTTTTGAGAAAATGAAGAGAGTAGATGGCTGGTGCTTCAGATAATATAGTATGTCACTTTACAGCATACCATGGTTTATTGTTGCCACCTCTATAGTCTTTCTGTATTTTTCATGGATTCCATATTTTTGTCTCAAAAATTGTTAGTGCCATGGGAATGTTTTAATTAAAATGTCCCACTTTTTAATACTGCTAAGGTTTCCTGTCTCATTTTCTAAATGGTATATAATTTAAGAACATGAGAAAGTACATTATACCAAGTTTGTTTATTAGTCCATCTTACTGAGGAGCATCACTATTTTATTCTCCACTCCGGTCAAGGGAGGTTTAAACTGAAGCCAACTGTAATACCCCCCTTCCCCGCCCCCCGTACATTTTGTGTGCATTTGCCTAGCAGACATCTGAGTGATTGCTATGAGGGAAATCTGTTCAATTGCAAAACCACCATCCCTTCTGTTTCTATTTAATTTAAAAGCCATTAGACACTGTGAAAATACCAGTATTTTGCAAGATGTCTTTCACAATGGCCCTAATCATGGATGATTTTTGTTGCAGCCTCAGAAGTGGTAGAGCAGTACTCACATTGATGTGCTTCTTTTACTGTTTATAGATCCTTATAGCTTTTCTAGGGTATGCAGTAATCCAGGTGAAACAAACGGGTGAAATTGACAAACATGTTCTCTGTTCCAAGGGATTAGCTGGCTACAAAGCTCCAGGATGTTGCTTGGGTTGTTTTTCAAAGAATTATCTTAAAAGGAAGTTCCCTAGGGATTGTTCTAAACTGAAATGTGGAGAAGAGAGAGAGAATAACTTTATTTATTTATTCGATTTCTATAGTCGCCCTTTTCAGCAAGTGACTCAGAGCGGCTTACAACAATAAAAACTATAAAACAAAACAATTTCAATTAAAAACAATTAAATTACAAAATAAATATACATGGCCACCAAGTAAGCAGTGCATAGATGTTAATATAACCAAGAAACAGGACCATTCACACGTTCAGGGCCCCAGACCTGGGCACATAACCAGGTCTTCACGGCCTTACAAAAGGCCAACAGGGTCGAGGACATCCTAATCTCTGTAGGGAAAATATTCCAAAATTGAATATAAATAATATTTCAACTTTGCCTTGAGTTCAGGAAGTAAGAGATGTAGTGAAGCATGAATTCTGGCCAATGGGAAACTGGATTGCCTACAAGCTTAGTAGTTCAAAGTTTTGCAAAATATAAAATTATCCCTGCTCTGATTTTAAATGTATTGCCACTGAGATGGAAATAAATTAGCTCACTTGGAACACAGCCAACACTGTGGTCCAGATCTGTTTTCAAGTTGGCACAGAATCCTTATGTGGAGGCACCCTGAGTTTATCTAGAGTATACTTCAGACTCAACAAGAACTGGCAATGGCTCCAAGGTTTCAGGCAGTAGACTTTCCCTAAAGATAGAAGAACTGAAACTGATTTTTTTGCACAATCAAAATTTGCAAGCTAAATTTTCAACGCTATCACTATACTATGAACCTTCCTTGATGCACTGCTGGTCAGTTTAAGGGAAGTCCTCACTGCTATCCACTAGTTCTTTCACCAGGCTGAAAACTACTCTGGGATAGAATTCGCTAACCCCACTGGTGATCCCTGTCCTGTCAGAGGCATGGTGCTTGGCTTATTTACAATGTACAGAGCATGTTAAGGACAGGAATTGGAGAATTATCCTGGATTTGTTTCCCTTTACTCCAGTTGATCAGTCACCAGCTATGAAGAACATCTTCCAGTCACTCCCCTTAATGGATATGGATGGGGTTGGACAGGAGATGATTTTTGACAACTGACTATATTGACAGGTTTAGCCATCTATCAGAATTCACCTGGTTGTGTTCAGGTGCGTTCAAAAGGAACCTGTCAGCTGACAGCCAGGCTTCTTTTGGACATGGATTTTGCATTATTCCAGAAGAGCACTAAATCCATGTTCAAAAAGAGGTAAACAACAGTTTAGTGTTATTTCAGAAGAGCATTAACCCATGTTTAAAATCAAACTGAACATCAGCTGCCAGATGTCTGGAGGTTGCACTGTGAAGTGGTGGAGAGACAGCTAGATCTTTCTCCACACTTCACTGTGTAGCACCTCTCCCATACCATTGATTGTCAGCTGTTATTTGGACTGATATAGGTCCTCAGATTGGGGATAATCTTAGAAACCTGGCAGGTACAAAGGGAGAACTCAATATGAAGGAACTGGACTGTCTTTTTACTCAAACCAAAATGACCCTGGATGACAGTTCTAGGGACTGGAGTGGAGGGATTTAATAGCCAATAAAAACTGAGTTGATCCAAACCCCTAGGAATTAACTGACTACCTAAGCAACAGAATGATTAGTGAGACTTGTTAGATTCTATCCATGATGATTGTTATGTTGGGATAAGGAGGAAAAATTCTGCTTTAATGCAGGAACAACTAAGGATGACTAAGGGCATTTGTTGTTTATTCGTTTAGTCGCTTCCGACTCTTCGTGACTTCATGGACCAGCCCACGCCAGAGCTTCCTGTCGGTTGTCAACATCCCCAGCTCCCCCAGGGACGAGTCCGTCACCTCTAGAATATCATCCATCCATCTTGCCCTTGGTCGGCCCCTCTTCCTTTTGCCTTCCACTCTCCCTAGCATCAGCATCTTCTCCAGGGTGTCCTGTCTTCTCATTATGTGGCCAAAGTATTTCAGTTTTGCCTTTAATATCATTCCCTCAAGTGAGCAGTCTGGCTTTATTTCCTGGAGGATGGACTGGTTTGATCTTCTTGCAGTCCAAGGCACTCTCAGAATTTTCCTCCAACACCACAGTTCAAAAGCATCGATCTTCCTTCGCTCAGCCTTCCTTATGGTCCAGCTCTCGCAGCCATATGTTACTATAGGGAACACCATTGCTTTAACTATGCGGGCCTTTGTTGTCAGTGTGATGTCTCTGCTCTTAACTATTTTATCGAGATTTGTCATTGCTCTTCTCCCAAGGAGTAAGCGTCTTCTGATTTCCTGACTGCAGTCAGCATCTGCAGTAATCTTTGCACCTAGGAATACAAAGTCTTTCACTGCTTCTACATTTTCTCCCTCTATTTGCCAGTTATCAATCAAGCTAGTTTCCATAATCTTGGTTTTTTTGAGGTTTAGCTGCAAGCCAGCTTTTGCACTTTCTTCTTTCACCTTCATCATAAGGCTCCTCAGTTCCTCTTCACTTTCAGCCATCAAAGTGGTATCATCTGCATATCTGAGATTGTTAATGTTTCTTCCAGAGATTTTAACTCCAGCCTTGGATTCCTCAAGCCCAGCATGTCGCATGATGTGTTCTGCATACAAGTTGAATAGGTAGGGTGAGAGTATACAGCCCTGCCGTACTCCTTTCCCAATCTTAAACCAGTCCGTTGTTCCGTGGTCTGTTCTTACTGTTGCTACTTGGTCGTTATACAGATTCTTCAGGAGGCAGACAAGATGACTTGGTATCCCCATACCACTAAGAACTTGCCACAATTGTTATGGTCCACACAGTCAAAGGCTTTAGAATAGTCAATAAAACAGAAATAGATGTTTTTCTGAAACTCCCTGGCTTTTTCCATTATCCAGCGGATATTGGCAATTTGGTCTCTAGTTCCTCTGCCTTTTCTAAACCCAGCCTGTACATCTGGCAATTCTCTCTCCATGAACTGCTGAAGTCTACCTTGCAGGATCTTGAGCATTACCTTACTGGCATGTGAAATGAGTGCCACTGTTCGATAGTTTGAACATTCTTTAGTGTTCCCCTTTTTTGGTATGGGGATATAAGTTGATTTTTTCCAATCTGATGGCCATTCTTGTGTTTTCCAAATTTGCTGGCATATAGCATGCATTACCTTGACAGCATCATCTTGCAAGATTTTGAACAGTTCAGCTGGGATGCCGTCTTCTCCTGCTGCCTTGTTATTAGCAATGCTTCTTAAGGCCCACTCAACCTCACTCTTCAGGATGTCTGGCTCTAGCTCACTGACCACACCGTCAAAGCTATCCCCGATATTGTTATCCTTCCTATACAGGTCTTCTGTATATTCTTGCCACCTTTTCTTGATCTCTTCTTCTTCTGTTAGGTCCTTGCCATCTTTGTTTTTGATCATACCCATTTTTGCCTGGAATTTACCTCCAATGTTTCTAATTTTCTGGAAGAGGTCTCTTGTCCTTCCTATTCTATTGTCTTCTTCCACTTCCGCGCATTGCTTGTTTAAAAATAATTCCTTATCTCTTCTGGCTAACCTCTGGAATTTTGCATTTAATTGGGCATATCTCCCCCTATCGCTGTTGCCTTTTGCTTTCCTTCTTTCTTGGGCTACTTCTAGTGTCTCAGCAGACAGCCATTTTGCCTTCTTGGTTTTCTCTTTCTTTGGGATGTATTTTGTTGCCGCCTCCTGAACAATGCTGCCAACTTCTGTCCAGAGTTCTTCCGGGACCCTATCTACGAAGTCCAGTCCCTTAAATCTATTCTTCACCTCCACTGCATATTCCTGAGGAATATTCGTGAGCTCATATCTAGCTGATCTGTGGGTCTTCCCTAATCTCTTTAGTCTGATCCTAAATTGTGCAAGAAGAAGTTCATGGTCTGAACTACAGTCAGCTCCAGGCCTAGTTTTTACCGACTGTACAGATGTCCGCCACCTTTGGCTGCAAAGGATGTAATCAATCTGATTTCGGTGTTGTCCATCTGGTGAAGTCCATGTGTAAAGCCGTCTCTTAGGTTGTTGGAAGAGAGTGTTTGTTATGCAGAGTGAATTGTCTTGGCAAAATTCTATCAGCCTATGTCCTGCTTCGTTTTGTTCTCCCAGGCCATACTTACCTGTAATTCGAGGTGTCATTTGACTGCCCACCTTAGCATTCCAGTCTCCTGTGATGAAAATAACATCTCTTTTAGGCGTGTTGTCCAGTAGGTGCTGCAGATCCTCATAGAACTGCTCTACTTCAGCTTCTTCAGCATTTGTGGTTGGGGCGTATATTTGGATCACTGTGATGTTAGATGGCTTGCCCTGAATTCGAATTGAGATCATTCTGTCGTTTTTGGGGTTGTATCCAAGCACTGCTTTAGCCACTTGACTATTAATTATGAAGGCTACTCCATTTCTTCTGTGGTCCTCTTGTCCACAGTAGTAGATCTGGTGGTCATTTGATGTGAAGTGGCCCATTCCAGTCCATTTCAGTTCACTGACGCCCAGAATGTCTATCTTTAATCTTGACATCTCACCAATAACTACATCCAATTTGCCCTGGCTCATAGATCTTACATTCCAGGTTCCAATGGTGTGTTGATCCTTAGAACATCGGATTCGCCGTTCACCACCAGCACCGTCGGCCGCTAACCGTCCTTTCGGCTTTGAGCTAGCTGCGTCATCACGACTGGGGCTAGTTGAGCTCATCCTCTGTTCCTCCCCAGTAGCATTTTGACCATCTTCCGACCTGGGGGTCTCATCTTCTGATGGTATACCGACATATCTCTGGTTGTACTGATCCATTTAGTTTTCACGGCAAGAATACTGGGGTGGGTTGCCATTGCCTTCCCCAGGGATCGCATTTAGTCTGACCTCTCTGTCATGACCTTCCCGTCTTGGGTGGCCCTTCACGGTTTAGCTCATGGCATCATTGAGGTGCTCAAGCTCCAGCACCACGACAAGGTGGTTGAGGACCACTTGAGCACAATGCCATGAAAATATGCACAAAAAAGAGATTGCTAGGGCAAGTTTGTGCTACAGTTTGATGCAGGTGAGGAAAGGCTGCAAATTTATGATGTATGTTCCAGATAAGAATTTCTTACGTGACCAGGTGGAGAGTATCTAGCAAGTTAAAATAATAGTGACACTGAAAAATTTCAGAAGTGGAAAGTAACATTTTCGTGCTTAAATACATGCCTGGACACTTAAACTTAAACTCATGAATGGACGCTTTAGTCCATTGTTTTGTTTCTCACAGTGGGCAACCTTGCGTATGGGGAGCTCACAAGGAAGAGGCTCCCAGACATACCCCTCTCCTGCTGTTCCTCTGCAACTGGCACTTGGAAGCATGTTACCGCCAGCTCAAAAATAACAAGCTGCCCTCCATGAATGTATTCAATCCTGTTTTGAAAGTTAGTAGCCATCAGCGCACCTTGTAATGAATTCCCCAGATTAATTATGCACACAGTGAAGAAATAATTCCTTTTGTTTTAAATCAGCTTCATAAGATGAGCCAGTAATCCTAGTTTTTTGGAAGAGAAAGAAAAACTCCATGTCATGCATAACTTTATATACCTCAAGTGTGTTCACCTTCAGACATCCTTTTCCACTCTCAAGTCCCAAACGTTCAAGTCTTTTCTCATAGGGAAGGTATTCAACCCCCCAGATCATTTTAGTTGCTCTTTTCCAACCTTCTTGCAGCTTTATGAGTTTTTTTTTTAAGTTTGGCAATCTGACCTGTACAGAAAACTCCAGATACAGATGTTCAATAGAAATTTATAAAAGCATTACAAAAAGGCCTTTTTAGTATTAATCCTTTCCTAATTAACTTACTTTTATTTATTTTACTGTGCTTTTATGCCACTCTAATCATTACTGAGCATCTTACTTTATTCCATAAAATAAGGTTAAAGAGTGTACATAAAAACTGTACAGTAACACAACTTCATGCCAGGGACAATAAACAGACTCAATTCAAAAAAGCCAAAATACCACACTACAAGAGGGAACATTCTATGACACATCTGTCCCCAAGGCTTGCTGGGAAAGTCAGGTTTTAATTACCTTTCTAAAACTCAAAAAGATTGGGCCCATCCACGTTTCTGACAAAGATAGAGATCATCAATTAAAAACAAAACTATCTTCAGGGTCCCTGATGGTGTAATTGCTTGAGTGAAGAAACCTGAATGGAGCTTCTTCTATCTGATCTAGAGACAATTGGAAAAAAACAGCCCTGCGCCTGAGCTTTAAAGAAGATAATCAGCACCTTGAATTGCACCAGAAGCAAACTGGTAACCAGTGCAGCTCTTAGAGGGATTACATGGTGAATCATGATTTGCCCATAACTACCCAAGCTACTGCATTCAGCTGTAACTTCGATGTGGTCTTCAAGGGTAGCTCCTTGTAGCAATAGTCCAAATGGGAGGTGACCAAGGCATGAGTGTGATGTGTAGCTTCTCCCCAATAAGGCACAGACTCGGACTTAGACTGGCTAAGGAAAGCTGGTTTATTGAGAAGGATACGGTCACTAGAGAAAGACGGGAATGAGCACGTGTTGTGCTCCTTCCCTTTATATACACGTGTGTCGGCCTTGCCCCTTTCCGCGCCCCCCCGTCCGTGTGTCCGTTCCCGGCCCTCTTGATGGGTGATCCTGGTGAGACAATAGCCTTGATGGGTGATTCGGGCGGGTGCCGTCCGACTGCCATTCTCCTCCTTCTGTGTGCGTCCCAGGTGAATACCCCGGGGCCCTTTGGAGTGGCCGGTGATTATGTTGATGGCCGCCCGGCCTTGGGCGAGCCACCCATGCAATCTGTCCTTGAGGGGATAAGCCTACGCATGCTTCCTGGCCCTCCCTTCCAACAGGAAGGCATGATCACGTTGTGAGGCATGCATGCCTTAGAACGGGGCATGACATACTGCCTCCCCAAGGAAGTCTATGGCTTTGGCTTGTCCGGGTGGGTTGCGTGGAAACGGTTTACGAATCTGCGCTGCGACGTGTCGGGACTGTATCCACTCTGGATGGGGAAAGTGTTTCCAGCGGACCAGGTATTGGAGGGTACCGCGGAGCTTGTGGGAGTCTAACACTTCCCTCACCTCGAAGTGTTGGTGTCCATTGATCATGATGGGAGGAGGCGGGGGGGGGGGGGTCGCTGTGCCATTTGGACGGGACGACCTGTTTCAACAGAGCACAGTGAAAAACCGGGTGTATGCGTTGCAGGTTATGTGGCAAGTCTAGCTTATACGTCACTGGGTTGAGTCGCTCCAGGATCGGGAATGGGCCGATGAACTTGGGCCCCAGTTTCTTCGAGGGCTGCGGGGATTTGATGAATTTTGTGGAGAGGTAGACCTGATCTCCCACTTTGAAGTCTGGTTGTGTTGCTTGGTGGTTATTCGCGAAGCGCTTGTATGTTGCCTGGGCCTCAGAGAGGGCCAGTTGGATGACTGGCCAAACGTTGGCCAGCTGCGTCGCCCAGTCGTCGGGGGAGCAGGGCGGAGTGTCTGCCTGTGGGAGTTCTGGAATGGGGACAAACTCCCTGCCATATACCACCCGGAAGGGGGTGTGGCCCGTGCTTTGGTGCACGGCATTGTTGTACGCTACCTCTGTGAAGGGGAGTAGGTCTACCCAATCGTACCTGGAAAGGTGCTAGCGAGAAAAAAAAAAATTGATTCCCGTCTTTATGTGATGCGTAGCTTCTCCCCAATAAGGCGCAGACTCGGACTTAGACTGGCTAAGGAAAGCTGGTTTATTGAGAAGGATACGGTCACTAGAGAAAGACGGGAATGAGCATGTGTTGTGCTCCTTCCCTTTATATACACGTGTGTCGGCCTTGCCCCTTTCTGCCCCCCCCCCCGTCCGTGTGTCCATTCCCGGCCCTCTTGATGGGTGATCCTGGTGAGACAATAGCCTTGATGGGTGATTCGGGCGGGTGCCGTCCGACTGCCATTCTCCTTCTGTGTGCGTCCCAGGTGAATACCCCGGGGCCCTTTGGAGTGGCCGGTGATTATGTTGATGGCCGCCCGGCCTTGGGCGAGCCACCCGTGCAATCTGTTCTTGAGGGGATAAGCCTATGCATGCTTCCTGGCTCTCCCTTCCAACAGGAAGGCATGATCACGTTGTGAGGCATGCATGCCTTAGAACGGGGCATGACAATGAGTGATTTGGAGTACTCCAGGAAGGGTCATAACTGCCATACAAGATGGAGTCGTACAAAGTACATCATTGCCAAAGCTTGTTCCTTTATGTGTTTAGTTGTTTTTTCTTTGATTATCATTTCTGTCAATTTGCCTGGAACAAAGATTACACTGTCTGGCCTATAACTCCCCAAATCTCCATAGGTGTTTTTAATATTTATGTCACATAAACTATCTTGTCATCCTCCGATGCTGAGCCTGGTTCAAGGGACAAGTCATATATTTTTTGCTAATAGATCAACATCTTCACATTTGAATTCATCAGGAATTCTTGGGTAAATACCATCAGGATTTGGAGATTGGTTACAATATTGTCCTTCATAGAATATCTTCACTTGCTACCTTGATTGGCTTTAATAGTTCCAGTTTTTTCTCTGAGGAAGTTACAGGTATCCATCCTGTTTCTTCTTCTCTAGTAAAGACAGATACAATATTCATTCAGTTCCTTTGCAACCTCCAAAAGCATCCTGGCTGATTGGTTTTCTTTAATTTTTTTTTTTTTTTTGCCATATGCTATCATCCTCATCCTTCCCTTTTCTTTAAAAAAAACACCTTGAACATTTTCTGGTAGAGGTTACTGTAAACTCCCTTTTCTTCTCTTAATTAGGGTAGGCTTTGCAGAAGGAAGCCTTATCTTTACAGATCAGGGTTAGAATTTTTACAAGTTTTCTCTATTCCAGCAGGTATTCCATTCCATACTAGTATAATGAAAGTAATTTTGTTCCATAATTTCAATACTAAATATCTTTAAAAAGCAGCATCTTTAAAAAAGTTTTGCACTGAATTTATTCCTTAAGTCCTGTTTCTAATCTGTGTACTAGCTCCTGATCTGCACGCTAGTTAACAAACTTGGAAGGAAGAGAAATTAATTGCAAGATTTATAATATTTGAGCTTTAAACAATAATATTGACTAACCTTGCCAAGAATGAAATTAATCCAAAGTTAGTCACAGATTTGCTTTTTGGACCTTGGGCAAGATACTGTCTTGTAGCATTCTAAAAACATAGGCTTTATAGTTTAATTTATTTTGGCTGCTGAGAGGAGTTTTAAAAGGATGCTATCTTTTTTTAATTGCTCTATTTAAAATTGTGTTCTGTAACTGTGTTTTAATTATATTTTTAATTTAGTTGTATAATCAAATTATATTCTTATTCATTATTCTCATATATTTTGAGTGCCAGTTTGGTAGAAAAATGGGTAAAAAAAATCAATAAATGATCACATTTTATAACAAACTGTCAGCTAAATGATTGCTCCTCCTTTACAGATCTAGGAGAAGAAGTGAGTTTATTAATTTTCATATTACTTATTGAATTATTATCCTAGAAGGTTGTGATCAGTACATACATTTTTTGCAGCAACTTAATTTATTGCTATTATCAACTTATTGATATTTATTGGTAACTAAATATTATTATTAAACTATTGAGATACAGAAATTCCCATTCTTGGTACTGGGTTCAAAGAAGACATGCTGTTGTGCAGTTCATCTGTGGACATGGAGGTGGCTCTGCAATCCCAGTCTGGAAGTGCAGTCTAGCACAATGGGGGCACTGGAAGTCCATTGTTGTCCTAACCGTGATGCCACTCATGGTTTTATATCAGTTTTTGGTGGTGTTTCTTCAAAGCTGATGGAGGCTTCATATCACAAGGTTTGCCAGCAGATTCTGTTAGCAGCTGTAGTTTCTAGTTCCCTTGGCTGGATGTCACAGTGGCATAGGGCTTCTTTCACAGCTTCTTTCACATCTTCTTTGTAACACTTGCATGGTCATCCTCAAGGTCTCTTCCCAGAGTCCAGTACGCTATAGAGCAACTGGCAAGGCATACAGTGGTCATCCATTCTGATTATGTGTCCCACCCACCGCATCTGGGCTCTGATAATCAGGGACTCAATGCTGCTGGACTCCGAGTGATCCCAGACCTCCAGGTTAGAGACACTGCCTTGCCAACAAATGCTGAGGATGGAGTGGAGAGCACACATGTGAAATTTCTCCAGTTCTTGTGCCTTTGGTACAGAGTCTAGGACTCACAACCATATAGGAGAGAAGGGATAACCACAGCTCTGTAGACTTTCAGCTTTGTGGAGATATGGATGTTGTGCTGATTGAGCACTCTGGTATGCAGCTGCCCCAGTGCCTAACTGGCCTTGCTGATCATGGAGTCAATTTCTTTGTCCAAAGATCCATTGCATGAGATGATGCTTCCCAAGTATTTGAAGCTGTTTACATTTGCAGCTGGGTGTTGTCAACAGTGATTTTTGGTTCTATGGGGTAGGTATTTGGCACAGGCTGGTAAAGTACTTCAATCTTGTTCAGGCTGATAGGCCGAAGAGCATAGCAGCGTCTGGGAATTTGTTCAGCATCAACTGTAGGTCACTGACTTTGTGTGTCAGGAGTGCACAGTCATCAGCAAAGAGGGTTTCTTGAATGACTGTATGGAGGCACTTTGTCCATGCTTTCAAGTGGTAAAAGTCAAAGAGAGAGTCATCCAATTGGTACCTGATGTACACTCCCTCCTTCAGACCCTGGACAGCACATGACAATGTCTAAGCGAAGAACAGATTGAACAGGACTGTGGCTAACACACAATCCTGTTTTACCCCATTGGAGATGGCAAATGCAGCCGATGTATCACATGTGAACCTGCCCTGTCATTCTGTCATGGAGTAGCTGAATCAATTTCACAAATTTCTTCTGGCATCCATAATGTCTCAGGATGATCCAGAGAGCCTCCCTTTTTACAGTGTCAATGAAGAGGCTTGTTCTGCTCGATGCACTTCTCCTGGACTTGCCTCATGGCAAATATCATGCCTGCTATACTCTGTTCTGGCCAAAAGCCACACTGTGCCTCTGGGAGGTTCCTTTCCAAGACAATGATCTACTAGCAAATAACCAAGAGCTCTGTAGTTCATCTCTTTTCTGCCCATCTTTGTCCTAGGTAATACACCTAAAGAATATGTGAGAATTACTTTTCTTTGTCTGCTATCATACTGTAGGATTAGGCAATTTAATATCCCTATTGGGATTCAGTTTGTGAAAAATTTGAACTGTACTAAAGACAGTTTCCAGGGCACCTCCTTGTGAGGATTCTGTTGTGGATCTTTGTGATTCCATGATGTTGGCAGTGTTCAAGAGCTAGAGCTATTCCATCTCAGCTGTACTGTACCTGAAACCACAGTGAAATACTATTTTGTTCTGTGGGGCTTTAAAATGCTGAGTTTAGAGACAGTATGGTTTCTTATCAGCCAGAATTTTTGGCTCCTAAACTCAAGGTGAGTACTACTCTCTCACTTCCTTCATTGTAGACCACATCTCAGGGAGCTTCAGTGTCAAAGCACATGTTTGAAAAGCAATCTAAGCAGCATCTGGTGCTTTGTGGCAGCCAGCTGTTTCCTGGCTAAAGAGAAATTGACAAAACTCTTGTCAATTTCACCCTAATTTTAATTGACTGGAAGAAAGACAAGATGGTTGTATGTGCTTAACTGGTTTTGTGTGTGTACGTGTCTGTGTATATATGCATGAGAAAGAGTGTGCTTTGAAGAAATGGAGAAAGTGAGTGGGTCTTGACTGCTGGGAGTATGAGGTGAAAGGTCAAATATGGGGGAGATATCCTGAATGGTGAAAACTAAGGCTTTGTTTTATCTGTCCATCAGAGCTTCGGAAAGTTCCCCAAGCACCCTCTGAAAACCAGAGGGATCCATCAAGCATCTGATGCAGACAGAACAAATAGGTCAGTCCCCCTTGCAGGGGAGAACAGCACCAAAAAAGTCCAGATCAATCAGAGAGTGGTCTGACCATGACAATGAACAGATATTAATGTCCTCCATCTTCAGTTCACATTGCAAATGCCCAAGGGGGAAAAAAAACCAAATCCAGTGTGTGACCGTCTGCACGGAGCTTTCAGGTACCTGGGTCAGGTTGATGGTTGTCATGCATTATTGCAGTGATTCTCAAATGGTGATTTGCAAAGGTCTACTAGGTAATTCACTGTAGCCTCCCTGTTTATACTACCGATAATTTAGCCGGAGCCCATCTCAGCCGCTGCATTTTCACCAGTTGCTTTGTAAAAATGAGACATTAGCTGAAAATGGTCTCATTAAATCATTCAAATAATAATGCAAGTAGCAACATGAATACTAGAACTCAGAAAATTGACAACTGTGAACAGGTATTGAAAGCAGTTAGTGACTGTGAGTGACACGTGCTCTGCTAAGTAGAACTGTAACCTCACATAAACAATTCAAAAAGAAAAATGCAAATAGGAAGTACAATTATGTATATCTAAACATGGGATTTAGTTGGGCTGGAGATTCATTCACCCCTTAACCCTTAGCCCTCAGAGATTTCTACACAAAATAATTCAAATGTTTAATACATTTTGGAATCTTTGGTACAAAATTTAGTTTACAAAAGCTTATAAAGATGGAAGGAATGGAGATGCAACTATAATAATCTTAATGCTTAAAAATGTGATCTCCTGTGCTCTTAAAGACAAACAGGGAAGGTTGTTTGTTTAATTGGGTGGTCCTGCATTTCCTGAATATTTATTTAGTGATCCACAGTTGCAGAAAGCTTGAGAATCACTACATGTATATGTGTCTACAGATATGAACAACAGTAATTATTTCCATTTACAAATTATAGTGGAATATAGAGCATTTAATGGACAATCTATCCTGTATATTGCATAACATTTTAGTGTAGTTAGGATGATCTATCTTTAATAAGTATAAAATAAGCTTGTTCACGTGACCTTTTGCATTTATTTGAACAACCTAGAATAATGGCTAGAGAACACTATTTCTGAACATACTGGTCTGATTGATCTACCTATAAAGATCTCCATAATTGGTCCTTGAAGGAAAGTGCCTCTCTGCACCAATTTAGTAATGCAAAAAGGTCAACTCCTGAATGGTCCTTCAAGTACCCAAGCTCTTTAAATGAATTGGATGAAACTAGGGGAAGTATTCTCAGTTGTGGCACACCATTATTTGATTTTTGTCCCCTAGAAATCTTGCTTACATATTATTTTCTTTTTAGAAGCAGATGAAGATTTTAAATATATACTTTGAGGCATTTAACATAATTTCAGCTGTACTCTGTGGGTTCTGAGACCTGTTTTATTATTTACTTTTACCTGTTGATGCTTTTGTTATTATTAACTTTGAACACCTACTGTAGAATGGATGGATGGATGGATGGATGGATGGATATCATCTCCTTATAGGATCAATATTATTTGCAGTGAAGGAGAACTACTATCACAGGATAATTTGATTTGGTTTCAGATACTGAACATCTCAGTCCAGTATCAATTTTAAGATAATGTTATTAGCAGACCAAAGGCTTTCATAGGGTATACTGTAACCTAAACAAAGCATTACTGACTTCAGTATTATGATTCTGTTGCCATATCATATGTTGTGAAAGCAGTTTAACAGATATTTTCTTAATTATCAATCAATAATTGTTGATGTTGTAAGCCATTCATGCCAAGGTTTTCTGAAAAGTTCTGTAAGTAAATGATGCATGATCATTTAAAACAACAACAATATAGTTTTATGTTTTAAATAGCTGTTCTGGAGGTAGAACATTGATAAAATTCCCAAGCATTATGGGCTATATAAAATCACTTTTTCTAAGTCATTTCTAAATCTTTAGAAACTCCCTCCAATTTTTCAAGTTATTCTTCCCCTCAGAAATGGAAAGTTTGCTGCAGAAAAATAGTATTCCCTGGAAGCTCAGTGAAGTAATATCATAGTCTATAATCCTTCCAGAGAAATAATTAACCCCTTGCCTCTCCTTTTATGTTAAACACATGTAAAGCCTAATTCCTGTCTCATTTCTTTCAGGGGTGGCTCTATCTCTAGAACAGTGTTTCTCAACCTTGGCTGATTGGGGAATTCTGGGAGTTGAAGTCCATACACCTTAAGGTTGCCAAGGTTGAGAAACACTGGTCTAGACAGATACTGTAGAAGTATAGTTCTATAGTTCTGGGGTAGTTGCAAGACCTCTCTTTCCTGCCATTTCCTCCAACCCAATCTTCTATAGTTCAGTGCTTCTCAGCCAACAGCACAGGTACTACTGGTGATAGGCAGAAGAAGTCTAGCTAGGATGTGTTTCGTCTTATGTGGGAAAGAGCCTGGAAGAGAGAAAGGATTACAGAGAAGGATCTCAGAGCAACCCTTCTTCACTCTAATAGATTGAAGCAAAGGGAGTGGAGCATCTCAGCACTGTGTTTCCCAAAGTCCAAGACTGCAGCAGCCTTGGAAAGGTTTGGCTTAGGAGTTAAAATAAGCTGAAATTCTTTCTTTCATTTTGGCAAACACTATTTCAGCCCCAGTTGACTTTCATGAATTATTTTCCAGGCAAAGTAATAACAACAATTGCCCACAGTATCACTTCAATTTTTATGTTCATAAAACTTACCATAATTGATATACTCTGTCAGACTGCCTGTATGTGTATACGTTATTCTTGGGAAATTGTTTATCTTTGTTTGTTTCTATCTTTGTGAAACCCAGTTTGTTTTTTGCTATTGTGACAGGTAGGATTTAAGATATGAAGGTGAGAACCATTGCAATAAGTCTGCTATTCTCAACTGTGATACATAACATTTCTCTGCAGCTAGTTTTAGAATAAGATTCAGGGCCAGAGAGGAAAATAAGTCTACTTACCACATTTATAGTTTAGTTTTATCTCATCTGACTTAATGAATGTTCATCAGATTATAGCCATGATGTTGTAGCTGTAGAACACCTTAGATCTGTTCTTGTTCACAAACAGAAGAGGCCAAAATTATTGTCTCCATGCCATTGGGAGAGATTAAAATTTCATGCACATACCATTACCCTACAGTCATATATCTCTCCAAGAATGAACCAGAGTCCACAGCTGAGAAAATAATAATTGTTCACAAATGTATTTTCTGTTTAGTTTATGGAAATGATCTAAATGATAGCCCTTTCTTTATACGAGGACACTATGTGATCTGGGGGGAAAAGCCCTGTTATTTGAGATTCAACTTTATTTTGATTAAAACATGTTAAAATTGACCTATTAGATAATATGAGATAAAACTCATATTATAGAAAGAAAAATAATTGTCGTACAGTTGTTTTTAGTGCTAAGGGTAGTGGATTATTAAAGCATAGTCTTCTCCAACCTAGCATTTTCCTGATGAATTAGACTACAATTCCCAGAATTCTCAGCTTGCATTTCCAGACCAAGGCCTCTTCAAACTACTGTAGACAGTCCTGGTAGATTCATTCAGTTGCTAATCAGGCAGAGATGCTATATAGTTCATTCCCCATATCCAGTCACATCCATGTGAATTTATTTCACCCATTATCAAACAGAAATAGGGAGGAGTGTGTTGGCAGAGTGCTAGAAAGCATTTGGCCCAGGAGAGATCAGAAAAGTCACACACCAGGCATTTCTATAAAAATAATTTTATTTACAGAAAACAAACATATTTAAAGGCTGTTTGCTGAGAGGAGAGATTTCTCTCAGCTGCATATTCTCTGCAAGCCTACTCAGAAGGAAAACTGAAACTAAAACAAGTCCAGGCAAGTTCTTCCCTTAGGCAATGCAACCATTAACACGTGAAAAGGGGACAATTAAATTCAACCTCTTCACCCGGCCAAAATGATTAGTTACCATAGTAACCTTAATCTGTAGTAGAAAACATATTAACAGAGTGTCTTACCTGTTGCAAATGAATCCTCCAGAGAGTTACTAGCCTCTGACTGAAAGCTATATATTCTATGAAGATAAAAAATGAAAAAATGAGCAAAAACCAAAATTACTTCTTGGGAAGGATTTTGAAAACAGTCAGACTCATACTTGTTATTTTCAGCCAGTATGGTATTTAACTTCTGTTTGAGTCCAAGCTACTAGAAAGGTCACTTTCATTCACATGAAACTGATGTATTTAGAGATGAATTTCAGTGGCTGTATTTGTAGTTTTGTTTATAAAAACTCTATTTTCTCCCTGTTCAGGAGGCCTGGGAGAACAATCAACAGTGTCCTGAAAGACTTAGGAGTGGGAGCCACACAAAGCTCTGTGGGGAGATCATTCCAGAGCGCAAGAATTGCAACAACTGATACTATTCAGTCATTGGCTGCATTGTATCCAAGTACTGTCTTTGCTATATCCTTCCTGACTGAACACAGTGGTGTTTCTTCTTCGTCTTTTGTGTCTGAGTGGTAAACAGTATCATCTTCTGACTGAAAATGTCCAATTCCAGTCCATTTCAATTCGCTGGTTAAGGTGTTATTGGGTAGTCAATTAACTTCATCTTTTACTATCTGAGGAAAGCTCATAGCATGTTGAGTGATATCCGATCTGAGGAGCCCATCATCTGGTACTATATTATCAATCACTTTGTCTTGTCTGTCCATGTAGTTTTCTTGATAAAATACAGAAGTGGTTTACCATTGCCTTCTCCAACACAATATGAAATACACCCTTTGCCTTGTCCCTAAAATGATCACCTACCTCCAGCATCTTCCTATATTGCTGCTGCCCTGCTTGCTTTAGCTGGGCAACTGGGATGACCTTCACACCCTTGGTGACCCTGCTGGAAGTATAGCAGGACTTATGGAGGTGGCAGGGGGATGAAAAGTTAATAAAAGTTAAATGTGATTCCAATTAATAAACTCAGTGAACTTTGTTGATATATTTTACATCCACAAGGCTTTCCATGGTATTCAGGCTCCCATTCTGGCCAAACATATCTTTTTTTCAAGTAATATAAAGGGGCCTTATTCTTTCTGCTTCTCTTCCTGAGGCTGTTCATACTGAACAAGCTTTGCTTTTAGAGCTTTGTTTTCTTCCAATAGGGCTTCAGACTTTGCTTTCATCTCCGCCACCTCCAGGCAAAGAGGTTCTACTTCAGGGTTCTACAGAGCTGCAGCTCCCAAGTGATGTTTCAGGAAGTCCAGGGCACAGCTGGGCTTTTCTGGCTGCTCATACAAGACCACCAGGACTTTGGTGAGGGTGTCCATCATGCTGGACTTCTTCAGGTAGTGGCTCCATCTTGGAGTTGGCAGCCTAAAGTGGTTTCTGATGCTGCTGTTGCGGTTGCCACCAGGGCCACCTGCACCGTAAACCCAGCCACTCAATCTGAGCGGCTTTTCCCACTGCTAAGTTAAAGGGCAATCCCTCAACCTTGAGTCAGCAGCAAATGATATTAGTGTGAAATTTGCTGCCCTATTTCTAATGCCTGTTCTGCCTCTACTGCATTTAATCCAAATCATTGCCAGATGGTGTTTTCCTGATGATGTGAGTACAATGTGTGACAGGCAAAGCAGCTGATTGAATCTGCCAGCTTTGCTGCCTTCTCTCTTCAGAATATCACCATCTTCTGTGAAAAGCACCTGCTGATCACAGCACTGCAGCAGAATGGGATGGGTATAACGCCAGGCCTCTGTCAAGTGTCTCTCGGCTGCTTTGTGTGCCACTGTTCCAGCATCTTATTCTGTCACAACACATTATGTTTAATAAAGTGTTTAAAAAAACAAATAGGAATCACCAAGGAAACTGAGTCACTTGCAGTATTTCCTATCAGTAGTTCTTGATCTTATTTCACTATGGCAGCCTTGTGCAAATCCAGCAAGGGCATTAGAGAGAATATTCACAACAATACCAGCTGAATGGTCTAAAGTTACTCTGCAAATCTGCTCAGCTGCCACTTATAAGAATTCTCTTTTGATGCTTCTTCCATGCATCATATTGTACAGTAGATCAGTGTTTCTCAACCTCAGTGACTTTAAGAGGTATGGACTCCAGCTCCTAGAAGTCCCCAGTCATGGCTGGCTGGGGAATTCTGGGAGTTGGAGTCCACACCTATTAAAGTCACTGAGGTTGAGAAACACTGCAGTAGATTCTCATAGCCTTCCCCAAACTAGTTTCCTCTGAATGTGTTAGAATGTAATGTTAAGAAGACGCAGCTTATCATCCTGAAGGCCTTATATTGTGAAATCTATTAAATATAACTTAATTTTGCAAAGAGTATTTGATTAACGGTGCACAAATTCAACTTTGTTAGCTGTTGCAGGCCTATTCACATCTGAGATTTTTCTGTCTTTTGCATTTTACTCAAGACAAGCTTGCATGCTGTTAAAGAAACTGAAGCAGGATAAGTCAAGGATATAATATTACCCATTTTCGTTTTTACTCATAGTACAAATGAAAGCTAAGATTCTCTGAATTTCAAATTCCGCATCTGATGCCAATCAGCACAGTTGTTCTCTCTGTGTATGTATTTAATGGTGCCATTAAAAAGCAACAGTCTGGAAAAATGGTTTATTTCCCCTTAAAAAAAAGTTAGGGTTTTAAAAAGAAAAAGAGAGAAAATGTAGTAATAGCATAAACTGATTAATAACTAGAACTCATAGCATCTTGATTTGTCCTAGGCCATCAGCTTCTGCTAGTCATTCATCTCAATTTATCTATTTGATTTAGCTGAATCCCAATTAGAACTGAACCCTTCTCAATTTACCTGTGCTTTTGGGGAGGTAATGTGGAATTCTGCCTAGGTGAGCAGAACTGAAAATGGATCTTTCTGGAGCTTCCAGATTGACTTGGTACTTCCATACCAGATATCTGTCCATGTCTGTGGGCAGTGTTTTCTTCCTTCATTGCTGCTGCTTTGTTGCCAGGAAGGGGTGCCTCTTCAACCTTCTTTAGGTCTTCCAAATAAACTTTGATCCCCTTTCCCTTGCACAGAGTCTCCTTCCTTAACATCCTGCTTAAATTATCTTACTATTTGACAAAATATTTTGTGAGGTAAACTGGTGATATTAGAGAAAATAGCTGGGTCGAGGGTAGAGCAGATAGCTCAGCACACCATCCTCGCCAGTGGCTAGCCAACACCCTGCACCCCCAATCCCAGCAAGATTATAAAGTACTCATTCTCAATTCTGCATTGTCAAGCAGGCACAAGAAGTGTATAGAAGTAATTGTCTTGTGGAGAATTTGGAAGCCATATCTACAAAGTAGTTCTCAGTATAGCAGTGCATAGGAAATCTTCCCTATGTGTATATTAATCTTATAGTTCAAAAACTGGGCCTTTTCCTCATATTGGCAGAGAGTGAATTTAATGTAATACTTAATGTGTTGAAATCTTCAGCATCTTAAGTGACCTTAGTTCAGTCTCTATTTCTCAGATCAATCTTCTTCACATGATTTCTGGGAATAAAGTAATGACAGATGCCCATAGGACCTGCCTTGAACTTCCTGAGAAAAGGCAGGATATAAAGTTAGTAAACAAATTTCTTTTCCAGTCCAATTATTTACCTTCTGATATTTCCTCTGGAAGTTACATCTCACTTAGTTGTTGTTGCAGTTGATATTTAAGTTGTATGGACAATGAGCATCACCTTCCTTCCCCACTACCAACATTTTTGCACCAATTAATTAAGCTATAACTATTTATTTATTTATTTATTTATTTATTTTACATTCCATTTCAAAAGGTCAGCTAAGGCAGATTAACATGCAAAGAATGGGGATTGTGTCAGGCACAGGTTTTCTATCTTCAGAATCAAAATTGTCCCAGAGGTTGCAAAAATTCCTTGTCTTCTGAAGTGACTGATGGAAACAGTGACACAACTAGTTTTCAAAGTAGTGCTTTGGACCTGTGTAATTTTAGAATTCTGATGTTGGAAATGTTATACATGCAAGTGTATGTGTGTATACATAACAATTATGTATATTCAACAAGGGAAAAGTGGAGAGTCAATAAACATTGCTGTTGATGTTAACACAGCAAAATAAATTAGAATAAATGTATATGGGACATTTAGACCTTCACAGATTTGTGCTTTTATGTCAGGTCTTCCTGCCTAAGCAGATTAACCTTATTAAGAGAGAAACTATAGATAAAAGATTAAATACAGACTGGATTATTATATTTAACAAAGAGCATTGCATACATACATCTGGAAGCAAAAAGATTCAACAGTATTATGCATCTTCCTGAAATCTAAGGCTCAGAAAAGAAAAGGATATATTAATATCAATTAAATTAAAGCCTTTGCTTTTAAAGAGCTCTATCACTTCTCTACTTCACAATTAGAAAGGATCTGTATACAAGACGGATTATATTGTATTAGACCATTTTTGTTGACTGCTCCTTTGGGGGGAATCCATCCGGAGGCAACAAAAGATCCACCCCACCCCAGCCTATGGCTTCTGGACATTCAGCAAGTCTGTCTGCTAGGATTTAATTTCAGTTCCACCTATTCCCTTACTACCTCCAGACATCAGATAAGAGGTGGAGAAATATAGCTGGATTTCATCAGCATGGTGATGATACCTCAGCTCAAACTGACAAATGACATCTCCCAGTAGTTCTGAATGCTCAGAGAAGTTCAGTAGCAATTATTTTGTTGTTCTTCCCTGGAAGTATATATAATAGCTGCATTGAAAACTCTTAAAGCCAAGATGCTGGCACTGCTTCTATAAGGAGTTCAATTTAATCTAGGTTTCAATTATGATCAAATAGAACGTGTCCAAACCAGCTTCCTAAGACAGTTATTCCAAGTGGTGAAATGTGTAGCTAATATTGTCCTATATCTGGAGGCAAAGCCCATAAAATTGAAAGGAGGAATGGTTATGTATATATAAATACTGTATTGGATAGAAGCTCATTTTCAGCCTCAAGGTCTGACACATCTTATTCTGATAGATAAATATTATTCTTCCTGGAAACATCAAACAGAAGATAAATTACAAAATTGGGACTGAGATGCTGATATCCTTTGGACTTCCTTGGACTATGGTTGTTCTGAAACAAAGAATTCTCAATATAGAATTACATCAGAAGACAGTAACCTGTCACCCAAAGTACAACTGGGTCATAGCACATTTTACTTTAAACCAGTATTATATTTTAACCATCTTACAAACAACAAATTTCATAGGGTTTTTACATTATTGCAGTTCAATATCTTGCTGTCAGCAGTGCTGGAGGGTAAATTCTGGAAAATCCCTGTGCTGAAGGCTTTGCCCTTGTGAATATGCAAGTATTGACTCAGAAGCTCATGTTAAGCTTTGCTGTAATTTTTATCAATATATTCTTAATGAGCTAAGTTTGTATTCATAGCCTGTAAAACTTGTGCTTTATTAATAACAATATAGACCAAGCATGATCACTGGCCTTTTTATGACATGTATTATATAGTATTGGGCTTTTGTGTTTGGATCTGTGACCTGTAATAAAGATACTACTACTACTAAAAAAAAAACCCAGCTGGCATTGATCCATGATATTTTGACTTATGCAGATTCTTGCAACTCTTCCCATAGGCACAGTAGCCTGGGGGAAGTGAGCAGAGGTACAGCAGGGGCTGTGATGTGTGGTTTTTTTTTTTGCACCCCAAGTAAATGTCTTGAAATAGAAGTACCCTGTTCAAACAGTTACAAGGAAAAATAGCAGTTTATTACTGTACAAATAACTTAGTTTGGCCATGGGGTGGGATGGGGTGGGGATAATCTCATTAAGAAAAGAAAACACCATCCCTGTCTGGAAGACCCCTAATCTCCTCTGATTGTCTACTTCCAAATTAAGGCTCTTAGGATACTTCCGTGACATAAATTCCCCTTACATTTCCATGTTGGAGTATTAAGGGTAGGCTTAATAGGCATGTCTTTTGCAAAAAACGTGGGGAAAACTAGGCAGGAATATAAATTCATCTCTCATGTGACTCTCATGTGACTTAAGCAGAAGGGCAAGGAGAGGACTATCAACCTTTTTTTAATCCTACAAAGCCCCCTTTTTAAAAGTAGTAAACACAATGAGGAAGAGGAGGAGGAGGAGGGCCAGCCCCTAGCATATCTGCGAGAATGATTGTTTTCTATTGAGGGCACACAATTAGTTCAGTGAGTTCTTGTCAGAGAAAAAGTTTGCTCCTTTGTGGGCAAGATTTCTGAGAAAGGAACAAAAACTGCCCTTCAAAAACAGGGACATAGTTGCCACATCTCACCCCCAGCATGATGGCTTCTTTATTGTCTCAGAGAAAGAGGAGGAAAGGTGTCACTCAACAGAGTGCAAGACTCACTTTGTGGCCCCAGTGCCGCCACCTAGAATAGGATGCCAAAAAGGTTGGGCTTTTATTGATTTTTGGTGGGCTAAGGAATTAGTCCCTTGCAAATGTGTATATCACCCATTTTGTCCCTTAAAGCCTCTGCATTGCCCCAAAACCTATTCTGACACGCTGACATAAAATCTGGCCATTTGCAATTCCCTTATCTTCCCTCCTGTCAACAACACTTTTCACCTTTCACCTCTGCCTTCTATAGAGGTTACACACTTCACCAGCTACGAGAGTGAGAAGTGTGATAGAGAAGCCATCCGCCTCTGTGCCTGTGTCCCCATTGTTAGGAACTTTATCCATAGATAATGTTGTGCATTGCTACATTACTGTTTCAACATGTTAAGAAAGGCAGTTGCCTTTTACTTTTTCCTTATGTGTGTTTTCAAGACAAGAGTCAGAAATTTAAAAGATGCAAACAGTTAACAGAATGTTTTCAAATGGAAACCATTAACACATTTAGCTGTGAATTACAAATTGATGTACATGCATATACATCCTAAAGCAGCAAATTCATATTGAAAAAGAATCATAAAAGATGTATAATAAAATACCTGTGCTAAGCTTTAAGACATTGTATATGTTTGTATATATGTGTTTAGACATTTTATATTATTATTGGTGCACATTTATATTATATTTTATATATATATATATATATACACACACACACATATACATATATATATATTCCTTTTCTACAATATACATGTACTATATATTTATATGACTACGTGTACTCATATGGAATCAGATAAATAAGCAGACAGAAATACAGAAATGTGATAAGTGAACGTTGAAAGCTGCAGCACAACTAATGCAGCATATTGGTTAAAATATTGGACCACAACTAGGAGATTCATCTCAGATCCTCTCTTGATACTGGAACTCACTTGGTGACTTTGGGCTGATCATTTAGTTTTGGCTCAGTCCATTTCACAGAATTTCCAATTTTGGAACCTCTTACAGAGAAGACTTCTCAAGGTTCCACAAAACTGCCCCAAAGGATGGTGAAATCAAGAGAATGGCCTCTTCCAAAGTTCTTAAAGGCCAATTGTTCATAGAGGAAAATTCTGTCCTTGAAATAAACTTAGCCTAAGTTGTATAGGATTTTATCAATCATAAACTATATTCTGAATTTTCCCTAGAAACAGACTAGTAGCCTATTGGGGTTCTTTTAGCAAGAGAGTTAATTAAATCTATTTTATAATCTGCATACAACCTTCTGCAGTGACTGATGTTTCAAATATTTGAAGTACAAGGTAAACTTATACAGAACATGTTATAGTAGTTCAAACAGGATGTTACTGAGAGTCATCTCATCTCCAGTCCAGATGTAAGACACGCTTAAATTGTTCTTTACCAGAAATACAGTAGTATTACTTTATTATACTACTACTATTATACCTAAACCGCCCAGAGTCCCTTTTGGGAGAGGGCGGTGATAAATTTGATTAACAAATAAATAAAATTTCCTCCTGATTCTTACACTGTCCAACAGCAGTCTCAATGTGTATAAAATCAATCAGACTTTGTCATTCATTATCCTAGGAAGATAACTGATAACAGTTAACTGAACCTACTGGGAAAATAGGCAGTAAAGGCAAGATAGGTACCAAAAATGGGGACAGCAAAATTTCATGATGATATATTTTTTTGCTGACTCAGGAGTAGGTGGATAGCACTAGCTTGGCAGTGGGGAAATGCCCTAAGACTTGTGTTATTAAGGCTAGCAATGACATCTTCAGGAATGGGTATTGTTAGAGGAAATCTCTATCATTTATAATAGATCTGCAGACTGAGCAGCCTGGACTGGTCTGCCAAGATATATAGACCTTGCCTTGATTAACTATAATATTTGGTCTAGCCCTTTTTTATGCTCAAGCTCCAGACAACAACAAATATTTGAAAGAGGGACAATGGCTCAGTTCAACACAGTTTGCCTTTTAACTAATCAGGAGCATCTTAATGGAGCTCCAAACCTTGGCTGACTATAGCCACTTTTCCTTATATCCACCCTAAAGGATACATCCCACAGATTCCATTGCTATTCTCTACAAAATACCCACTAGTGCTTCCATGTTGAAAGAAAGGACTGTAACTCAGGGGTAATGTCCCTGCTTTGCATGCAGGATTAGAAAAGTCTGAATCTCTGCAGAAACCACCCATAAGGTAAGTCCCCATGTTGGCATTCTAAAACATGGGATTCTTTTCCTAATGAATAATGTGAAAGTGGCAACTTATTAAAAGAAGTTTCCAAATATAATCAAGATATTATTGTCCTAGGTCTTTAATGGATTATGATACTAAACAATCAAACACAGATGTAACAAAACTGTGTATGCATGCTGTAGCTGCTCAGAATCTCAACTTACACTGTGGCTTGGTTCCCTCCAAATGAAAAATTCTGTCAACATTTGTGAGTGTAATCAACTCATGAGTGTGACCAACTCAGAGAGAAGGTGAGGGCACACATCAGCATGAAATGCTGCATGGACAGTGTGTGTACAGGGAGAGAAAAGACAATACAAATATTTCTGCATGCTACTATAATATGGCATTGCTTGAATCGGGGATTGGCTGACCTTGCCACCATGCCATGTTTTGAATCTTGCCTTGGACTGCATTGAATCCATACTGAAAGTGAACAGAGCCTATCAAAATATAGTTCATTAATGGGATTGGGCTTTCTGAAGTACAAACTGCATTCAATAGTACAATATATCTTTTTAAAAAATTATCATATTGCATTGAAAGTAGAATGGGTGAATGGAATCTGATAGAAGCTGGGTACAGTTTCATCCATCTTCAAGAGTCAGCAGTATATCTATAATTTTAGGCAAGAAAATATAATATAATGGCAAACACAGAGCATTTCCTGAAAAAAGAAAAAAGAGAGCTGCCTGGAGCAAGTGTTGATGCGTCAATCTGCCAGGCAAGAGTCTAATTAAATACATGCTTTTGACAGGCTCCTTGTTTTCTTTGCCCCAGAGATGTAGGGTCAGCCATTTTGCAGATCCTGTTTAACTTCAGCTGCTGAACTTATCCTGCATAAAAAGAACGGAATGGCAGAAATTATCTGGAGCAATTATCTCCGTTGTCATTGCATGTGTTAGACGAAGAAGCAAGGTTCTGATCTCTGTTATGCTAGTCAAAAAACAGAAGCACTGGGTTATGCTAGTCAAAAAGCAGTTGTATTTTGCAATGGAGGTTTGTGCTTGGTACCTGGTGATGGAAAGTGGGGTCATCTTGTTGACCCAGGCCAAAGCTGGGTGGTGCGATTCACCTGGGGCGAGTAGCCAAAGATCACACAAAGGTGATGAAAAAAAGAATTCAACTTTATTTCTGCACAGAAGCAAAGATTCATACTCGGGACTCAAGTCGCAAAGCAATCGCGCCACTTAAAGTTTAATACAGCTTTTTATACAGTTTTGAAACAAAGATATATGCAATCATTGGTAGATGGTAATTTATTCACACCCTTGGGTGGATATTTTGGCTGTAACAGAAAAAAGCATGACTGGACTATAACCTGGTCCTACTCTCTAGGAATTAATTGCTTGTTCTCGCTTACATGAGGCTAGCTGATAAGGGAAACATTCAAAGCAAGGGAGGAGGCTTTGATCTAGATTCCTTAGCAGAAGGGAGTCTAAAGCCATAGCCTGTAATTAGCCTCTTTCTGTGTCCTATCCAGTAACAAGCGAAAGTTAGCAAGCAAAGATAAATTCAAGGCTATCTATCTATTCCCATTGCACACGCAGCTTTCTTCCTCCCTCTTTACTGCACCTGGCTGGTAAAACAAGCAGCCTTTAACAGGAAGGGAGATGAGACATGCTGGCACCTAATCTATCTTAACCTTTTCCCAGCAACAAGCGAAGGTCAGTCTGGGAGGCCAAACATGGTGTTTTTACTGCCTTCTTCAAATTAACCCTAAAATCACCATTCCATCAATCTGTTCAGGTGGATCCTCTGCTGGAGCAACAATTGGCCTTATCAAAGACTATACTGCAAAGAGGCCTACAGCATCACTAAGCCATGCTCTTCCTAATGAAGGTTCCCCTTTTCTGTCCACAGGAAGATCTGGTGACTATAGAATCAAAAGTTCCTCTGCGATAGCTTGAAAACAGGAAATACATTCCAGCTTGCTTGTCATGACCTCGTTGCAAGGCACAAAGAGCTTCACAACATAGATCATGATCATTAAGAAATAGAGGAAGGAGATAATCAAACTAGGGATTAACACAAGCACCCAAAAGCACCCACACCCATGGACCCATAGGCAGCTGAAAAGAAGGACGTCAGAGGAACGGAGATAAGCCGCACCTGGTGCCCCGGAGGACACAACCGACGCTGGGAGACAAAGGAAGGCACCGGGAAAACGCCCAGGCAGCCATCAAGGGTCCCATCAAGAGGGATCGGGACAATGTGGGGTGGGAAGCCCGGGGCAATACAAGAGGGTATAAAAGGGGCACCTCCACACCACCAACCTCATTCCCGTTTTTAGTTCTGTCAGCTATCATTCCAATAAACCAGAAATCCTTAATACCCATTAAGTGAGTCTGTGTCTTATTGCGAACCGAGTCTGACCCTGACATAAAAACGGGAACCGAAAAATTTTTTTCACCTAGCACCCATCCAACAAGCTTGTGAGGGACCCAGCTAGGTATGGAAATCCAGGAACCGAGGCGGCGCAACCCTTCGGCGCCCGGCGACGAAGCCCCGCTCCCGCAGGGCGGGATGCAGCTGAGGTCCGGGCGATGTAACGCCCCGGTAAGTATGGGACCCAGCTGGGGGGAAGCGGCGGGGGAGGGACCCACCCCGGCACCCCGGAGCCCACGGGGCACCGGGGGCGAGACAAGGGGACCCTCTCCAGGCTCGCAGGCAACCCCGGAGGAAGCGCGAGACGAACCGCCACCCTGGGCGCACGGAGGTGAGGACGCGCCTGGCACCGCGGAGGGACCAAGGGAAGATCCATCCTCCACAACGGCCAACGGCGAGGGCGAGCGGAGCGGCGAGCACCCCAGTGGGAAGCCGTGGACGGCGGCGAGGCTCGACGCGCTGGAGGAAGGGATGCAGGCGATGTGGCTGATGCTGCAACAGCTGATGGCAGCGCAGGGACCCCGCAGCGGAGGCAGCGCAGAGGCACCCCCGGACGAGTGGCGGCGGGGCGAGCGGGGCGGCGGCGACGGCGGAACCCGGCCCAAGGAGCCCACCCGACGACCGGTGGCGCACCAGGACGAGAGACGGGGCGGATACCCAGTGGACGGCGGCGACCACGGCGGAGCCCGACCCCAGGAGCCCACCCATCGACCAGAGGCGCGCCTGGACGTGAGACGGCGGGACAACCTCGGCGGCGGCGGCGCTTGGCCCCAGGAACCCACCCGACGACTGGAGACGCACCAGGATGAGAGGTGGAGGGACGACCTGGCGTGCGGCGGCGGTGACAGCGGAGCCTGGATCCAGGAGCCCAATCGAGGAAGAACGCCCCGCCCTCCCCCCCGAGCGACAGGTCGACGAACTTGCGAGGAGACCCAGAGAGAGGCACTAATACCGCAAGAAGACTGGAGACAACCCGACCCGCAGCAGCTCCCGCAGAGCCCGAGGCATGACACAGAGGGCATCAGGAGCCAAACCAGGACAGCTGCCAAGGACTTTGGCATAAAGTTTGACGGGGACCCCTCTAAACTCTCCTTTTTCCTGACTAACGCGAGGTACTACCTCGAAGAATGGGGTCCCTGTTTCAGAACTGAAAGGGGCAAAGTCAATGCCCTGGCCATAAAACTAAAAGGGCGGGCCGCTGATTGGTACGTCCAATTGTGCCAATCAGGTGCCCGGGCGCTGCAGGACAGCACAGAATTCCTGCAGGCGCTGGAGCGGCACTTCAGGGACCCCCTGGAGCAAGAAAAGGCAAAAAGGGCGCTGGAGACACTCAGACAAAGCCCGCGCTCCGTGGCAGAGTATGCCATGGAGTTCCAAGCCCTAGCCGGAAAAGTGGACACTTGGTCTCAATCGACACTGATTGAGAAGTTCAAACACGGACTCAACTTAAACGTCCTCCGGTGGGCACTCGGCCGCGACAACCCCAGCTCCCTGACGGGCTGGATCCGGCTGGCAGCGGAAGCAGAGAACGCTCACGACACGTTCCTCCACGCAAGGAGGGAAATGCAGCAGATGGAGGCAGCGAGACCCCCACGCACCAGCGCAAGGCAGGCGAGGGTGAGACCCCAACCCTGGAAGGAGGAACGGGACAGACGCTTCGCTAAAGGGCAATGCTTCACGTGCGGCAAGGAAGATCACAAAGCAGCCGCATGCCCCAAAATGACACCCAGAGAGAGCCCGAGGAGGTCACAAACCGCACCAACCCCAGTGCCAAGAAAGCGACCAGTGGCGAAGGGGGAGTACCGACGCAGACACGTCCCCTACAGTTCAGAGGAGGAGGGAAGCAACCCCGACGAGCCGACGGGAAACGACAACCACCTGGCCTAAGGGGCGCCGAAGGACAGGTGGAGGACAGTGACAGGCGCTACGACAAAGGGGTGAGTGAGGAATGCCCCACCCTCTACGTCCGTGTTACCCTCACCCACTGAAATAAAACTGAAAAGGTCTGGGCACTAATTGACTCGGGCTGCTCCAAAAGCCTAATGCACCCTGACCTGGTAGCTGCACTTAACCTCCGCTGCTATCCACTTCAGCACCAACTGGTGTTCTCGCAGCTCGATGGATCTGCAGCGGGAGGGGGCCCGGTCACCCAATACACCGGAGAAACCGCGCTAAGGCTCGGCAGCCACGAGGAAAAATTGGCTTTCATCGTGGCACCGGTGGGGCAACCCCGACTCATACTGGGGATCCCATGGCTCGTGCAGCAAAACCCAGTCATCAACTGGAGAACTAGAGAGATTAAGTTTGCTGATGGGCGTTACCAAGCACCTTCAGGGAACAAGGTTCCCCGAGCAGCCATGGGGGGGGGGCGACGCCGACTGCGGAGCACAAAGAGACGGCACTGCCAGAGGGACTGCCAACCAAATACGGGGATTTCGCCGATGTTTTCGGCGAGAAAGAGGCGGACAAACTCCCCCCCCACAGAAAGTCGGACTGCACCATTGAACTGGTCCCGGGGGTACCCCTACCCAACCCAAAAATATATGCCATGACCCAGCGAGAGCTGGCAGCATTACGGGACTTCGTAGACAAAAACTTGGCGAGAGGTTTTATCGAGCCAGCAAACTTTCCAGTGGGAGCGCCAGTCCTCTTTCACGAGAAAAAGGACGGGTCACTGCAGCTCTGTACAGATTACCGTGGATTAAACGCAGCAAGCATTTCAAATAAATACCCCTTACCCTTAATAAAGGACATCTTGTCCCACCTGGTAAAGGGTAAGGTATTCTCTAAATTGGACATAAGGGAAGCCTATTACCGCATACGGATACGGGAGGGGGATGAGTGGAAGACTGCTTTCAACTGCCCATTGGGGGCGTTTCAATATAAGGTGCTCCCATTCGAACTGGCAGGAGCACCAGGGGTATTTATGCAGTTAATTAATGAGGTCCTGCGTGACCACCTTTTTAAGGGGGTTTTGGTTTACCTCGACGATGTATTGATCTACACAGAAACAGAACGTGAGCACGAACGCTTGGTAAAAGAAGTGCTCAAGAAACTTCGCAAGGCAGAGCTGTTCGTTAAGCTCTCCAAGTGCGAGTTTCATAAAAAACAAATTGACTACCTAGGGTATAGGATTTCAGCTAAAGGGATAGAAATGGACCCCAGGAAGGTCCAAGCCATACTGGCGTGGGAGCGCCCACGCACGAGGAGACAACTTCAAAGCCTCCTGGGATTCACTAATTTCTACAGGGGGTTCACGCCAAGGCTGGCAGAGACCATTTTGCCCCTAACTAACCTGCTTAAGACTAAGGGCTTGGGGGACACGCGCAAATCAAGAAACCCGGGGGCGCTACTAAACTGGACAGCTGACTGTCAAATGGCATTCGAGAGACTGAAAAACCTCTTCACGGCTGAGCCAGTGCTACAACACCCCGACCCCACCAAGCCTTTTGTGGTGCAGGCAGATGCCTCCGACTTTTCCATCGGAGCCATCCTGCTTCAAAGGGACTCCAACAACCACCTAAAACCCTGCGTCTACCTTTCCCGCAAATTCTCCGAAACAGAGCGGAGATGGCACATATGGGAAAAGGAGGCGTTTGCAGTAAAGACAGCTCTGGAAACATGGAGGCACCTGCTGGAAGGGGCCACTTGCCCCTTCGAGGTCTGGACAGACCACAAGAACCTGGAGGCACTCAGCACGCCAAAACGGCTCAGCCCGAAGCAGGTGCGATGGGCTCAGTTCTTCAGCTGGTTCAATTTCACGCTGAAATTCATACCAGGCAAGAAGAACTTCTTGGCAGACGCCCTTTCCCGACGGCCACAGGACGACACACAAGCCTCCGACATCGTGGGGACAGTATGGACCGAGAAACAGCTGGGCTGCCCAGCTGTCACGCGTAGCCAGACAAGGAATCAGCGCACGCCAGCATGAACGGCAGGGAGCGATCAGAGCCGGCGTTCAATTTCACCGAACTGGCAACAAAGACTCACACAAGCACTACAGACAGATACATGGTTGCAAAACAACCGACACCATGTATCTTTTAAAGACAGCATCGCCTGGAAAGGGAAAGCCTTGTACGTGCCCGAATCACTGTGGGGGGAGATCTTACATAGATCGCACGATGACAAATCTGCAGGGCATTTTGGGTTCGTAAAAACCCTTCACCTAACGAGGAGGCAATTTTGGTGGCCAAACCTCAGAAAAGATGTAAAAGACTACGTGGCCAACTGCCCCACATGTGCCACCACCAAACAGAAAGGGGAGAAACCCCAAGGGCTGCTGCAGCCAGTAGCCAGCCCCTCCCGCCCATGGGAAGAAATTTCCATGGATTTCATTGTGGACCTTCCACCCAGCCAAAGAAAAACAGTGATATGGGTGGTAAAAGACTATTTCTCAAAACAGGCACACTTCATCCCGTGCGCAACTATCCCCTCCGCACAACAACTGGCACGTTTGTTCCTAACACACATATACAGGATCCACGGCGCCCCCTACAGGTTGGTGTCCGACAGAGGCACACAGTTCAGGTCAAAGTTTTGGCGGGAATTTTTAAAACTAATCGGAACCAAGCAAGCACTGTCCACTGCGTGGCATCCACACACGGACGGATCTACAGAGATCCTAAACTCAACACTTGAACAGTTCCTGAGGGCATTCATAAATTACCAACAAGACAACTGGGTCGACCTACTACCTTTTGCAGAGGTGGCCTATAATAACGCGGTACACCAGAGCACTGGCCACACCCCATTTAAGGTGGTCTATGGAAGGGACTTTGTACCGATACCAGAATTGCCGCAACTTGAAACCCTGCCCTGCTCACCAGACGACTGGGCGGCACAGCTGGCAACAACCTGGCCAATCATCCAAACGGCCCTAGCAGACGCACAAACCACGTACAAAAAATATGTGGACAACCACAGGGCGGAGGCACCGAACTACAAAGTGGGAGATAGGGTCTACCTCTCCACTAAGTTCATAAAGACCTCACAACCCTCGAAGAAATTGGCACTGAAATTCATTGGACCTTTCAAAATCACACAGGTAATCAACCCAGTTACTTTCAAACTGGAACTGCCTTACAACTTGAGACGGGTCCACCCAGTGTTTCATTGTGCACTACTGAAGCCAACAAGCACATCCAAATGGCATACAGAAGAACCTCCGCCCCCACCCATAATGATAGACAACCAACAACATTTTGAAGTAAAAGAAATACTGGACTCAAGAAAGCAAAGAGGTACGCTATAATACCTCATGAAATGGAAACATTTCTCACACCCAGAGTGGGTCCAGGCACGAGACGTCATGGCAAGACAACTAGCAAGACAGTTCCACGAGGCATACCCAGAGAAACCAGCACCATAAGACATCTTTGGGGGGGCAGCATGTCATGACCTCGTTGCAAGGCACAAAGAGCCTCACAACGTAGATCATGATCATTAAGAAATAGAGGAAGGAGATAATCAAACTAGGGATTAACACAAGCACCCAAAAGCACCCACACCCATGGACCCATAGGCAGCTGAAAAGAAGGACGTCAGAGGAACGGAGATAAGCCGCACCTGGTGCCCCGGAGGACACAACCGACGCTGGGAGACAAAGGAAGGCACCGGGAAAACGCCCAGGCAGCCATCAAGGGTCCCATCGAGAGGGATCGGGAAAATGTGGGGTGGGAAGCCCGGGGCAATACAAGAGGGTATAAAAGGGGCACCTCCACACCACCAACCTCGTTCCCGTTTTTAGTTCTGTCAGCTATCATTCCAATAAACCAGAAATCCTTAATACCCATTAAGTGAGTCTGTGTCTTATTGCGAACCGAGGCTGACCCTGACATTGCTTTGCATCAATGGGAAGCATCCATAAATGTCAATAAGGATTGGATTAGATCCACAATTTGTATAGAATCTTGGTGTAACAGCTTATTATTAGAAATGGAGATTCCAGAGAATGTGGAGTCTTTTATAAATCCTTGTACAAATCTAAGTGCTAAAAAAAGAAAACAGGAACATACACACGTGCACAGCCAGAAGGAAGGATGAGAAAGGACATTTTGTAAGTAAAGGCTGCCACATTTTATTTTAAACGCAAGCAAACCAAGGCAGGATGATGATGATGATGATGATGATGATGATGATGATGGTGATGATGATACTGAAATTATATTAGTACACACATCTAGTGATAATTAAAAACCTTCCAGCATTTCTATTATATATTATGTTTTGGTACATTTAATATGTACCAAACTTGAAATCTCACTGGCTTGATACTTGGCAAAAAAAACCACCTTTTCATTCTGCAAGCAAATTAAAATCTGAGTCACCTTTATTTTTAAGCACATGTTTAAAATGCATGGTGCATTTATATATTCTGTTCATAGAACATCCCCATGAAGTAGGCTCAGGGCTGGCTCTAGGCTAAGGCCAAGTAGGCAACGGCTTGGGGGCACAAAATTTTAGGGAGCACCAAATTTGAAAAGACTCCCAAACAACACAATAAAAAAGTGAAAAGCAGTAAGGGCACATTCCGTGAGCCAGCATGCCTTCTCGAGGGTTAAATATAATTTTGCAGAATTGTTGGCATATGACAATAATGGTTGCTGATATAATTACTTACTGTGTAAATAGAGTGAAAATCTCTGAGAAAAGAAAAAAAAATTGTGTAAAATTTTTTTTACACAAAAATTGTGTAAAGCTCAAGAACTCGAAAAAAAAAAGGAACATGAGGGCGCCTTTTTGAAATTCCTAACAAAATTGGAAGATGAGCCAAACCACAAGGGGTGCCAGAATATGACTTTGCCTAGGATGCCAAAATGCCTAGGGCTGGGCCTGGGTAAGCTGACTACTTGAGGTTTTGCTTTTAGGGAACCACCAAGACTAAGAAAGGGGAATATTCACAGCTATTGAACTTAGGTTCATGGATGAGGAAGCACTGAAGTTCTAGTCCAAATCCCACAGGCTATCTTTTGACTACTTCTCGCAGGATAAGAAAAATAGTACCTTGCTCCAGGTGGATGTGAGGAAACACCACAGTCAGACAAAAGAACTGCAATGTTCTTGTATATTCCTAGACCTAGTGCCCCTTTTTTTCACTACTTGTCTTTAGTTCAAAAAAAAAAAAAAGAAAAAGATTGAGAGGAAGTTAATATCTTCTAGCACTGGCAAAGGAATGTGGTGCCTTCTAATGCCTGAACACTCTGTAGCATTCCACTAAATTTCATTTATTCACTTCAATTGATTATGAGGGAAGTATTTGTTACTATGTTCATTTATAAGAAGGTGAAAATAAAATTAAAATATAGCAAGTTTATTTATTTATTTATTTATTTATTTAAATTTATATCACCGCCCATCTCCCCCAATGGGGGACTCTGGGCAGTTTACAATAAAAGTAATAATCAGAATATAAAAACCTAAATTACAATCTAAAAGCATAAATAAGATAATAAATAGAAATGGCCTTTGGCCACTGAAAGTAAGGGTGGGACATTCTAAAACCTATGTTTTCCCAGGTCCTGCTCTGCCATCTGAAGATGCTCAATTTGGGGAGATCAAGAGATACACTTGGTATTGGAATAGATCCTAGAATTGCACTTGAAGTGGTGAGCAGCAAGCAGGTTAAAGAAGTGGGCAGTCAAAACAAAACTTAACTTTGTTATTGATTTAAACTTTATTCAGAAGTTTTAATGAATGATTGCTCCCCCTACATTTAGCAATTTTCTCCTTCTGTCAAACTAGAAATTGCAGGGGGAGGGGCTCCGGGGCTGGTGCACTTCTCTCTTCGTCAAAGAGAGTTGGCCAACTCAGAAAGTGGAAACTGAGAGACGGAGATGAGTAGCAGATTCAGTAGTTCCCCAGTTATTCCCCCCAATTTCCTCATCCATTCCTAACAGTTGAAGGACAGAAATGTGTGTGCAACATTGACACACTTCCCGCTTCCTCTAAGCTGGCTTCTGCCCATGGATGTCCTGTTCAGCAGAGTATGCTCTCCTATTGCCAGTACTGCATGCCAAGGGAATTTTTGGATGAGAAGTATTTTTCACTTTAAGCTGTAAAATATTTTTGGTCTGCTCAAAATAATCTCCCTATTCTGTTTCAAGGGACACCTATTGCTACCTCTCTCATGCTGGTGCAGGAAAGATAGGGAAGAGTGAAAGCTTTTGAAAAATGTGTATTAACAACACTGAACATGATGAGGCACTTTCTCATGAATTGAAAGCAGCTCAAGATCTCTGCGCTCCCATGTTTTGGCAGTGTTGATGAACCGGGCCTTATCACTGCCAGCTCCACTGGGATGAAGATGAAACCTTTCCGGAGCTTCAGGTCATGGAAGGGAAATGGTTGCTTTCTTCCGCAAGGGAGGAGTGCAGAAGAAAGAGCCACGCTACTTTCTTTCCTTCCTTTCCTGTGATTGATTGATTGATTGATTATGTGCCATCAAGTTGCTTTTGACTCCTAGTGACCACATAGATAGATTTTCTCCACGACAAATGGATTTTCTCCATTCTGTTCCTGTAGGGCAGTATTTTTCAAACTTGGCAACTTTAAGATGTGTGGACTTCAGCTCCCAGGATTCCTCTCCCAGCATGGTGGCTGGGGAATCCTGGGAGTTGAAGTCCACACGTCTTAAAGTTGCCAAGTTTGAAAAACACTGCTGTAGGGAAGTGAGATTTTTGTTGCTAATCGATTTGCAGCGTTTCATGGTAGGAGAATGGTTTCCCCACTTTTTTCAGCATTTCAGGTTGGCAGAAGTGAAGACCATCATGGGTTGCCTTCAAACTGCTTCTGAGACTTTGAAAAGAGGAAACAGTGATAGCATGTGGTGGAAGTGCCTTTATTATGTGTTCATTAAATTAGAAGATGTAAATATGCACTTATTGGTATGTTTAGTCCTTTTCCCTTCCCTAAAAAATTCTGTGGTCCCTGATCACAGATTTGGGAAATGCAAAAATAAATTAATCGAAGCCTCCATATCATATCATCATATCATGCAGTATCATATCATTTTATCATATCACATCCTTAAGTGGTAAAAGTCCTGGGGCAAAAACTAGGTACTTCTGTTAAAATGACTTCCTCCTGTGATTCCAGCTTGCTTTGCCAACTTACTTCAATATATTTGACAAGATTTATTTTCACGTTTTAGAAATGAATAATAGTTGGCAGCAATAGAGCAGCATATGGCAAAACATGGCCATTCAGAGCAGAAAACCATATTTCAAGTAATCATTACAACACAATCTGAAACAAGCTATCATTAGAGTTAGAAACGCCATAGCTTAGGTCATCCACTAGCTAGCACTTGATTTTCGCCAAATATTCCTTACCAGAAGTTTTTTTTTTAAAATAAGTAATTTCACATGTTTGTAAACTATTTGCCAACAGAACCCAGCAAAATCAAATGCTAATATACAATATTCCTACCATAAACAAAATAAAGTAAATAATATTGGGGAAAAAAAGTAAAACAAAAATAGCTTATTGCTTTGTAGAAAGGACCCAAGGCACATGCACAGTGCACAAACAGTATATGCATCTCCTGCAAAATTGCAATACAGTTTATCAGAACAAATTGTAATATTGTTTCATTTCCCAATTCTAATTCTGCATATGGTTGCTTAGGGCAAACTACAACTGAAGTTAGATTCATTTTTTTCAACTATAGTTTTAAAACAAGAAATGCAGAACTTTTAGGATACCCAGGACCATAGTTGTTCTTCAAAAGACATGCTAAGGGTTATATTCCTTTAACCAGTTGTGGCCAAGACAAAGACTAAATTTAAATTAATTGAATCTATATTTAAATTACATTACATTAATTAAATACAATTGATACCATTACTCCCCATGTACTTAACCTTATCCTTCTGCCATACTAAAAATTACAATTTGGTTGCAAAGTTTGGAGGTATCAACCCGCCTGTAGCTGGCAAGACCAAGGATGCAAGAATGGCATGGATTTCAGGAAGGTACCTTTAATACTAGACTGGGGTAAATACAGAATCTTGAAAACTGTAATAGTAATTTCCCATCCTCTGTTATAGTAAGATAATTAAGGCAGGGTCCCTTTGAAAGACTTGTTCTCAGATCTCTCAGAGTCTGGACTAAGTTGCCTTTTTGGAGATAATCGTTCAACTGACTTGCCCCCAGCTTTCCCACAGTCTCTCACATTGAGGGGACTACACCACTGTCACACAAATTCTCCTGATCAGGGTTTTTCAAACTGTGTTCCTTGCAACCCCACAATCTTTATCCAGGAAAACACCTCAGTTCCCATGAAAAAACACCCTGGCCACCATTCTATGCATGCCTGCCCTGCCTTCTGCCTGAGCCCTGTCTCCTTTTCCTTCCTCTAGCAAGGTCCAGCAGAAGCTTTCAGCTGGATAGGGCAAAAGCTTCTATCCAAGGGTGATTCCTAATTTGCCTTTTTGTTATGGATAAGCATTAATTAGCAGCAATTAGCACAGGTTTTGTTTTATTGCCAGTTTTCTATCACTAGAGCTTGGCCACTTGTTCAGAGGTTCCAGGAATTTCTTTTTTAAACTGGTTCTGTGGCCGTTCTAGACAGGAGAAAGGTGAAGAGCAAATCAAGGAGGAGAAGCATGGATGAAGTGGGAGGGAGCACTTCCTTCTCTGCACCTATGACCTGTCACTGTCTGTTTTTGGATACGGGTTTAACACTCTCTCCAAAGAAGTCTATGCTTGTGTTCAGAAGTAGCCTGACTGAGAGGTCACAAGTACAGAGTGCCTCTTCACCTGCAGCCTGTTACTTGGCCAACTTGAAAGGTGACTAAACTCTCTGTCCAAGCACCCACCTACCCTTGTCCAATCCATCCCACTACAAATTCAGGAAGGCACTTGCTGGTGGGAGGAAAATGAGTGGGGGGGTGCTGTCATCCATTGGTTTCTTTAATCTTCTGGCTCCATTAAAACTTGACAAGATAAGACCCTTTGTAGCCATTGTTCTTGAGGCAGAATAAGGTTCTGCAATTGGGAAAATGTCACTTATGCTGGCATACTTTTCTGCTGATTCTCAGATGGGAGGATAGCAACTTATTGTGCCTGTGAGAAACAGCCCTTAGTGGGACTTACTCTCATGTTTAGAAATGCAGCCTAAGAACTGTAAAAAGCATTGGGAATGGCAACATGCCACATAATTAATTATTTTCTTTCCTCCATTTTGTAAGCACTTCCTGTCATGAGCACTGATGGCGAGCAGGAGGGGTCCCCTATCCAGGGGGAAAAACGCATGCGTAGTAGCGAGGAGTTGAGCAGTCATTCAAAGAGACACAGAACAGACCCGCCTTGACTTTTGGGGTTTATCTGTATGGGTTTTCCAACGCTTCTTCAGTTTGTTAGGATTTTCTATCTAATGTAGCAGTAATAAAACACTAGAGACTTATTCCTCATCTCAGCGTGGTTCCTGACTGTTAGGACACTTCCCGTCCATTGTTTCTAAATTATGAAGTCCTGAATACGGGATTTGCCTTTTTATGTTTTATGGACTCTATAAAGTATAGCAGCATGGTAGCATCACAGTTAATTATTTGTAAAGTTTCATAATGGCATTTCACCTAGAAATGAGAAATAAGTAAAGAGAGAAAATAGAAAGATTTTATTGAAAAATCAAGGTTCAATCCCATTGTCAGCTACAATGCTGAAGCTTCTCAGGTGGCCTTGAGCAAGCTGCTGTCTCTAGGCCAAATCTACCATGCAGGGTTATCGTAATGCCAAAAATACTGCTTTGAGTTTCTTGGAGGAAAGACAAGTTTAAGATATAGCAAAGAATAAATTAATTAAACACAAAAGATTGCAACTAAGAAATTCTAGAGGATTATATACAGAAACACATTTTGAAATGTTCTGCAAAGAATTCATATTTTTATTTGAATGCTCAATACTACTTAACCTTTCAGAAGACTATTATTATATTTGATTTCTGCCAAAAAATTCAGTACCAAAAAGTCAAGGTGGAAAGCATAGTTCTTCCACAGCCACACTCATTAAAAATAAATCTTGACAACTAAATTATCCAACACTAAAAACCTGCAATGTCATAGTAGTTAGATATGAGTAGCTATTGCTCAGATCACTTCTGGATACAGATCTCTTACTCCTCATGCTCCTCCTGTGCATTTCCTAAATAGACCAATACATGGCAGGTTGCTGCTCCCTAAGTTTGTTTTTTCGCTTGATTCTGTGATGCTGTGGGTCACAGGGCATTAGAATATATTTCCTTCTGTCCAAAACTGGGGAAAAAAACTTCCTGAATTCAGGAACCAATTGAGTGTCCTTAAAATGGGATATGGTTCTATTAACAATTTAATCACTTGCTGTTTTTCTCAGGGGATCTAACTATTGTACAGCAATAGATGCCAAATAGAAGCAGCATGAGAGATGAGCAAGGTTACAAGGAAGGATTATCAGCTTACCAGGGTAAAAATATCTGAAAAACCTTTGAGCTAAAGGAAAATAGCTCTTAGTGATATTCTAAGAAGTACAGCATTTTTTTTAATCTGTTCAATTGTGTCCAATTCTCGAAGACTGCCTGGACAAGTCCCTGCAGTTTTCTTGGCAAGGTTTTTCAGAAGTGGTTTGTCATTGCCTACTTCCTAGGGCTAAGAGAGAGTGACTGGCCCAAGGTCACCAGCTGGCTTTGTGCCTAAGGCGGGACTAGAATTCACAGTTTCCCAGTTTCTAGCCTGGTGCCTTACCCACTATACCCAACAGGCTATCACAGCATATGTTTAGTTAAGGCAAATTCCAGATAAAAGCACACCATTTTGTAAAGATTCAGGACTTGTCTGAAGTGAAGCTGTTGTCCTCTGAGGTAATCTGGATTGGGTTTTTCCTAAAGCTTCAGGGCTAATTCAGAAGGATATAGGAACAGAGCAGACTTTTGCCAATATTCCTAAAAACTAAACAGCTTCTGGTATACACTTCTAGTTACGGCAGCTAGAGTATTTGTGTATTTGGCAAATCTGGCAAATAACTGATTGAAATGATAGGCCTATCTATAATCTGAAACTGTACGTAACCCAACCCATTCCCATCATCCACCTATATACAACTCTCTTCTGGGAGAGTTATTCACCTGTTGAGCAGGAATATATGTATGTATGTATGTATATATTTAGTAGTTATGTTAGAACACTGCCTAGAGCAGCCTTTCTCAACCTTTTGACCCCAGAGGAACCCTTGAAATATTTTTCAGGCCTTGGGGAACCCCTGCACATTCAGGCTCAAATATAGGCCAGAAGTTACAAAACTATTATATTCGTTTCATGTGTAGGCCTGTATATATGCATCAACAGTGTTCTTAAACTAAAAATAAAGAATGAAACTTACCTCTTTAAGGTGAAATTGCTGGAATTTGAAATAATTTTTAAAATAAATTGTGATCTCCCAGGGAACCCCTAGTGACCTCTCGTGGAACCCTAGAGTGCCACAGAACCCTGGTTGAGAAACCCTGTCCTAAGGGAAATACAGAAAAAAATAGAAAAGTAGAAGGAAAAAAGAAAAGGTATTTACAGTTAGATTAAATTATCAAGGTAACATTAGATCAGTGCTGCATATTAAAGTTACTTGTATTGATCTGAGATTTCAAAACCATTATTAAGCTCTTTGGTGGTAGAACCTGTCAGGTTTTATACACTGTGTGGCAGTCCTTGCATGGTATTGGAATAAGAGGGTAAAGGCTACTCCTATAGATCCTATAGATCATGTTTCTCAACCTTGGCAACTTTAAGATATGTGGACTTCAGCTCCCAGGATTCCCCAGTCAGCCATGAGGTCCACATGTCTTAAAGTTGCCAAGGTTGAGAAACACTGCTCTAGATGACTCTGGATGACTGTCTTTTTCATGGGTGACAAAAACCTTGCTGTTAGAGAAAAGCAGAAAAGGGCCATCTCAGCATGTGATTGTGCCATGCTAAGGGTGAAAGCAGGGAGAAGCCCATTGGGGTTCTTTGCCTCTATAAAAATGATTGTTGTCCTATTAGCTTATTTTTACCAAAGGAGAAAAGCCACATATTGCAATTCTCCTTCTGTGAGAGGGACTCCCTGCTTGCTGACTCAAAGTGAAGAACATATTTTATACTCCAAGAATATTATCTTTTTCAATATGGTAGTTAAGGAAATGCTAGCTGTTTTAGACTATAATGAAAATGTGTGCCTGAAACATCAGAGAGGTATTAATTACAGTGCTATTTTCTGAAGGTTTTTTTTTACTGAATTCCATGTGGCTAGAGACACATCTTGAAAAAGTTATTTAGATGCTAGAGCATTATAAAAGGAGAAAGAGAGAAAGAGGAGAGAGAATGCCTTTTAGCAGAGGATTAACTACAACCAGTTTCACTCACCCATCTGAAATGGCTCTTCTCGAAGGAAGTGACTTCTGGATAGTCCTGAATACAGAGATTTTTTTTGAGAAATTTCTAAACAAAATTTTGCTTTTTGTAAAAAGCAAAACAGGAGGACAGAAACAATAAATAAATGAATAATGGCATCCTTTTGAAATTATGCTTCCACTAAAAAAAAAACCCTTTAAAATGTTATAATGGTCAGGACATCCAAATATTCAAGGGAGCCATTGTTCTAGGAAGACTCAAATGATTTTTCAGATGGGTCATATAAGCAGCTAGGATTTGTTGGATGAAATATAGCAATGTCTGGCTGTAGTAGCTAACATGAAAACTTAGTTATTTTATTTCTTAGTCTATATGAGTTGCTGGTGGTGCTGAGCAAATGGTATCATAGCAAATACATCTCCAGCACTTACAAACTGGCTCAGCATTTCAGCTAATTTGATTTCCACACAAAAAAGATTGGAAGGGAATACTCTTTTCCAGATTTCATCTTGCTAGCATGCTCTTACAGGCCTATTAACAATTTTATTGTATTTGGTTTGTATTTAAACTTCAGCCAGGTAATCTTGTCTCAGGCAAGAACCATCAGGACGAAGAACTGCATCAGAATTAAAAACTAATAATCAAATGTTGTGTCTTGACGAACTCTTGTAAAGTAATGATGATCACACTTAAGCAGGAGTCAGGTTTCTTGGCCATCCTGCACTGTGTGGGAAATGCCTTCATGGGTGAAGAAGGAGGAGGAGGAGGGGAAGGGGAACTTGGAAATTTTCCCCTATATTCTTAATTTGCAGTTATACTGAAATTGTCTTCGCTAATGGTTTTCTTTTTTCTTTTTAAAGACTTTATTAAATTTCAGATAAAGATAAAAGATACAGAAAAACCAAGAACTACAAAAAAAAAGAAGTAAAGAAGTGTGAAAACAGAAGAGAATTTTTTAAAAAATACTATAGATTACAAAAAGAAGTGACTTCTGATTTTAAACATCAAGGATATACAGAAATTTTCCATAATCAATCCCTTACTCTATATTAAACCAAAATCACATTATTTCTATAAGTCAACCCCTTAACACAATTATAAAAATCACTAAATACCATTGGTCCCTCCCCTTATATTAAAAGAAAAGAAAAAGTATAAATCACCTAATCAACGTCCCCACCCCCAGAATAACAATTAGTTAATTATTCCCTTCCTACTACTATTTTATACCTATTCCTGTCTACCGTAATAAAGATCAAAAGTAAAAAAGAGCATCTAAATTGTCTGCCATTATAATTAATAATGCAACAAACATGAATTAATATTAATTTTTAAAGAAAAAAATTAATAATCTTAATCCATTAATGATAAGTAAAATCATCCAAAGACAAAAGACCATCCAGATAAATATTTTTAGCCCCTTAACCCACTTCAAAATAGACTAAAACATTTACATATCCCCATAATAAACACTTTATTTTTCTTTATTTTCTTAAAGAAATCAAACAGCCCAACTGCTCCCTTCACAGACTTCTGTTCAAAAAACCTCCCATGCTTTATAACCCCTTCTTTTCAATAGCATTCCATCGGAAAGTCAAATTCACTCATATCTTGCAACTCAATTTCTCCCTTAAACTTCAGCATTGTCATCCCACATTACAACAGAAGCCCCAATCTTGCTCTTAGAAGAGACATTTCCATCGCTGTTAAATTTTTCAATTTTGTCCACAGTATCCTCAACCAGATGGCACATTTTAGACGGCATATTTTCCACAATGCTCTGAATGTCTTGCATAATAACTTGGCAGGAATCAGAAAAAATCTGCTTAATATCTGCTTTAATATCTTGATGGAAGTCAGCGACAGCCTGGTTAAGATCATCCATGTCTCACGCAGTAAATTATGGCGCCCCCTAGGTACTTAACCAGCAGAAGTAAAAGGTAATGGAAAATGTCCGAACTGAATTAAGATAAGATAACAGTTCCCCAGAGAAAGTAGCGGCAGGAAAATAAAAGTTCAGAACAGCAGATTCAACATGTAGGAAAAATGCTAAAATTTTCAAAATTGGCACAAAAATAATAACAGAGAGACGGTAATACACTCTCAACCCTCCTTAGTATTGGATGGAAAGCAAAATCCAAAGCTTAAAAAGAATTTTTTCAAAAAAAAAAATAATCACAAAAATAATGGTAAGCACCAAAAGAGATCGGTTCTCCTTAATGTAGAAAGCCTCTCTTAGGGTACCAATACTTAAAAAAATAAATTGGGTGCTTTAGAAATGGGGTGACTGGACTTAATGTCCCTTTAAGGCTGCAGCGTGGCTTATAAATGGTGACGTCCCAGCCTCCCAGCGAACTCTTACCGGGAGGTAATCTGTGAATACTGTTTATGATTGCGAATGCTGTTTATGATCTCCTGGCTGCAATTTGCCATCTGGAGGACAAATGGGTCAATTCCAAGCATTTTTCTTGATCCAGAAAGACGCTCCTGGGCTTCAGGAGGAAGCAGCCTGAATCCAAAAAACTGCTACAATGCCAGCTGTTCAGTCCGTCATGTTCCCACCAGAAGTCCGCTAATGGTTTTTCAATATTATAAAATGGTCTTCTTGCTTCTGTACAAGTTTTAATTTTCTTCTGCAGTTTCAGAAAGCAATTTTTTTTTTGTTCTTCTTGTTTCTTTCTCTTTTTCTGACATCAGACTAACATCAAAATAAAAATATTAAGATGATGGTGAACATGTCAAGACTGGGAGTAGAAGGGAAGATGGGGGGGCCAGTCAGCAGGATAATCAATAGAGCTTTCTGAGCATCAAAGCAAACCTCTCTGATGTGGCCGTCAAATGGTACTGGACACCTCACCTTGGTGGTGATTTGGGGGAAGGTGGTAAGACAGCTTAGGTACCAAATTAAAGGGAAATGGGAGGAAAAGGGTAATGCAGCTACTTCTTCCCCACTGAGCAGCGCCCCTGCAAGGATATCCCCAGCATCATTTTCCCTCATCTGCTACCTCTTCTCAAAAGACATTCCTGTTGGCTACTTGAAAGTGTTCTCCTTCTCCTGCTTCATTTCCAAGTAGCACCAAGGCAACTCTGACAGTCAGACTCACCAAACTGTGTTAAGGTTTCCCTACTAACAGATTAAGCTACTTTTATACCTAATCATTTGGCTGGGTGAAAAGGTTGCAAGTGATTGTCTCCTCTCACGTGCTTCATGCAAAATAGCCTGGGGGGAGGACCTGCCCGGACTTGTCTTCTCACTTCTTCTTTTTCTCTCTGCTGGAAATGTAGCTCAGCAAGGCTTGCTCCAAAAAGGGAGCTAGGTCCTTTAAATGTTTTGCTTTTGTTTTTGCTTTCTGTAAATAAATTATTTTTATAGAAATGCTTGGTGTGTGACTTTTTTTGACCTCTCCTGGGCTAAAGGCTTTCCCAGCATCTGCAACAGGTTATGGGCCCAGTAAACAACGCAATAAAACCCAGAGAGAAAAGAGAGGTCAGCTCCACACCTCATGCACAATTTAAAGGCAGGTAGCAAAGACCTGTGAAGATTTTCTTTGGAGCCACCTGGAGATTTTCCAGCAACTGCCGGTCTGCAGGACTTAGAAGCTAGCTGAGGTGACTTGCAAAAGAAGGAAGAAGCCATGGCTGCCTCCCAGCCCTCAGCGATGCCTCTGGAGCGCCTATCAGAGACCAACTATTTGAATTGGGCCCTGAAGATGGAAATGTATCTTCGCAGAGAGAATCTTTGGCTGCCAATTGGTGAGCAAACCCCCCAAAATCCCAATGCTGAATGGCTGAGACAGGATGAGCGGGCTAGAGCCACCATTATCTTGGGAGTTGAGGACAATCAGCTAGTCCACGTGCGAGGCATGCAGTCTGCAAAGCAACTTTGGGACGCTTTGAGAGACTTATATGTAAAGGCAACAGCAGGGAGTAAAGTTACTCTGACAAAAAAGCTGTACAGAGCCTACCTTGCAGAAGGAGATAGCCTTCCTGAGCACCTGCATTTTATTCAGCAGCTGTATGTTGAGTTGCAGGAGAGAGGAATGGAATTTACACCTCTCACAAAATCCTATATCCTCCTGTCCTCACTAAATGAAACGTGGGACACGCTGATTTGTACCCTGGAGGCTATGCCTGAAGCAGACCTCACCCCATCGTATGTTACACAGCGCTTACTCGCTGAATGGGAGAAGAGAGAGGAAAGATCCCCCCCCATCTCTTCTGGAAAGCTGCAAGACCAGAAAATGAGGGAAAAGAAGGGAAAGGAACCTGAGGCCACAGCGCTAGCAAGCCAGAGATGCTTCACTTGTGGTTCAGCTGGACATTTGCAAAGAGACTGTGCCATGAGACCCAAGAGTAGAAAGACAGAGCAGAAGAACACAAGGGCAACACAGAAGAAGGCTCTTCAGACAACCCAAATTGCACAGGTTGCTGAGAAGGGTAATTCTGATGTATGGGTGTTAGATTCTGGGGCCAGTTGTCATTTATGTAATTGTAAAAGCTCTTTTGTGTCACTGTCTAAAACTGAAAGACAAAGTGTATCTTTGGCTGATGGGTCTGTGACCAAAATTATGGGACAAGGTGACTTGTATTTATCCTGCTTAGGAGAAACTGTAAAAGGTGTGTTGTATGTGCCAAATTTACAATCAAACCTTTTATCTGTGGCACAATTGGCTGCAACAGGGTATATCATAACATTTAAGAAAAATGGTTGTGAGATACGTAAAAATGGGAAATTGTGTGCTACTGGTATGTTAAAAGACTCCTTGTACATTGTGCAAAATGCAAGGAAGCCAAGCTGCAAGGCTGCAGTTGGCAACACACCATATCATGACCAATGTGTACACCTGATGCACAGGAGATTTGGTCATGCTAATATCAAGTATATAGCACAAATGCCACAGCTGTGTGCTGACCTAAAGATAAAACCCTGTGACAAATACTTAGATTGTGTAGTTTGCAAAGAATGCAAAACACTGAAAGCTCCTGTGAGTAAGCACAGTGACAGAGTTACAACTAGACCTTTGGAAATTGTACACTCTGACATTATTGGTCCTTTTGCTCCAAGTCTTGGACAAGCAAGGTATGCAATGACCATCATTGATGATTTCTCAAGATACACATTTATCTACATCTTAAAACACAAAGATGAGGCATTTGAGAAATTTAAAAGTTTTGTGACATGGGCAAATGGAAAATTCCCTAGGCCTGTATCTGCACTCCAATGTGATAGAGGAGGAGAATACCTTTCTCACAAATTCAGAAGGTTCCTAGTGGAAAAAGGGATAGAACAAATTCTTTCTAACCCGTACACCCCTCAGCAAAATGGTGTTGCTGAAAGAAAGGGCAGAACCTTGCAAAATGCGATGGAATGCATGTTAAAAGATTCACAATTATGTTTTACGTTCTGGGGAGAAGCTTTATCGACTGCTTGTTATGTTCAGAACAGGTTGTATAACTCTATGATTCAGGACACTCCATTCCATTTGTTTTATGGTGTGAAACCAAAGGTAAGCCATCTTAGAGTGTTTGGTAGCACTGCTTGGGTTCACATTCCAAAACAACAGAGAAGGAAAGGAGGCCCCACAACAAAGAAAGCCATCTTTGTTGGCTATGAACAAAGCCAGAGGAGCTACAGGTTCATAATGGGAGAGAAATTAATAATTAGCAAAAGCGCATCTTTTGCTGAACAAAACTGGGGGAGATTAAATTCTAGCTCTCCAGTTGAACTGACCACCACAAGAGAACAGCAAGGACTTGCTGATGGTGATCTTTTGCCTGATGAGGACATTAAACCAGAAAAGCAAACTGAAGATCTGTCTGATGAGACAGATGCTTCTCAGGAAAGTGATAGGAGTCAAAATTTAAGCCCTGTATTACCTCGCAGATCTCAGAGGAGTAATAAAGGCGTTCCTCCATCACGTTTTCAGGCTGAAACAGTAAAGGCTTTTCACATATTCACAGAACCTGAGTCTTTAGAACAAGTGAATGCTTTACCACCTGAGATTGCACAAAATTGGCATTCTGCCATGCAACAGGAATTAGCATCCTTGAAAGAAAATAAAACATGGAAACTGGTAAATCTACCTCCCAATGAACGCTGTCTGGGTTGTAGGTGGGTTTTCAAACTGAAAAGGGATGCTGATGGCAAAATCCAAAAATATAAAGCAAGGTTGGTTGCAAAAGGGTTCACTCAAAGGAAAGATTTAGACTTTGACAAGACTTTTGCACCAGTTACTAAAGGTGAATCAATTAGATTACTGTTAAAAGTTGCTGCACTCAAGGGAATGTCAGTTAACCACTATGACATTCAAACTGCATTTCTCTATGGTGATTTAGACCACAGATTATACATGCAGCAACCCCCTGGCTATGAAAAAGGGGAGAATCTAGTCTGTGAACTGCAGAAGTCAGTCTATGGGTTAAAACAAGCTGCTAGATCCTGGAACCAAAAAGTAGATGAAAAACTGCAGAATTTTGGTTTTGAAAAAGGAAAAGCAGATCCCTGTGTATATATGAAGAAGGACAAACAAGGCTGTATGTATCTGTGCATTTATGTTGATGATTTGCTGCTATTCACATCAACAGAAAAACAAAGGCTTGATTTTGAAGCCTGCATAAAAAGCCATTTCATATTAAAAAGCCTTGGAGTTGTGACCAATTACCTAGGTTTGGAAAAACACAGGAAGAAAAATGGTAACTTTCTGTTAAACCAAAGGGGAGATAATGGTAATGTGAATGGAAAGACATATAAAGTCAGAGAAGATTGGTTTGCATCTTAATCTGTAGTGTAAAAAGGGGAGTGTTAAGGTTTCCCTACTAACAGATTAAGCTACTTTTATACCTAATCATTTGGCTGGGTGAAAAGGTTGCAAGTGATTGTCTCCTCTCACGTGCTTCATGCAAAATAGCCTGGGGGGAGGACCTGCCCGGACTTGTCTTCTCACTTCTTCTTTTTCTCTCTGCTGGAAATGTAGCTCAGCAAGGCTTGCTCCAAAAAGGGAGCTAGGTCCTTTAAATGTTTTGCTTTTGTTTTTGCTTTCTGTAAATAAATTATTTTTATAGAAATGCTTGGTGTGTGACTTTTTTTGACCTCTCCTGGGCTAAAGGCTTTCCCAGCATCTGCAACAAACTGTACCAGTTGAAGCTGCTGAATATATTACATTAGTTGATGCTGGTTTAAATTTACCACCTGGCATGTTTTCATAACATGGGTATTGGATTGGTTACCATTTTATAAGGCACTGAAAGATAGGACGTTTATGCTGGAAGCTATCTTTTCTGCTCTGAAAACTTCTAACTTAACTATCTGGAGTTTCTTCCAGAGATATTTATGTAAAATATTTAGAGGCTGCCCACTATCCAGAGGCTACAATTCATAAAAGCAAGAGAAAACATCCCCCTCCCATAAAATAAATTTTAAAAACACATCAAAAACACATAATAATAAACAAGTAATAAAAGGCACAGTCAGGTTATGCACATTAAGTCCTACATAGAAAAAGTGCTGAAAGACAGATAATGTTGGCTCAATCCTGGCTTGCAAGAGGGGCATTCCAAAGGAAGGGTGCCTCCACCAAGAAGGCCTCTCCAGCATCCCCATATAATACACCTCACCAATGGTATACTTCGGAGGGACCTCATGATTCATTTTGATATTTAGGCTGGTATCTGCTAGAATAGATACCCCCTCCAATATTGGGGTCAAAAACCATTAAGACATGGTATTAATATTTGGACTTGGACTTCAAGGTTTTAGTAACATATAGGCCACCAGTACAATTACTGTAGAATCTGTGTTATGGGGTCTCTGAAGGGTTTTCTGGATAATAGCTTCACTGCCAGATTTTACACTAGCTGCAATTTCAGAGTTGTCTTTAAGAGCAGATCTGCATTCAGTTAGTTGCAGTTCCCAAACAGGAAGTTACCAGAGCATGAACTATTCGGCCCAGTCCATCCCTGACCAGGAAGAGCTGTAAATCACCAGACCAGACAGATGATTGAATGTACTCCAGATCACCAATGTCACCCTGAGTTTAAATGGCAGATATAAATCTGGAAGGCACCAGGAATAAACATCTGCTTTTGGGGGAGACTGTAACCTTGTCCAAGTTCAAGATGTGAAGTTTAAAAGTTAAAATTCTTTAAAAGTACATTTTCTTATTTAAGACTTTTATTTTATGTTTAAATCATGTTTGTCAGTAGAAAATTGCATAGAATAAGAAAGTTATTGGGACTGAGTATACCCTTTGATACTGTAATTCAGTTTAAAGTGTCCCTGTAAGAAAGATAATAAGATGTGGACTTGCATTTTGGAGAGAAGTATGGAAAAGGGTCACCTTATCATAAAATAGAAAAAAATAAAAATCAGGGCCAAGGACAAGACCAAGGTGCCAGCCTCAAGGCTGGGTCCAGCTGATTACTGATATAGAGTTGGGGGCTTTGCCTGTCTGTGTAATGTAATTAATTGGTCATAACTTTTGATGCCCCTTTTCTCTCTCCTATATAATCCTTTGCCAATCTACCCTTGGGGTTCTCAGTCAGTTTGACGGAGAGTCCAATGATCACTGTTATAGGATATTTTAAGAAAGAAACTGTGTCAGATTTCCATTGCTTTGGTTCATCTTTTGGTGGACCTCTTTTTTTAACATGACAGAGACCTGTTCAATTCCTGTATCTATGAGCAACCAATCCATTGTACTTCCATCTTATTGGGATTCAGCTTCAGTTTATTGTCTCTTATCCAGTATCCAATGCCTGCACTGGTCCAGTATTGCACTGCCTACCTTAATCTGATGACAGAGAGAAGTATTGCTGGGTGATATCAGTATACTGATGGCACCAAACCCTAACCCCATGACTTCACCCAGTGGCTGTTAAATATAGCTGTTAAATAGTTATCTGCGAAGTCTGACATTTATATTTCACTATTTTCTATTTTAAAATATATTTTATTAACAAATTCAGTAACAAAGTATCACATACAAATATAAATATTACTAAAGGAAAATAAACAACAACAAAAAAAATAACCTTACCTTCCTTAGTTAGATCTATTAATGTTCTCTGCTTAATGGAACTGCCAGAGGTTTCAAGGTGACACAGTCATGTCAGTTCCTCAACAAGTGCTGTCACCTTCATGACCCGAAGTACCACTCTGAGGCAAATCAAACTTTCCTCATACTTCTTATCATGAATTACCTGGGGATTAAATTCTTCCAAAATAACACTATTATTGTTGTGGAGCATGATGATTTGTATATTTTTTTTAATACCCAGGAGAAAATCAGAAACCATGTTGTGTCAATAAATGGGATGAGTCACGTGTATGTAAAAGAGGAGGATGGAGCAAGCACAAGAGAGAATGTAGAGCTCAGGAAGATGGTGTGCAGATGCCTGTAACTTCGTTGGAAGAGGAAACCCCGGCCTCACATTCACTGCCAGTTTCAGCCAGGTACTTTCTTAAGTATCTATTAGTCTCATAGATAAAAAGAGAAAACAAAGCTAAGAATCTAAATTGCTAGAAAATAACTTACTATATTTAATTCAAAAGTTTGGCTCAGAGTGTACTTTTTATTTCAACTTTTTAGTATTATACTGAGCACTTGTACCTTCCTACTTGTCAAATTCCAAATGATGTATAGATTGCAATTCTGAATGCTAGAAATTTTATTGCAACAATATAAAATTAATAAAATTAACAAATCATTTTTTATTTTAACAAACATGTTGTAAATGAATATACATATATTTCATATATTTCACTTATAATTTCACTGACTGATAAGATCATTCCTTTAATAATAAAAAACATTATTTCCATACTTTGGAATACTTAATACATGTTTATTGCCCAAGAATAAGTCTTTTTAAAACATGAAATATGTGCCCTTTCTATTTTTACATAGCATTAACAAAATTACAGTGAGAAGTTCCGTTAGTCTGAAAAGTGTAAGTTAATAGACCACGAAACAGCTTTTTAAAACAAAAAATAATGGATATATACTGAAATAATGTTACTTGTTATTTCTTTAATAAATAATAAATAGAAATGCCTGGATGTAATTGACTCTCATGGCTGATATATTCATGTCATCAAGTTATGTCATTACATAGTTATGACTTTACAGACATCATTGGCTTGTCAAATGCTTGCACAAACTGTCATGGTTAAAAGCATTTACTTTCTAGGAAACTTCTATTTTCTGATGTGAACGCACATAGAAGTTTTTGAATAACAAAACAAATGTAAATGTTTTTAACAAGCTGATATTCATATTGTAAAAATAGATTTCTAAGATCAGAGTCTGATGTTGTTTAAATACAGTACGGTGATGATACAAACATCACTGTAACTGATGGAATGCTGTGTTTTGAAGCATGGGGTGTGAACTTTGAAGTTTATGATCCAAGTCTCATGTGAAGTTTTAATACCTCGGTTAAAAGCACTTTAAATAATTTTAAGGAAAACACTCTGAGTCTCTCTCCCCAGTTTGCAGTATTGAAATAATAATATTGTCTCATCTTACATTTTTGTAAAGATTTTTGTAAGGTTAATTGAGATAATAGTATGAAATGCTTCAGGTGCTTTGAATTACAATGTAAATATTTAATGTAATTGTTCAGGTAGATTTGCTGCTCTTCCTCTTCTTCCTCCTCCTCCTTCTAGAGAAAACCTGCATTACAGATACTCCACAATGAACAGTTCACAGCCTGGCATTGATACAATTACCGAGTGTCTTATATGCTTCTGGGCAGAATTTGGAATGTGGAAAGTGTTTCTCTGTGTGACCAGAACTAATCTCAGTCTCATTTTATCATGACCTTTGCTACTTTGGTGTGACACATTAAATAAAGATTCATTTGTAAGAGAGTCAAGTTGCAGAATGACAGTACTTTACCATCCAACAAAAAATTACTCAAATTCACTGTCATTTAGCAATCTAGATTTGATCCTGCTAACTAGATCCCGATAAGGTAGCATTTAAAAACACCAGGAAAACATGTTGTGGCATCATAGGGTTCCTTCTGATGTCCCCCTAACGACAGCACAAAGACGCCCTGGTAAGTGTTTTTTGCCATGTCTTTGTGACATTATCTTCATCTCATCCCCACCCCACAATGAAGGCAGCATAGTGTTCTTTTTAGCTGTTCTGGTTTTAAAGTAAGGGTTTCCCTCTTTTCCCAATACAATTTTTGCCATGCTTCATTGAAAATATGCTTTATTACCTGCTCAGGGATTGGGATATGCTCAGTTCTTACTGGCCACTACTGGCTGCTGTGGGCATGCCCCCTCTCCTCTGGCTGCCAGGCACAGGCCTCAAGGGCCCCCACGGGAAAAAGAAGATGCCTGGCTGGCTTCTGCAAAGGGATCTTCCCACCAAAGACCTGACCTGCATTCCCTGAAGTTCTTCTCTGGTCTTAAGTGGGCCCCTTAGAGACATCAGTTTAGCAGTCTTTTGAAAGAGACTTAGATCTGTGTTTAAGAAACAAAACTAGCACTCCCTTGTGCTGCCAAGAAGGTCAATTTAAACCAGAAAAAAGCTGGCTTTGGCCAGCTGCGTATTGCTCCATCAACTACCAATGATTGCATTACAGGTTTTCCACTGCTTCTGCTGACATGAGGTTTTGTGTGGCTGTGCTTTTTTACTGTTTACTGTTTTTATTACCTGGGGGTAGGCAGTGCCCTTTTGCCTGTTCTGTGGGTTACTTCCAGTTGTTGCCCACGGCTGCTTGCTGCCAGCACTGCTATTCCCTTGCAGCCCCAGTTGGAGTGCTTGGTTAGTATTGATCCTTCCCTCCTGCTTCACCCTGGGCCCTTCTGTCACACTGAGGCAGTCTTCAGAAAGAGCCTAGCTGACAGGAAACAGGTGCAGAGCCTGCAACCTGTTAGCAGGACACCTTGACAGGTGGCTAAACCAGACGTTCTAGGCCCCTGCCTGCACTCACTCATACCTACCCCACTGCACATTATGTAGAACAAAGGGTGGTTGTTTTCCTCACTGAAAGGTGGGAAGAGAAATTAAAGTCTCACTCTGCTTTCAGAAATGGAGTTGTTTCTTCCAGGGCACATGTCTGCTCAGATTCTCTTCTTGTACAGCTGGAGTGGGCTTCTTGTTGGTAGAGAAACAGACATCTAAGGAGGTACACTCTTTGCATCTGAATCAGAGAAGGGTTGGTAGGTATCTCCCTAAACAAGGGGAGCTCACACAGTAGCAGCACAATTCCAGGAAAATACATGTTGGAGTAAGGAGGTGCCAAGGGCATACCTGCCCTTTCCAAAGGAACTTTTTTGCTTCAGATACAAAGCATTGTCCTTCCCCACTGACACCACCCAGAACTATGTCATTTCTCAGTGCACTTTTAAAGGTTATGAGTTGTACATAAAAAGGGTCATGCTTCACAAGCCAGAAGCAGCTGCTGGAATGAGGGGGGTGGGGAGAGAGAGACAGTGCCATTCTGTAACATGCTTTAATCATCTTAATCTGAGTCCCTCCAGTGTTTTAAACTAACACTCTAATTCAGGGTTTCTCAGCCTTGGCAACTTTCAGATGTGTGGACTTCAGCTCCCAGAATTCCCCAGCCAGCTCTATTCCCCAGTTGCCAAGGTTGAGAAACACTGCTCTAATTAAATGCAGCCAACAGGCCAATGGTTAGGGCTGGTGAGAGTCACAGTCTCAGAACAATAGCATGGAGGAATACAAGTTAAGGAAAGGCTTTTCTGCTTAAATTATGGAACAGACTGGGACTACTACTACTACTATTATTACTACTATTTTTAACTTTTTTTATATTATTATAAGACATAGTAACACATTATATTATTTCGATACAGAGGTATTTATGAAGTATTGACTAGAGATCTTTAACACTCCAATGTTTAGATAACTTAGACCTTTAAAGATAGAAAAAAAAAGGTTAATCAATGTTTCACTATGACTTGAAATGTCAATATTAATAAGCATAAGGTTGCTTAAATTTTACATCCAAAGCTAAATATAGCATTAATAAACAACTGCGAATTATATCAAAATATTTGTTGTAGAATAAAAGTTTCTTCTTAAGTTGAATAGTTGATACTAAGGTCTCCACCGTATTGTTACTTATTGTTGTTTGTGCATGTTGAAAAAAAGAGAAAACAGACAAAGCAAAACAGGCAACAACAACAAAAAGGAAAAGAAAGAAAAGAAAAAAGAAAAAAGGCTATGTAGTTTCTAAATTCCCCTTTTTGTGCTTCTACTAATTTGTGGTGTTTATAATGGTGTTTATAAAGAAGCCAAACTGTAAATGTTTATATTTAGCCTGCTGTGTAATATATTGTATGTATGGGAACCATTCTTACTTAAAACTCTTACTACTATTTTGAAATACTAACCTTTTTCCCTCATAAATTGTTTCAAACAAAGAAACACGACCAAAATGTCAGGCACATATTGTCTTCTGATTCATGGAGAAAGATTGTCACACAAGGAACTGTCATGACAAGTAACAAATGCTGCTCTAGCTAGAATCCACCATAAGCTGCTAAATCCAGCACAAGTCACTTTTTGTTGGTCCAGAGTAAATCAATTGTCTTTGCTAATGAAGCCAGCTTTTCCTTTCAGGAGAGTCTAGAGGCTGACAACTGGGTTCTTTTCTGAGAGATGTTTTTGTCTAATGCCCAGGTGCAGAATACAAACAGTGACAGTCAAATCTTCTGAGTCCTTTTTAAAAACCCAAAGATCACCTAAACAAAAAGAAGACCGTAACTATTCCTTGAACAATCTCAATAGGATGTTCTGTGTACTCTCTTGCTACATGGCTATAGAAGAAAAGTTATGGCAACTAGATTCAGATATGATATAATTCAGGGATGGAATAGTAAGCTACCCCCTGGCTGCCTCCACAAGGTTTTGTCCATTCCCCAAGTCCTCCTTCTGCAACATCCTTCAGGCCCTAGGAAGAAGCCTGTTCCAGGAGCCAGAAGTGCTATGAAGTGCCTCCGCCTCTGGAGCTGGTGCTTAAAAAGCTGCAAACTAGGGGATTTTCCCCACATGCCCCACAATGTGCTTTCCTCCCATCACTGTTCTGTGTTTGGTTTAAAACTTAATTGGTAAAGGTTAGTAGGAAGAACTTTCCCCTTCACGTTACGATATGAATGAGGTTATGCCCCATCCCTCAATTTGGTGATCGATAATTCTTGTGATTAAAAATCTAATTAACCTATGAATTGTATGGGTAACAGGAGTTGAGTACATGTGACTTCCTGAATGTCTGTCTGCCCCACTAGATAGACCAGACCAGGAAATCAGCTCCACAGGAAGGCTAAAACTACTTTTATTGAGATTGGCTATAATAATAGAATCTTGTGAGTCTGATTGTGCTGTTCCTCCTCCTCCTCCTCCGAATTAGGGAGGAGTCTGCCTGAGCTGCTTCTGAATCTCATCTCATTCTCTGGACTTAAAAAAAAGTTTCAGCCCCTTTTGCCTAGATAATGGTTCTTTCCATATATTTCCATCAAGGTCATCTTCCTTACTCTCTATACCACGTTTGTTTTTGCAAACCTGAAAAATGTTTCAAATGAATTTCAAATTAATACTTGATCACCATTCTCACTGAGCTTGGCTGCAGCAACAAAACCTTTGGAGCTAGATATTTTTATCATATAGTATCATAATTCAAAATGACTTCAACAGACTTGAATACTGGACCAAATCCAACAGGATTTGGGGATCTGCCATAGTCAGGACCATGCATTTGCTCTGTCATGCATATTCAGAATTTTGTGTAGAATCTGAATCTGAACTTATGACTGTGTTAATTTTAATTCATTTTAAAGGCTGGGAATCCATTCTCCCACAAAGGAGCATATTATATTCTGATATCCTGTTGCAAGCAAAATTGATGTGCCTAACCAAGGGACCATGCTATGCATCCTATAGCATTATATTCCTAATACTGGAACAAATATATTTCTATTGTAGGGGCACTGGTTTTGCATTAGGTTGCAAGTTCCAGTATTGTGTGGATGCAGCTTGCCAAACTGTTTTGGTCCAGTCACACTGATCATGGGAAGAGGTAGTAAAAGGTAGATGTGTGATAGACCTCCAGCAATGGCTCTGCTACAATACAATTTCCAAGTATTTGAAAAGCTGTCATCTGCATAGAGCTTGAGGCAACCTTCTAGAGAAGACACCTTCTCTCAACTTTCTTTTTGTTGTGGGTTTTATAGGTTCAGGAGCCTCAGGCAGGCTGGAAGGTGGCAAGCTTTGCAAAACTTCTGCACAGCTTTCAGACCATTGTGATCTGTTGCCCAACAGGAAATCTGCTGAACATATATATCTTTAAATAGCTGGTGACTCATGTGATGTACTGGACTTTGACTGATGTAGCCCCATCTGGCTGAAAACAGATTAATCTTTTCCCTCAGAGCCATCTAACTCTGGGTGGTACTTGCCTCTAATTAAATAACCAATCAGGGAAGCAATACTGTAGAATTCCTTTGGTGGTACACCCAAAGCTTGTGCATAAAGAGGAAACTTCAAGATCATTTGAACATTTCCGAAAATCGTGACAAAGGACAAAGAAATCACACCAATACATCAGCATATTAATCCTATTAGTTAATGAATTTGCTGTGACAACCCTAGTCCTGGTATGGCACCACAGTGCCCCCTAAAGCATCTGGAAAATTGACCCCATGCTGGGTGGCCTAAATAAATGGAATTCAATTTTTGTGTCCTAAATGTGTTTCTCGCAAGTAATTCTATTTAGACAAAGGCAGAAAGATGAAAACCAGATTGTATGTTTATAATTCTATCAAGTGTCATTAAGAAAGGGGATTTAGACCATACATAATTTCTGATTTGCTGGTTAGACCCAAAACACCCAAGATGGAGCATCCTTCTTCACTGGGCAAATCAAGAGTCAGTCAAAGAAGCAGGATTTTACATATTCTCTACATTTTGTAAAATCAGGGATAACAGCTTAAGACAAAACATCAAGGAGAGGCAAAACAAAAAAGAAAGAAGTAACAACATGGACGGTCTATCTACAAACATCTGAACAGAAGGCCCAAATAATCTCTCTCCATCCATCCTTTGCAATGAAGTAAAACCAAGAGCTTATCCAAAGAGATAATGTTTATCTAGGCTAACTTAGATTTTATTTGGAATTCTGTATGTGCGATTATTCCCTTTCCTTGTTTTCTTTATATTCTCCTTTTCCCAATAACAATTTTAAAATATTGATTGATTTAGTTATATTTGTTTAATTGCTCAATAGAACAGTCCTTACAGGTCACAGTGTTACATAGTTATTCCTTCTGTTTCAGGATTGACAGAAGATCTTTTAAGTTCTATATTTCTCACTCTGGCTGGAAAGATCAAAAACACCTTCCTCTCATTGTGGCCATTGTGGGGCTGAAGGGAAAAGTCAGCTGAGTCTAAACCCTGGCACTGTTGTTCATTGTGGATTTCCAGTGTCTCCAGTTATGTCTCTTGAGGGTACCGGTACTGCCCTGAAGGAGCAGGTTTTCAACTTGGGGGTTCTGGATTCATGGTTACTGCTGGACAGGCAGGTGGAGGTGGTGGGTAGGGGGACCTTTGCCCAGATTCAGCTGATGTACCAGTTACACCCTTACCTGGGATAAGAGGATCAGGCAACAGTGACGCATGCCATCATCACTGCTCGGTTGAAGTACTGTAACATGCTGTCTATGGGTTGCATTTGCAGACCACAGAGAAGTTTCAATTAATCCAGAATGTACTGTAGCAGCCCAATTGTTGGTAAGTACTTTCACCTGTGCTCTGGGCCCTGCACTGGCATCCTCTTTTGCTTCTGCAAATGATTAAAAGTGATGGATTAGAACTTTAGTGCCCTACAAGGCTTGGCACTGATGTCTCCAGGAATGTGTCCTGAGTCGAGCTGCCACAATTTGATGTGGAGCTGCCAGGAAAATCTATGAGTAAATAGAGGGTGGAGCCCCACAAACATTGTTGTTCTGTAGTGGCATCAATGTTATTGAACACTCTTCCACCTGTAATCTAATCAGGTCCTTCCTTGTTAGGTTTCAGGAAATCATGAAAACCAGAAATGCTTAGGAAGGCTTTCAGATTGTCTGTCTGTCTGTCTGTCTGTCTGTCTGTCTATCTATCTATCTATCAATTTTTTATCACTGCCCATCTCCCCCACACTGGGGACCCTGGGCAGTTTAATCTGTGTTTTATTGTTATGTAAAATTACTTGTGCCATGTATGTTTTATTATGGAGATAAGACTCCTGAGAGGCTTCTGTTTGTGGAAGGTGAACAAGCAAATAAATAAATAAAGTTTGGGTATTCCATGCCCAAACCATAACACACCTATTTGAGGTGTTTTGGCTTAGGCAAAGAACAAAAGGGAGGTTGTTTTGTTCCAGGCGGACACTGGTGACTGAGGGGAGGCAAAGGAAAGATGAAAGGGAAGGCCCTGACAGGAAGTGGGCAGCTGGAACTGGCAATAATGGCAGCTGAAGAGAGGGAGGGAAGGTGTTGGGAAGATTAGAGGATGGGTGGGACAGTGGGATAGATCATGGTATGGCACCTGCAGCAGTGCTGAAGGGCAGAAAGGAGGGAAGGTGTCAAGAAGATTGGGGGCAAACAGGTTCAGGGGATAATCTGTCTGGGAGTTGCAGAGGGGACAAAGCATGCCAAAACTGGTATCCTTCAGGCCCCCTCAATTAAACAATACCATTTAGCGGGACCTAGGAAGCATTCCTTCTCTGTCCCACTGGCTGCCCTCTGGAATAGTATGCCCAGTCCTGAGATCTGTGTGGCTCCCACCTTGTTGGTGTTCCAGAAGTCTGGCTGTCTCCCAGGCCTTAGGGTAGGGTGATTTTGGAGCGGTATTCTTTGTGGGATATTGTGGAAGAATTTAAGCAATTTGAATATTAGTAAATGTTTTAGCATAGCAAGAGTCTTAGGTGTAACAATTATTATTTAGAAACCAAGCCAGCTTTTAGCATAGCTTCACCTCTGTGCTAATGGTTAGGCTTTAAGAGGAAGTTGGTCAGAGCAGCTAGAATTAGATGAAGTTGTTGTTTGACATTTAGCAGGTACATTTATCAGTACAGCATAAAGAATCTATTTTAAACTTTTTGCCTTTTTATAATTAATTTGTAACTAATCGCATTATACTCTGTAGTTCCTTGTTGCTCAGCTAGAAATACACCCTATGTTCTCTTTCGAGGTCTTGCCCATGGTGTTTTACTGAACATATCCATGTGTGCTTGACCTGGCTTTGCCAATCCATAATGAAGTATTTGGAGACTGAAGTACTCTGGTGTCCTGCTTGAGTAGAGAAAATAAACCTCATCTTGTCCCTGAAAGGCATGAGAAGGAAGAAAAAACATAAATCATAAACACAATACAAATAAAGTTCCCTCTTACATTGGCTTGCCAAATTGTTATTCAACAATTTGGCAAGCCAACCAGAAGACTGCTCTACTCACACTGGAAGGAGAACCTGTCTGGACCAGCTTCCAAGCTGGAACTAGCTGAGTTCACCTTTGAGAACCTTGGAATGGGTGGCCCTCCTGAAGGCTGCAGGAAAGAAAGTCAGGACTATTGTCCACCAGTCTCCAGAAACCAAAAGGAAGGAAAATCGCCCACCACGTGAGTACTCACCCACCAGAGGTTAGCTGGCCAAAAAGTAACAGAGGTTAGTTATTCCAGGAAAAACAGGGCAGAGGTTAGTTATCCCAGAGAGCAGAGGTTAGTTGCTCTTGTTTGCTGGTTTTGGTGAGAGATACGCTCAGATTAATCTTGCCTATGGACCAGGACTGAGACTGTGTGGAGTCCCTAGCTGCAGTTCTGAGATTAAGTTCTGTGACAGCGTGTAAAGTAAGGAGGGACAACACCAATTGTCACGTCCCTACAGGAACATATGAATGTGAAAGTGAATGTTGCAAAGTAGACTGGGGTAATAAACAGGTGTGGAAGAAGCTTCACTAATTAAGAATCAGGACTCTGAGAGGCACATATACAGTGGTCTTTTCTTCTTTTATTGTTTTCCAGTCTTTTAAAGTGTAAGCCACTCAGAACTATTCTGAAGTTGAGTAGCTTTTAAATTTAACACATATATACATACATAAACCTTGTCCTATTCATCCCATTTAGATTTTTTTTCTCCTGAAAATTGGAATATCCAAAGGGTTCTGGGCTTTGGTTCCATTGATCTATGGCTGACCTGATATAGTTTGGCAGAACCTCTGGAACACAAGGGTTTCTTACAGGCTTGAAACAAAACATTTCCCCCACCTCCTGCATAGCCCTGCTATGAACTCTCAGCTAGACAGACTGGCGGGTGTCTGACACTTCAGCTTCACTAGTGGCAGCCAGTATAAATAACTTTTATCATGGAACTTTTGGAAAAGGGATTTACCAGTGCTGGGGTTTTTTTTAAATATTCCTCTTCCCAGTTTATGACATGTGTTTATTTACATCTATATCCTACTCTCCCTCTAACATCTCAGGCAGTTTAGACCTGTTGCAACAATTCAACACACACAGTGAGCAGTTTATATGCATAGTCACTGAAATAACTGTTTGTTTCTAAAAATATATGAATAAGATTGCTTCATAGATATTTTTATACATTTTGCTTTAATTTTTTTTAAAAGGGATATAACTAAAAAAAGTGCCCCCAAGATTTTCCCAACTGATTCCTGTTTCCAGATGGGGAAGTGAAATGAAAGAGTCTGTTGGCATCTTGAACATTAACAAGTTTGTTATTGCATAGCCTAATTGCATATTACTACTGAATATGGCCATGTTTCCTGGGAATGCTAGGAACTGGAGTTCCAGTATATTTGAAGGCACCACATTGGGGAAGGCTGTTAGATCATCAGTGTATCAATGTCAGTTGTTTTTCCTAGTGCTTGCCAATAGTGTTTAATGTGTTTAATGTGGCAGTCTATTATTTGCCTGAGAGATGTTACAATTATGCCTAGTGCATAAACTATGACCCTTCCTGAGCTGGCTGGATTTGGTGCTGCCTCTCCACACTGTTTCACATCCTGTGTTGACTATTGAAATATATTGTATATGAGACTACCTTGAAAAATGTTTCATGTGGTGCAAAAAGTGGCAGCTAGGCTGGTGCAAGGTAGAAGGATCACACTGGAAGATCTGCACCAGTTGCCAATTGCTTACTGGGCTAGAATTTAAAATGCAGATACTAACTTTTAAAGCAATGGTTCTTAAACTGTTTGACTCAATTAGCCCTTTTCCTGATCTCAGTTAATGTCATTACCCTCCCCAAAAACAAGACTCTGTTGTTTTACACAAGGATGTCCACAGAGGCAGTTCCATACTAGATCCTCAACTCACAAACAAGCAATTACAAATTGTTCCATTACCCCCAGGATATGTCCAAATTACCCCCTTGGGGGTAATTATACCCCCACCCCCATTTAAGAATCACTGCTTTAAACCTAATTGGCTTAGCAGCTGATTTCTTCCATTACAAACTTGTCCAACTGTTAAGATCTGCAGGAGAAGCTCTCTTGAAAATGTCCCCGCTGTCACAGTCCTGTCTTTCTATCTTGTGGGAGATAGGCTTCTCCTGGATTGTTTCCAGCTATTGAGCACTTCTTATGGACTTGTCTTAGGCCCAGCTATCTTAATTATTTTTATTTATTTATTTATTTATTTTGTGTAAGTGGTGCCTTCAATTCAGTGTTGACTCCTGGCAACTGCCTGGAAGGTCCCTACAGTTTTCTTGGCAGGTTTTTCAGAAGTGGCTTGCCATTGCCTACTTCCTAGGGCTGAGAGAGAATGACTGGCTCAAGGTCATCCAGCTGGCTTTGTGCTTAAGGCAGGATTAGAACTCAACGCTCTCCCATTTCTAGACTGGTGCCTTACCCACTACACCAAACTGGCTCCTCATCTTAATGATTAGAAACTCTGTAAATATGCATGTTTCTTCCCCAGACTTTAGTTGCTAATTCATTTCATACTATTTTTAGCATTAATTGTATTTTTTGCTTCTTTTTAGTTTTTTTTTGTTTTGTTTTTAAAATTTTGTTGGTTGCCTTGCGTATTCACTAAGGTAGAAAAAAATAGTACTGTCAAAAAACTTTTAGAAGCATTGCCAATTTGAGGTTTTGAGAAATATCTTGGTATTCTGGGAACCAAGGGCATCTCTCACTGCCCTCACAACTCCTTTCAGCTGTAACTGCCCTTCCCACTTTTCCCTCCACTGTTGCATTTTTTTTTCTTGCTAAAAAGAGTTCAAGATTGCTGAGTTCAGAATAATATAAAATATGACTATTTGCAAATTTCATATTAAATGTAGTTAAAATATTCTGGTGAATATTTGGTTAATGTTGTACTGCCTTATAAAAATATCTTAGGTGGAAAATTTGAATGCCTAAAAAAGAGCATGAGTCAATATTTGATGCTGGTGGGGAAATCACACCAAGTCACGCTGTCTTTGTTTCCTGTGAGCAAACTGTGGTTTTTTTCCCCCCTCCCATTTACTTTACTAGGCTTTGCATATTTCTCAGCTATGTTCAGTTAGATGGTTTTACTTTCAGATAAGAATTGTCAGTGTTAAACACCAATGTTTGCCTGATCAGGAACATCTAAGTTTGTTCCAGTTAATCCTTTTTGCTATGCCATAAATGCCTAGTTGACTTTCATTTCTTGTAGAATATTCAAATATCCAGATTATGCTTCTGATGCCTAACTCATCTAAATAACCTCAAATTTGGGAAGGCTGGTCTTGGTGAATACTCATCACCTATATAAATTATTCAGTTTCCAAGGGTCCCAGCAAAGCTATGTTAATGAATGTATGTGCTGGGCAGAAAATCATTACATCCATAATGCAGCACCTAGCCAGCCTTGGGTGCTCTCAAAAATGGTACTCTAAACCAAGTCAAACCTAGTCAGTACTGGAGTGGAGGATCACCAGGAAGTTAAAAACAACAACAGACAAACAGCCAAAGCACACTGTTTCAGCACTACTGCCAAGAAAATTGCATCCATACAGTTATCAACAGTTGAGTTCAATTTAAGAAAATCGGATCAAATCAATACAGTTATGGTCAGAGACCAGCATGGAAAAGAAACGTTAGTTTTTACATGAGTCCTAATTTAACCTGGGATTTTTTCCCCTTGATTCAGCTTTTGAGTTTCCTTTGGATGGTGTTTTTTTCCTCCCTGCTTCTTCTTTTGATCCTATAATGAGCTGTTTAAAAAAGCAGAACTTTGAGGGAAAAAGTGAAAAAAGGAATTCTTTGTTAGATTTTATGTATTCCAATCTGAATGGAATACATAAAACCTAACAAAGAATTCTTTTTTCCACTTTTAGATTGAAGTATTTGGGGCTGTTTAGTTGAAATAGAAGAAGTCAGTGTGAAAATCCAAAGTGCTATTCTCTCAGGAGCCAACTACGATATTGCCCAGCCTCCCTTGAAGTTCATGATACCAGCTGACAGCTCAGTTTTTTGCATATATATCTTAAAGAAGCATTCTTTCTTTTCAAAATATTGTACTATATTCCACTGTCTTCCTGAGCTAATATAAAATAGGGAAGCTACAATAAAACAGAGAAAATAAGAAATTTATTTTCTGTCTGTCTCTTCTTCCCCAACACCGTGTCTATAGTCTTTCCCCAAAGTCTGGAACAGACCAGTTCAGAGCAGCTTAAATGAATTGCCTAAGGTGGTGTGGTGAGGGTCCAAATATAGTTAAACATGCAGTTCCATGTTTACATTATTGAGGTTTGTGCATATGTAAAGTAGTTTGACAGAGACTGCAGGAAAGAAATGAATACATCCATCTCAGCATGTTCGGCAATAGTAGTTCCCCCCACCCTGGAATGCTACAGTATATACAGCATATATTCAGTATATGCAAACTAAACAAGTCTTGGAAGAAAAAGGCTGAGGAGTTATGGGGCCAGCCCAACACATGCAGTCTTCAAAGTCCTCAGCATGGAGTGGTCTTATTAATTTCACTTTGTGGAAAGAGATGCAATGGATCAGTACGGCATAGCTATATTGTCAGGTACTACTTCTCAATGGCCATTCGCATGAGAAGGGCATTACATGTCACTTTTAAGAGCCAACTTCATTAACGTGATTACAACAGCCCATATTTAATTAATCTACAAAGGATTTCATTTGAATGAATAAATGCCCCAAACGTTGGGATTTGCATGTAGAGAACTATGTGGCTTCCATAATTCAAACAAAGAAACAAAAGTATAGTGCAAACAACCCCATAGTTTATAGCTTTCAATACAAATAAACATATCTGAAATTTGGCTTGTTAGGGAGGTCTAATGAATTGGGCTTGACTCTGGTTTGGATAAACACTCACCATCCCAACCATTCTCCAGTAATTAACTGTTGCTCCTCCAAGGACAACCCCCTTGATCGCATCAAACCATCTCATATTCTTCCATTTCTCCAAATCAGTGTTTCTCAACTTCGTCAACTTTAAAATGTGTGGACTTCAACTCCCAGAATTCCCCAGCCAGTTGAAATCCACACATCTTAAAGTTGACAAGGTTAAGAATCATTGCTCTAAATATTGTCAAGCACAGTAATTTTAGTCCATTAGCTGCTTGTACCACATGCCCAAAATATGTGAGTTTCTGCTTGCTGATCAAATCAGCACTCAGGCTTTAGATGGTTCAGGACTGATTGGTTCTTCTTTGTAATGGGCTGACATTCTTGCAATACATGGTACTCTAAATAACTGTTTCCAATCCAATATTTGAAGGCACTTAGCTTCTTTCTCTTGCTCTTTCTGAATGTACAGTTTTCACAGCTGTACCTTACCACTGAGGGAAAAATACTTTAACTGTTCTTACCCTTCATGTCAACTTTTTTACTAAGCATGCTGCTTGACTTTACTATTTTCTTCTTAATATTTAATATTAACTCAGATTTTTCCCTTCTAATTCTTTTTTTCTTTCAGCAGACAGAGTGCTGTTGGCTGCATATTTCAAATTAACTATTTGTTTGGACAAATAGTTTAGGAGGGTCTTACTTTGATTCCAGTTGTTTTTTTTAATGAGTTCTACTTCTAAACTTTTTTTTTTCATATGTTGTTCTTGCCCTTAAAGAGACTTGGAGATTTCTAGATGAAGACAACAAGCCTTCATTTTGTATGAAAAGAAGAAGGCCCAATGATGATCTCATAAGAAGTCAGTGCAGTTTATCCCCTGCACTGAAAGTACATCCTCCATGTTGTTGTAAAGGTAAAGGTAAAGGTTTCCCTTGACGTAAAGTCCAGTCGTGTCCGACTCTAGGGGGCGGTGCTCATCTCCGTTTCAAAGCCTTGGAGCCGGCGTTGTCATAGACACTTCCGGGTCATGTGGCCAGCATGACGACTCGGAACGCCGTTACCTTCCCGCCGAAGCGGTACCTATTGATCTACTCACATTTGCATGTTTTCGAACTGCTAGGTGAGCAGGAGCTGGGATTAACAACGGGAGCTCACCCCGCCGCGCGGTTTCGAACCGCCGACCTTCCGATCGGCAGCTCAGCGGTTTAACCCGCAGCGCCACCACGTCCCCTTCCATGTTGTTGAATGTGGTGCTATTTTCTAAATTAGAAGTTCTGAGCCATCCCTTGTTTTCGAAAAGTTTCCATCTCCCCCAGGTTCCTAGAATACAGTGATCAGATTGACAGTGAGAGACAGCATGTGTAACAGTTTGGGGAATTGATTTGTAGAGACACAGACATCAAGACCCAGATAAATTTTTGTTTAGACTTGTCATTACTGTATAGGAAAATCCTCCAGAAGATTTTGGACTATACCTCCTATCATCCAGGACTATTGACCCTGTGGTGGGGCTGATGGGAGGTAGAATCCAACAACATCAGGTATGTCTTTACTTTAAAGGCTTGGCCTGCAATGATCAAGACCATTTTCCCTGAAGTAGCAGATGTCCTAGAGGGCAGAGGGAACTAAACCTGGTTTCTTAAAAGGAGCTGTCTGCAATCTGTGTTACCCACAGAGGGAATAGAATTCTAGTCACATTTTCCTTGTTTTCCTAAATAAAAAGCCTGTAAAAGTTTCAGGCTTCAGAACCCTTCCCTTCTGCAAATCCTAGTCATTCCATGTTACAATGGCACTAGTACTCTAAGATCAGTTTGACAGTTCCCATTATGTCTGGCTCATTGGGTGAGCAAATCTGAAGGGGGCCTCGCGGGACTGTAAAAACAACTGTCGCACCTGTTCTTGTAGCTAGTGTGATCCAGCTGGCTCAGTGTGGCTCTTGGGAATGATACCTCTCTCCCTGTATGGCACATGCTACAATGGCATCATTTTTTCCGGTGGGTCTGTTTAAATGCACATATTTCCTTGTTAACTGTATCAGCTTTTCTGGTACAGCTTACAGGTCCGGCAAGGATGAGTATGAAATGTTTGTAGAAACTACAATATCTCCCTTAATTTCTCTCTTTTTTTCTTCTATATAATACGTGTAAATAGTTTTGATGTTTATACTGACATTTATTTGGCTTGGGTATTGCCTCATTTGCAGCTAGAACAATTAAAATACAGCATATATATCAGTGCATGAATTCTTCAATTTTAGAACATGAATTCCAAACGTATATTTTGTGAACTGCTTCCTCTGTTTCTTAACTTCTGTTGTTTATTCATTCAGTCGCTTCCGACTCTTTGTGACTTCATGGACCAGCCCACGCCAGAGCTTCCTGTCGGTCATTGCCACCCCCAGCTCCCCCAAGGTCGAGTCCATCACCTCTAGAATATCATCTATCCATCTTGCCCTTGGTCGGCCCCTCTTCCTTTTGCCTTCCACTTTCCCCAGCATCAGCATCTTCTCCAGGGTGTCCTGTCTTCTCATTATGTGGCCAAAGTACTTCAGTTTTGCCTTTAATATCATTCCCTCAAGTGAGCAGTCTGGCTTTATTTCCTGGAGTATGGACTGGTTTGATCTTCTTGCAGTCCAAGGCACTCTCAGAATTTTCCTCCAACACCACAGTTCAAAAGCATCTATATTCCTTCACTCAGCCTTCCCTATGGTCCAGCTCTCACAGCCATATGTTAGTACAGGGAATACCATATGTGGACCTTTGTTGTCAGTGTGATGTCTCTGCTCTTAACTATTTTATTGAGATTTGTCATTGCTCTCCTCCCAAGGATTAAACGTCTTCTGGTTTCCTGGCTGCAGTCAGCATCTGCAGTAATCTTTGCGCCTAGAAATACAAAGTCTGTCACTGCCTCTATGTTTTCTCCCTCTATTTGCCAGTTATCAGACAAGCTGGTTGCCAGAATCTTGGTGTTTTTTTTTTTGAGGTTTAGCTGCAAGCCAGCTTTTGCACTTTCTTCTTTCACCTTCATCATTAGGCTCCTCAGTTCCTCTTCACTTTCAGCCATCAAAGTGGTGTCACTTTCTTAACTTCTACATGCTTAGAAAATAAATGTAAAGAAATAAAGTAGTAGGAGGAAATGGCTTGAATTATCAGACCACTTTGTAGTCTGTAAAATCTTAAGATATAATTTATATTCAGTGTAAAATGATGGCTCTGATGCAAAAGCATCTAAAATTATTCCTGATTTCTGACAGCCATTCTGGAAGAACAGAACCTTGGGAGCAATTTCACATGCAATGAAATTAATAACAGTTTTAAAATAACAACTATACCGTACATGCAGCATTGCAGTCCTGTAGCCTCTGGGACATCACCTGCCAGACCAAAAGGGAGAACCTTATACTGGAAAGAACTCAATGGGCAATTAAAAGCCATTTTCCATTCATCCTCCTCCCAAATGCGAATGCGATAATAAGCTTCGTGGAGGTCCAGCTTAGAGAAAACTCTGCCGGTGGACAGATGTGCAAGCATGTCTTTGACGAGAGGCAGAGGGTACTTGTTGGAGAGGGAGGCGGAATTTAACCTGCAGTAGTCCGTGCAAAGTCTGAGGGTGCCATCCTTCTTCTCCCGGAACAAAACAGGGGCCCCAACAGGCGAGTTCGCCGGTTCAATGAAGCCGCGAGTCAGGTTTTTATCAATGAACTCCCGCAAGGTGGTAAGCTCTTTCTTAGTCATGGGGTAAATTTTCGGCTTTGGTAAAGGGACGTCAGGAAGAAGCTCAATAGAACAGTCTGTTTTACGATGGGGGGGGGGCAATTGGTCGGCCTCCTCCTCCCCAAAAACATCAGCAAAGTCTGAATACATAGGCGGTAGACCCTCTAAGGGGGACGGAGAAGCTACAGGATCAACAATTTCTGCTCGCCCCACCGTCATAGGCATGGAACGTCCCAAAAGAGGAGCTTGATAGAAGCCATCCTCAAAGGTAATAGAGCGAGACCTCCCATTGATGTAAGGATTATGAGTTGTGAACCATGGAATCCCTAACACAACTAAAGGATTCCCCACTGGTGTGACGATGAAGTGCAGGAGTTTGAAGTGGGAGCCCATACGCAAAGCGACTTCCCCAGTAAACTGCGTGGCAGCCCCCCCCACCCCGCCGTGGAGCCATCAAGCTGCTGAAAAAGCAGCGGCTTGGGAAGAGAGAAGCAAGGCAAATCCAATGCCTTGACTAAGTCAGGATGGATTAAACATCTGGAACAGCCCAAGTTCAGCCCAGACCTCGACGGATTTGGATTGAAATCCCAATTCAATTTTGACCGCGAGGATAGGGCAATTAGCACTCACCATGTCGGAACTGCGCCCGGATTCTACCACCTGCCACGTGGCGCCGGTTAAGGCAGGTGGAAAGCATTTTCCACCAGCTGGTCGAGGGCAGTTAAATCGTCTCCTGGAGTGTAGACATCATCGTCGTCTGCAGTAGCCATTGCTGCCGTCAATCTGCGAGGAGGGTTGAGTGGTTTCTTGGTCGGCTTTTGTGGTACCTTGGACAGGCGATCCGGTGCCTTAGCCTTAGGGCAGTCGACGGCATGGTGACCCGGTTTTCCACATGTGATGCATTGTCCCCAGACAAAGCGACGTTGTCTCTCCATATCGCATCTCGAGGTTGATGGTAGAAACGGCGCTCGGGTAGTGGCGGCAGGCTTGTCCTCTTTGGTGGCCATCATAAAGGTGTGCTGGGCATGTTCAACTTTACCAGCGAGGCAAATCCAGTCATGTAAAGAGTTCGGATCGTCTCGCCCAAGTGCCCAGCGCAGGACTTTGCGATTGAGGCCATCCTTAAAATGATCAATCAAGGTGGCCTCGGACCATTCAGGAACTTTACCTGCCAAAACCTTGAACTCAAGAGCATAATCAGCCACAGGCTTTTGCCCTTGGACTAGTTCTTTAAGAGCATCCTTAGCCCTCTCTTTAGCCAAGGGATCTTCAAAATAGCGCTTCAGCGCAGCCAGAAAGGCATCGAAAGTGGCCAGGGCTGGCGCTTCAATCTCTGCCAGCTGGACATACCAGTCAGTCGCCCTGCCCTTCAATTTCGTGGCCACTGCCGAGATCTTTTCTTCCTCTGAAGGAAAGAGGTGGCCATGGCATCTCATGTAACTGGCGGCATTGGTGAGAAAGAAAGAGAGGTTAGCGGGGTCACCATCAAACTTTACCAGGAAATCCCGGGGAGTGCCTCCAAGTTGTGGGACCCCAGCGGGTGGATGACCAGGGGCCCCCCCAATGGGAGTGGACCCCCGCGGACCTGATGGAAAGTCTTGTGGTTGGCTTCTCTTTTCAGCAGTCTGAGATGGTGAGGGTGGGAGGCTAGGCGGCCCGCTTGCTCCCGGACCTTGGACAATTTTCACCAGGTCCCCAAAGGCAGCCGACATAGAGCGCAAGACGTGTTCCATCGATTCAATTTTGGATTCCAAGACCCTGATTCTATCCTGTGTGGCGGAGTCCTCCAGCCCCGGCCCCTCAGGTAGCAGGCTCCCCAACACATCTGGGCGCACCCCCCTTGGAGTGTCGGGCCAGCGGAGCTTCCAGGTGGAGTGTGATGTGCTGGGCTGGGGGTCCATCAGGGCATCCCATAGAAATTGTTCCTGTCCCATCACATCATCCGCTGGGGGTTTTTTCGATCCTGTGGTAGAGTTGGAGTCCCCCGACTGGGGCGTGGGGTGGGTTGGGACGGGGCTCGGGTCCCTGCTCGGGAACGTTGACTCTGGAAGTTGTCCCGTTTCCTCCTTGAACTCCGTAGGATCCTTTCCCCCTTCTGCCATCGCTAGTCCCCCTTTCGCAAGGAAATTTGCCGGTAAAGAGTGCGAGGCTAGTTTAAAGTAATGATTCTCAGCTTTATGTGATGATTGCCTTAATCCAAATAAAACTCTCAGACTCAAAATCACAATTCAGGTTCTGGGTTTATTTAGAAAAGAGTGCAAACAGGTAAAAAGCTGAGAATGAGAAAAGCACGCCTAAACTCAAACTAAATATCATCGTTTCAAACAGCAGCCCACCCCCTCCTTCACATACAGTACAACCCCACATTCCCAGGTGCTCCTAACAAGCTCTGCTGTTCAACGGGTAAAAAGACCTTGACATTTAAGAGATAGCCCAAACACATTCCTCCCTGGCACAGTCCAGCACATCTTGAGTACAAGGCTCTCAGCAGCACCCTCCCAGCCAGTACACGTATCAGCACCTTGGCAAGTAAACCGTTACGATGCACAAACACCGCAACGGTGAACATGACATTTCCCCCTGTAAGGTCAAAGAAATAGAAAGGGAAATCACCTTGCACGCCTATCAACTTCTGTTGCTCTGCCCCTCCCAATCAGAAATCCTGACCTCAAAAAGCCTTTGCTGGGATCCATACTTCTCCAACCTCTGCCCCCACACCCATCCAGACAGAATTTAAACCAGCTGTTTGGCTGTCCAAATAATTCCTATCCCTTGCTTATAATGGAAAGAAAACATTATCACCCCTCCTCTCCCTCACCCCTGCCTCATCATGTTCATTCCTGCCCTGCCAGTTTGCAGCCAGGAGTGGGCTACTAGTTACTTCTCTGATCCCTTTGAGGAGAATTCTGGGTTGCTCTATCTGGGCTTCCAAAGAGTTGTCGTATGTATGTGTTCATTTTGGTCTTCATAGGTCGATACAAAACAGAATCACACTGTCATCCCCATATTCTGGGAAGTAAGGGGCAAAGAGGTAGATATTAATGGCTTGCCTGAGGTCAAAATGGCTGATCTTAACAAAACTAAGCAAGGGTGGATCTGGTTAGAATTGAAATGGGAATCCATCCAAAAATCTCAAGGTGTAGGGTAGACTGGGAAGTAAAAATGCAAAGAAAAAAAATAGAAGAAGCAAGAGCAAAACACTCCCATGTTGTTGCCAAGAAAACAGGACCCCAGGAATTGAGCTTGACTCAAAGAAGTCTTTTTCCTGTTACAGTCCAACAATTTGTTAGTAGTATATTCAGCATCTGAACTGGGGATTTCCTAATTTATATGTTAATCTTTCAGGAACCATACCATATCATACCATACCACTTCACTGGACAATACTGTTAATGAAAGCCAGAAAGCAGAGGACAATTTAACACATATTGTACTTTATGTTAGTTTATATTCACTTTAGAGATGCAGAAAGTGCAAACAGAACTTCTAGTGTCTTTTGCAAAAAGAGCTGTAGGGGTTAAAAGTTAGAACAAATGTTCCAGATTGATCACTGAGTTGTTCTGGAATCTTATGACCAGCAATGCATAATTTTTCCATTAGATGTCTCTAGTATCTTGGAGTTGAAGAAAACAGGCAACAATGAGAAATTAGCAGATATATAGAATTAGAAAATGGTAATTTAGTTTTTTAGGACTGAAATACCTAGACATTTGAATAGGCCATTCAAGGTAAATAGTATGAACATTAGGAAGCATTTTTATAGAAAGCAGTATTTTCTAGATTATGGTCTTAAGTCTAATCAAGGTAGAACTTGGCTGTCTTGTTCATTTGAAATGGCACAAAACTAAGAAGATTTCAAAGTGCTTCATGGTGGCTGGAAAAATGTCCATGTTTGACCAGAATCTTTCTAAAATTTATTTTAATATTCAACCAACAGAGTTACTTTTCCTGCTTTGTTTCTAATTACTGTTTTAAATTCAGTCACAGGTTCTCAGAATAGCAGTTACTTTGGCAAAGGACTTTTCAAACAGATGAAAACAGATTCAGTTCTCTGGAAAAGAATTTCCTTAGAAAAAGTCACTCTTCTTGTTACTCAAAGGGATTAACAAAAACATTCCAAGGTCACATAGTGAATCAGTGGCAATGTGGCACTGAAATCACAAAAGTCAGTCTTCAGACATCATTTCCTAATGGCGAGAGTGCTAATCTTTGGATATACAAGTGGTATCAGCAGCTGTCTATGGCAACATGGAGTGCTTTGTTCACTGTTCCAGCCAACTAACCAGCCATGTCTCCTTCTACAAATTCCATTCTTCCTCCCCTGTGATATCCATTCACACTTACTAACTGTAAGCATTCTATACTGCTCAGAGTTCCTCTTTGGGGGGACATGGGCGGTAGCACAAATTTGAAAAATAAATAAATATAATATTCTGAAGAAATTGATTCTCTTTGGATTTTGGGAGGATTATGGTTCTTCATTTAGCCTTAACAAGAAATAAACAAACAAATAAACAAACTACAATGTGAATGGTACTTCTGCAAATTGCAAGGTTCTTCCAAGCCTGCTGTTATTCATCCTGATACATGGGAAATTCTGTTCTGATTATCTAAATAACAGCACTCAGCCTAACAGAACCAGTAGAATTCATTATCACATGCTTTAGCGTGTTGGAGGTCCTGGCAAATCCAGCATCATTAGCATGTGCATTAGCATGTAAATTGAGTTCATCCCACGATGCAACTCTGAGGAAGCTGTTTGTTGCCACTCCCACTTCCTCTCTCTCTTCTTCCTCCTTCTTCCACTGACTGAACAGGCAGCATGGATGCTGCTCTCTTCATCAGGGCCACATGCTGGGGCTTTGATGAAGGATTCTGCCCCTTTCTTCCATGCAGCTCTTAGCAGCTGTAGGGCTATGGGAGAATTGTATTTAGAGGCAAAAGAAGAACAAAGATTTCATCTTTTCCACAGAACATAGATGTAACCGAACCAAGAATAAAGTCAGTAAGATATTCTTTTTACTTCTTAACCTACTCTATGTGTGTGATTCTTTATGCTTGGGAGGGCTGAACGTGTAAGATCAATAACCTGTGTTTCTCTAACACGCTCATTAAAGCTATCTAAGATAATATTCTTTCTTTGAGTACAGCTTCTCAGCTATGTTAAGCTCTGCTCCGTTTCAGTGGTGCTAGCAGGCCACTAAATGGCTTCATAGAGATGGTCCCCAGTTTGAGTCACTTTAAAAAGGATTAGATAAATTCTTGAAGAATAAAGCTAACAGCTAGTATTAGTTATCATAGTTACATATGGGGTAGACAAGGCTATGCTTGGCTTTGTTTCAGCAAGAGACTGGAGGAAGGAAACATGGTCCAAACAGTAGGCCAGACCTAGGTTTTTTTTTTAAAAAAATGGCATCAGGGCATGCCATTAAAACAATCTAAAACTGAACATAAATAAATAAATAATCCCCTCCCCACAATCTTTTTGCTGACCTTCGAAAATATCGTAAGACCTGTTTGCTGAAATTTGGTGGCAAAATGGCAGGAGGCTTTGATCGCTGTCATAAGGCCTTCTGGGTGCCATGAGCAGCCCAAAAGTTGCTCCCTTCTCCTATGCATTAATTCTTCTTGGTATACGTTTCTGAGAAACATAAGTAATATGTTTCAGAATGGGACTAGCTAGTCGTTCAGTTCTGTAGCAAAAGCAACCTTCTTTATACTGTTACTTTCCTGAATTTGCGTTTGCAAAATAGAGATGGCATATATCACTTTAGACAACTGACCATTCAATTTAATCCAAGCAGAACAGAATCTTCCTCCATTGTATGAATTGGTTCCAGATCCTAGTATGTTTTGTTTTTTACCTCTAATGAGGATTGCATCTGAAGTTTCCTCATTCCCACTCAGCCTATTAACATGGTCCTATTTTTCTGTAGAAGAATATGAAGAGAAAGAAAGCTGTATCTATTCATTGCTGCTGGCTTACTAAATGTAATTAAAAATGCACGTAAACGTTTAAGTGAATGAAGGTCTCTAAGGCAAAGAGACAAGGCTAGGAAAAATTGTGAAGCACTAATTACATTAATTGCAATCAATTTGGGAGCATTGTCTTCCTCCCATGCTTCTAATGTCAATAAGCTTCTGGAAGTCATTTGCCATGAAACATGCTCACTTTAGAGTCTAATACCAGAACTCATAATTATTTTATTTCATTTAGAAGAGTTGGACAAGAACAAGAAGATGATGTTGGTATGGAATTACAGCACTGGTTTCTAACAGTATCTATAAAGTTCAGTACTACTGTTTCCACCAAGACAACCATCCCTTTATATGGGAAGAAATAAAGGGGACTCCTCTGGAACACAACTGATGTAGAAGATTTTTTATGCTTTCTGCCCTTGGTTCCTTGATCTTTAAGGAGGACAATAATGCTACTATCTGAGCTGACATATCAAATATAGAAATACTTAAGGATGCAATCACAACTTTTGAATAGATAGACATACAGTTGTGAAATAAATTCAATTTCTTGGTTGTGGTAAAATTGTCTCCCCACCTCAGGCAGCCTGCCAGATACATAGAGTTACAGCTCTTTTCAACCACAGTTTGACACGTATGCCCTGACTAGAATTACAGGAGTTGAAATCCAGTACTTTTGAGTCAATTGGGAAAAGTTTAGTGTTAGTGTTAACAGCACATTGGGAGACTGGGACAAAATATCTGGAAGGAGCTTCTAGATTGGGTTATAGGACTGCTGGATGGCTGTTCTTTGTTAGCAGGATTGCCTGCTAATGATCAGATACAGTATGTTCAGTTGATGTTCTTTGGATGGGAGATAATGATGAGAAATCTCTTTCCCTGTTTTGGGGAAATAATAAATTTCAGATAACTGGAGCAGCAAGGAAAGTGTTTTTATAATTTTGCAATTGGAACTGGAAGAAGGAGAAGTGTTATTAGCTAGTAGGAAATGAAGGAGAAATGTGGGAATTCACACTACTGCTCTCTGAGAAGTCTGTTATAAAACTGTTTTCCTTCAATCTCTTTTGCTGGTTAATTACATTTTCATTAAAATATTTCTGACCTTTATTTTCTTCCCAAAGATTCCCTGTTCCATCTGTGTATAGAACAAGTTTTACAAGGACACTCTAAGTTTTCCAATCTTTCCCATCTAAAAAAACCAAAAAGGTAATGGAACCTCCCCTAGATATTCTCACTTATCCAGGGAAGTAGACTTGTTCAGTTTGTAAATGATGGTTTTGAAGATTGTTTATAAACTTCCAATTGTGTCTACATAAAGGCTGTGGTGTCAGAATATACATATGCTTGATCCACAGACTAACTAAACCAATAAGTGATTGAAGTTGACTTTTTTTCATGCTGGCTAGGGTATTCTGGGAGTTGAAGTCCACACATCTTAAAGTTGCCAAAGTTGAGAAACACTGATCTAGGGCCTACAGGTAAGTGTTCTGGTTCGGTGATTTGTGCTTGGCTTTAAATCCCCCAATGCCAGGAGAGGCAAGCCAGGCAGCCTGGCTTCTTTTCTTACTATTTCCTCCTTTCACTGAGTTGTCTGTCTGATCTCTCCTCTTGCCTCCTATGACAAGTAAGAATCTAGGAATGTTGGGATGGGAGAGGGAGAGAGAACAGGACTAGAGAAGAAATGAATTAGAATAGTTACAGCTCTTACTGCAATTAAAGAATTTAAAGACATAGCATAGCTCTTTAGATTGTGACCAAATATCCCTATCTATCTATGGCATAATCTCAATTCTTTGGCTGGGTTCATGCTAAGCCAAAACCAAAGATACCATATTATAGCTCAGCATGCTGTGCAAATCCCAATTCATTATGTCAAGAAGCAATCCTTGCCCAATTCTCTCCTTTACACAGCTAAATCTTTCATCATGCCTTCAATGCCAGTAGTCTTGTGAATAAACTCTAGAGACCCATTTAAATCTATGGTTTTATTCTTGGCAGTATGTGTACCAGTTAAAGCAGAAATACCTTTGCTTAGATACTTTATAAGCTGGGCTGTGCAAACTTTAAATCTAGTTGGACTTGTATACTTTCAGGAGCTGCATGGAAAGCAAAGAATCGAAAAGAGACACTTTCCCTGGATGCAACACTCACTGCAGGCTCTGACATTCAAAGCCAGCCAGGCCAGCCTACATGCCAGACAGGCTGAGTCAGGATCCACATCCACAAGTGAGACAAGGTTCTTTGTCATGTGCAGAATCAGAATGCTGGACATAGGGCTTTTGGAGTCCCCATAAAATCAAGGGGTGGAACTCAAGGAAGGAATTCTGGGAATAGCATGTATACCAAGACTGGACAACGATGGAGTTTACCATCTCCTCAGCAACCTCAGAATGAAATCTCCCCCATCCCCAAATTAAAGGAAACTCAGATAGATGAAGCAGAAGAACTTTTGCTGTGAAAAATTGCTATTCTGCAGAAAATAGATAACCAGTTTAGTCAAGAATTTGTGTTCAATAATCTCTTTTTTTCTGTATGGTGCTAAGTTCCTGATTTTTCTGTTTAAGATCAGGAATTTCTCTGGGTAAGTTCCTTTATCTGCATAAGTTCAGGAAGTTTGTGCAATCTCAGACTTTTTATTCGTATCTCAAGTTGTACAAGAAGGAATAATATTGTCTTTATTTTTATAATTTGTAATATAAGGAAAATTTTCACAACATCTCTTCCAAGATGCTGCGAAGGTCAGGATTGCTCTCTTTGTAGATCAGTGCCATCTTGTGGTCCACCTGGACCATTCCATTTTCTTTTGTAAATTTTCTTTCAAGTTGTCAATGATTTAGGCAGCTGTATAGTTTACATTTTTCCACATGAAATATTTACATTTTTAATAATTAGAGTTTAAAAGGCAGTCACATGCTATATTTTCTTTTTCTTTTAAATAAGGTTTGTTTTCTTTATCTCTGATGAGATTGGCCCAAGGATAGGAGGAAGGGCTAATCATCCAGTCATATACCCCAACACTATATTGCTGAGAGGTTCCACTATTGAAATTACAGTATTTTATTTTTTGCATTTTTAACTTTTCGTTGCCAGAAAAGCAGCACACTTTGTGAAAGCCTTCGGGCTATGGGGTGGACACCAGGTGAGGCAACCTGTGGAAATTAGGTGGTGATATCTGCTGCCTTAAGCAGGCAAGCTGGGCCAGGATATGAAGACTTAGAGGCTTGTGAAAGGGATGAGTTGAAAGCCTCTCATTCTATGGGCTCAGCTGGTCTGCTATAACCTCCATGCTTAGAAAAGCTTTCTTAGATCTTTTCTTGTGAGGCATGACATAGAAGGCATACTGAAAAAAAAGGGAATGATTCTACTCACTCATGCTATTCTGGTTTTTTGGTACTCAGGTTTTCTTTGGGAAAACAAGATCAGGCAGGGAAAACTTTGCTGGGAAAGTTCAGTTCCCAAATTAGCATGTATACTATGTACAATGGAAAAGCTTTGCAAAGAAAGAACCTATAATGTTTATCTTCCTGCTGCCAAACCTTACATTAAAAAAAGGTAACTGAAGGGTGTGAAGGAAATTCTATGTGTGCAAGATTTATGGCCAGCCAAATGTCCTTGCTCTGGGCTGAAAACAGTATTACTTCCTTCACTAAGAAACTGCAGCTGTAGCTCTCTCTAGCCATTTACTCATGTCAGGTTTATAAGATGTGGTCTATCTCTATTTTTCAGGATAGTTGTAGATTTCCATTCAAGATAAGGAATGCTGCTGCTTTTAAGGAGGGCTGGAAGCAAGAGCCTCTTCTCCATATTGTGAGTCCTTCCACAAAATGGATGCTATTGGGAGGCACTGTTTATACACAAGATGGCTGCCAGGATAAGTATCACAAAATAGTAATTTATCAGAAAGCAAACTAGTGAGGCTGCTGCCTGCTGCTTTCTCTAGCTGCCACTCTCTCTGCCATCCCAGATAGGTTCTACCACTTCGGTTCACTTCGCTTCCAAGCAAAAGCTCTAGCTACAGCTAGCCATTATTTTTATTTTCTAGTTTAGATACATTATTGAAAATAAAGATAATACTGGAACTAGTTGGGGGTGGGGTGGGGAAATAGCATATTTTTTATGAAAAGTATTTGACTTTTTTTTTTTTACAAAAAGTGGGGAGGGAAGTCTAGGAAGTTGCCATTCACATTAGGCTGTGGATTGAAGTATTAAGCCTTACGCAAGGAAAGCCATGTCTGTTAGCTCCCAGGAGAAGGAATTCTGTGGCAGTGTCAGCAAAAATCTATTCCCACTCTAAAGTAGATGGCACTTGAACAATAAAGAACTTTCTAGCTCTTTATTGTTCTCAGAGCACAAGGCCAGAAGAAGTCTAACAAGCTTGTTCTTAGAAATAAATTCAAGGAAGTAGTAGCAGTTATCTGGAGTTGGGAGTGATCTTCTTTGGAAGGCAGTTTGGCACCTAAGTTCAAAGGATTATTGTAGATAATAATAATAATAATAATAATAATAATAATAATAATAATAATAATAATAATATACTAGATATTTTCAGCATGGAATGACCTGCCTGTTGGAGGACAGGAAAAAAGGACAGGAACTTTCCAGATCCACACACACTGTTCTATATAGACATATATAGAAGTTTTTTACATGGTCTCATCTGCTCCACTTCTTCCCTCACACAACTTCTTTCTGTGCTTTTACTTCTTGGCTTGCTTCTATTCTAGGGAGGAGAATGGGAATAACTGTTTTCTGGGCTTCTTGGATTCCAGCACCTTTGTCAAGCTGTCTTTGCTGACCTCTGGTCTGTGCTCTGAAAAGTGCAGTCCTTTCTACCAGCCAGTTTGCTCATCAGATCTCACTCTTGGTCCTTCTGGCTCCAGCTGGGTCTCCAGCTACAGACTTCTCTTCCTTGAGACACACAGAATCATTAGTCCATGCTGCACAAAAATAAATCCAGGAATGCCCAGCAACCTCTTCCTCCATTACTTAATGATTCTGACCTTTTCTATATATTTAGAGATAAAAGGCAGATGTTTTACTTAGGCAGAAAGCTTCTTGATTATCTATGGGACACTGAACTTGAATTTGGTCCTGTCATGTTCACCGTTTCAATGTACATTGTACATCGTAACGTTTTGCATGTCAAGTTAAGTTGCTGATGCGTGTTCTGTCTGGGAGGGGTCTGTGAACTCCTTCTGCTGGGTTTGTTATCTGTCTTCAGGGGAATGGAATGTGTTTGGGTTATCTACTGTGTTCAAGGTTTTCATCCCAGGAGATCAGCAGAACTCGTTACCAGCACCTGGGGTGGGGAATTTGAAATGGTTGGGCGAGGGGAGGGATTACGTTTGTACCGAGGGTTTTTAGTTTGTATTTGGCGCGCTTTTGCTCATTCTCAGCTTTCTCTGTATTTGCATACTATTCTTTAATAAACCAGATATTCTTAAGCTCTTGCTTGTGAGTCTGAGTCTGTTAGGATAGGCAGTCTGTCAAAGGGCAAAATTTTCTCCAAGCTGGATTTGCGGGAAGCCTATTTCCACATCTGCATTCGGGAGGGGGATGAGTGGAAGACTGCTTTTAATTGTCCATTGGGTTCCTTCCAGTACAAAGTCCTGCCTTTTGGTTTGGCGGGAGCACCCGGGATGTTTATGCAACTGATTAATGAAGTGTTACATGACCATTTGTTTAAAGGGGTACTGGTGTATCTGGATGATGTTTTGATTTACACGGAGACTGAGGAAGAACATGAACGCCTCATTAGGCAGGTGCTTAACAAGCTTAGGAGTGCCAAACTTTATGCCAAACTGTCCAAATGTGAGTTCCACAAAACTTGACTTGACTATCTGGGGTATAGGATATCTGACAAGGAAATTGAGATGGACCCTGTAAAAATTCAAGCGATATTGGGGTGGGAACGCCCACGTACTAGAAGGCAATTACAAAGTTTCCTCGGATTTAGCAACTATTACCGCCAGTTCATCCAGGGGTTCGCTGAAATTGCCTTGCCCCTTACTGATTTACTACGGACCAAGGGGTTGGGGGACACATGCAAGGTGAAGAACCCGGGGGCAGTACTCAATTGGACACCGGAATGCCAGGCAGCTTTCGAAAAACTTAAAAGCCTTTTCACTGCTGAACCCATTTTGCAGCACCCAGATCCCACGTGACCCTTTGTGGTTCAAGTGGATGCTTCTGATTTTTCAATTGGGGCGCTTCTGCTGCAAAAAGATTCTGACAATCACTTGAAGCCTTGTGCTTATTTGTCCAGGAAGTTTTCTGAGACCGAAAGGAGGTGGCATGTTTGGGAGAAGGAGGCTTTTGCAGTAAAGGCAGCTCTGGAGGCATGGTGCCACCTCTTAGAGGGGGCTAAATGTCCTTTTGAAGTTTGGACTGACCATAAAAATTTAGAAGCGCTCCGCACCCCCCGGAGGCTCAGTCCCAAACAGATTCGCTGGGCTCAATTTTTCAGTTGTTTCGATTTCCAGCTGAAGTTTATTCTGGGTAAGAAAAACTTCCTTGCTGATGCTCTCTCACGGTTACCCCAAGATTCTGTCCACGCAACTGAGATCGTAGGTACTGTGTGGATGGAGCCACAGCTGGGTCTACAGGCTGTGACACGCAGCCAAACCTGGGCACAGCTGCCTCAGACCCCAGTTGCACTGACAGGGAGGAGGACACAGATTCCCTTTCAATTGCAACAAGAGTTTCTCCAGGCACTGAAATCTGATACTTGGTTGCAGGCGAACAGAGACAATGTTTCCTTTGACAGTGGTTTAGCTTGGAAGCAAAATCGCCTCTGTGTGCCTGAACAGTTACGGGCTGAAATTCTGACCCATTCTCATGATGATAAGGTGGCTGGGCATTTTGGGTTTGTGAAAACGTTGCACCTGGTGGCCCACTCTGAGGCGTGATGTGAAAGACTATGTCGCTTCCTGTACTGTGTGTGCCATGTCGAAATGAAAAGGGGGGGGGAAAGCACGGGCTCCTGCAGCCAGTGGCGAGCCCATTCCGCCCGTGGGAGGAGATTTCTATGGATTTTATTGTTGACCTTCCTCCCAGCCAGAAGAAGACAGTAATTTGGGTAGTAAAGGATTATTTTTCCAAGCAAGCCCATTTCATTCCATGTGCTTCTATCCCTTCTGCCCCACAATTGGCACGCCTCTTTCTAATTCACATCTATAGGCTCCACGGGAGCCCCTCCCGCTTGGTCATGGACCGCGGGACACAGTTTACTTCCCAATTTTGGAAATCATTTTTGAAATTGATTGGCACCAAGCAGGCATTGTCCACTGCGTCGCATCCTGAGACTGACGGATCTACAGAGGTTTTAAATTCGACCCTTGAACAATTTTTAAGGGCATTTATAAACTACCAACAGGACAATTGGGTTGATTTGCTCCCTTTTGCTGAAGTGGCTTACAACAATGCTGTCCATCAGAGCACTGGGCACACCCCTTTTCGTGTAGTTTCGGGATGGGACTTCGTGCCCATCCCTGAGTTGCCACAACCTCCTACCCAGCCCTGTTCTGCTTCTGATTGGGCTGCTCAACTGGCTGATTCATGGCCGGTGATTCAGCAGGCTTTGGCTGATGCCCAGTCTGCTTACAAATTGCAAGCAGACAAGCACAGAGATGTTCAGCCTGATTTTAAAGTTGGTGATTAGGTCTATCTGTCCACCAAGTTCATAAAGTCCACACAGCCGTCACGGAAATTGGCACCAAAATTTGTTGGACCTTTCCCCATTATTGGCATTGTAAATCCGGTCACTTTTAAGTTGGATTTACCTCACAATCTGAAATGTTTGCATCCTGTTTTTCATTGCAGTTTGCTCAAGCCTGTCAGCCACTCTTCCCAGTGGCATGCCCAGCCTCCCCCCCTGCTCCGATCATGATTGACGGGCAGCAGCATTTTGAAGTGGAGGATGTCCTTGATTCCCGCAGGCTTCGTGGCACACTTCAGTACCTTATCCGTTGGAAGCACTTCACGCACCCTGAATGGGTGTCGGCTCGCAACGTTAACGCTCCTGTTTTAGTTAGACGCTTTCATTTAGCTTACCCTTTGAAGCCTGCTCCTTGATGTTTTAACTTTGTTTTGGGGGGGCGGTATGTCATGTTCACCGTTTCAATGTACATTGTACATCGTAACGTTTCACGTGTCAAGTTAAGTTGCTGATGCGTGTTCTGTCTGGGAGGGGTCTGTGAACTCCTTCTGCTGGGTTTGCTATCTGTCTTCAGGGGAATGGAATGTGTTTGGGTTATCTACTGTGTTCAAGGTTTTCTTCCCAGGAGATCAGCAGAACTCGTTACCAGCACCTGGGGTTGGGGAATTTGAAACAGTTGAGCGAGGGGAGGGATTACGTTTGTACCGAGGGTTTTTAGTTTGTATTTGGCACGCTTTTGCTCATTCTCAGCTTTCTCTGTATTTGCATACTATTCTTTAATAAACCAGATATTCTTAAGCTCTTGCTTGTGAGTCTGAGTCTGTTAGGATAGGCAATCATTACAGGTCCACATTAAAAAAAACCTTGAAACTTAAGCCCATGGCATCATCCCAAGCCCATCAGGGCACTGCCTTAATGCAATTTTCAGGCCTGAAGTTTGGGAATCTTACTGGACAATGTCAATTTTTTAAAAGAGTAGACAAGAGACTGAAACATTAGAAACATTTGGGGTCATCCACTCAACCACTATAAAGTGCTTCCTCCCATCCTTGAGAGAGAAGGAAAGTTTGCTGGCATAAAAACACTACTCCACAGCCTACTTTTATTGTGTTTCAGCAGCAAGACTGGTAGTGCTGCTGCCCTCACAGAAAGTAACATGGGTTATTCTTAGGGTAGCAACCGGTATTCCTCAGGGTTGCAAAACAAGTACCCACCACCACACCAACCAGCCAATCTTGAACTGGGAAGCTCTACTGCTAGAATAGTTGCTTCCTTCTTCTGGGGCCTGGAAATGATATAATATTTTAAAGACATGTACATTGAACTAGTAAGTTACAATAGAATAAAATATATGTAGCTGAGAGTTGAACTGTCCTTGAGTCCTTGGTGCTCTCTGAGCTTGGTTGTTTGCTTGCAGACATTTCATTACCCAACTAGATGTGAGGTTTCAGCCAACCTCTGACTCAGAAAATGAAACTCTTTCTGAGTCAGAAGGGGAAACAGAAACTTACCAGGTGGAAACCAGGAAAGCAAAACCCAGAAATGACTCAGCAGCGTGGGAAAAGTCACAGATGCTGATTGGCCAGTCTTTGGAGGGGGATTTGAACGGTGGTTGGAAATGAAAAATATGGTCTTGTCAACATTAGGAGAGGCATTTTCTAGGGTGACACATTATTACCCTTATTATTTGTCATTGCTATGATTCTACTTTCAGTGATTTTTAAAAAACCAAATCTTGGCTACCAAACAACAAAAAATGCTAATAAAATCTCACACTTGCTTTATATGGATGATCTAAAGCTTTATGAAAAATCAGAAATTGAAATCTAGTCATTGATAAATACTGTAGGAATTTTTAGCACAGATATAGCAATAGAATTTGGCCTAGAGAAATATGCTACAGTAGCAAAAATCAGGGTAAAATCACAAACAGTAATGGAATTATAATGCTAAATGGCCAAATCATCAGGAGCCATTAGGTTGAAGGCTACAGGTACCTGGACATTTTACAGTTGTACTGTATAACATTAAGCATGGTCAAGTTAAAAATGTGAGTAGTAAAGAATACATCCAAAGAGTGAGAAAATTGCAAAAGACAAATTTGAATGGTGGAAACACCATGAAAGGAATCAATATCTGGGCCATACCTGTAATACAATACACTGCTGGAATTATTAACTGGACACAGGCTGAACTGGACAGTTTGGACCAAAAAACAAGAAAATTGATGACTAATCACAAAGTATTACATTCCTGTAGTGATATTGATAGATTATATCTGCCCCACAGAAATGAAGGCAGAGGTTTACTTCAAGTCAAACTGTCGAAGAATAAAAGCATGCATTGGCTGATTATGTAAAAGACAGCCAAGAACAAGCATTGATACACGTTAAAAATTGGAACTTACTGAATGTACAGGAAACAAAACATGAATATGAAAATAATGTAATAAAGACATGAACAGAGTGCTGGTAAGTAAAAGCATTACATGGTCAATTTCTGCAAAAGATAAAGGGGAAACCTAGATAAAGATAAAACCTGGCAATGGCTTATAACTGGAACTTTAAAAAAAGAAACTGATGGCTTGATTTTGGCTGCTCCAGAGCAAGCTATTTGAACTACTGCGATCAAGGCCAGAGTTGAAAAACTATCAAATGATTCGAAGTGCAGATAGTGCAAAGAAGCAGAAGAAACAGTCGATCATATAGTCAGCTGGTGTAAGAAGATTGCACAAACTTATTATAAACAATGACATAACAGAGTTGCCAAAATGATTCACTGGAACATCTGTAAAAATTATCACATGCCAGTAATGAAAAAAATGAAAATTTCAAGTACTTTTTCATATAGTTGAAAAAGTAATTGAAAATGAGCAGGTTAAGATATTGTGGGATTTCCAAATACAAACTGATAAAGTCTTAGCACATAATACACCAGATTTAACTGTGGTTGAAAAGAAGAAAGTGTGGATAATTGATGTGGCAATACGAGGGGATAGTAGAATAGAAGACAAAGAATTGGAGAAGATCACAAAGTATGAAGATCTGAAAATCAAAGTTGAAAGATTATGGCATAAACCGGCCATGGTGGTCCCAGGGGTTATCAGGACCCTTGGTGCCATACCCAAAAACATTGGACAGCACTTAGAAAATCTGTGCATTGACAAAATTTCCATCTGTCAAGTACAAAAGGCCATACTGCTTGGATCCACATATATACTATACCAATACATTATGACATCCTAGGAAGAACTCAATGCGAATGAAGGCCAATGACAGCTAAAGAATTGGCAGCTGTGATTTCATGTTGTTGTGTATAATAATAATAATAATAATAATTAGTAGTAGTAGTAATAGTAATAGTAACAGTAGTAGTTAAGGATAGAAATAGGGTGATTTGCCTCCCAGAGGCTTTGCTTTCCCATTTCCACATTTATTTTGGGGGGAAAAAATGTGCCACCAAAAAATTCCCATTTTTCTGCTAAATTTTGGCAGCACAATTTCTGGAGGTTACAACTGAAATGAGAGTTGATTTTCAGGACACTTCCCCCTGACCTTAAAACATGACAGGAACTAAGTTCAGTTCCCCACTTTACATAATCCAGTCAGACCCAAGGAACTATTCCTGCCCCTAAACAAAGCCCCTAATCCTTTCCTTGCTGAAAATGAAGAAGTATCGCTCTCTATTAACAAAGGCAGAATGAAAATGACTTCAGGCAGCAGAGATCCAGCTCTGTGCAATTGATTAAGGCAGACCTAGTAAGGAAATTGTGACAAAATAACTGGACAATATGCACCTAATCCCATGTATATTCTGGTTTTCTGGCTAAGAAGAGACAATGGCTATTTCCAGCACTGCTGCTGCCTCTGAAAAGGAGTTTTCCTTAACAATAAAATGGGTCTCTTTACACAATCAAATTTATCCAGTTTCTCTGTATGGTCCCAAGATCCTGACGGCAAAGCAGAATTTCCCCTAGAATTTCCCCCTCTACAATTAAACATTCTTATAAAAAGTCTTGCTTTTCTTGTTCCCTGTTCCTCTCTTTGTGAAGGTGGAACCCAACAATCATTGAAATAAATGGTAGGGTATTTCTTCTTAGTGTTGTGCTTTCTTCTGAATCTTCCATGCTGGGGATGCAGTGTGGGTACTGAGAACTGCTTCTGGTCTGCGAGCCATAACCTTCCAATCTATCTATTGAAGGAACATTTCCATCAGCTCAAGCATGAAGGAGCTGAGAGAGAAATGAAGCATGAAGTTGAGCAAAAGTTGATATTCGGATATGTGAGTATCATAGTCTTAGTGCTTAAGAGAGCCCGCACCTAGCCAGAGAGATGGGAATAATCAGTCCATCTGATTTTCACAGTAACTTTCCTTCCTTTCTGGCTTGCTTTCTTTTTCTGCACCACCAAGCCACTGTGTCTTTCTATATAGCTTTATAAAGAATGTGCATACATGAATACACTCACATCAGCTGGGGATGTTATCCATGCCCAGTATATGAGAAGTCAGATCAGTGGGGGCCCAGGGGTGCTATAATTGCCCCCACTTTATGGAACAGTCTCTCCCTAGGAGTAAAACTGGTGCCAACTTTAACAGTATTTCATAGAGCTGTTAATACTGTGCTATTTCACTGACCTTTGAAAGCTAATGCCAATAAATGCTGGTGGGCACCTGCAGTTTATACAATTTGATATGGAAATTGTTTTTTCTTAATTGCTTTTATTTAATTTCTAAGGTCTTCATTCTGTTGTAGGAGGGTTGTGCTTTTATTGTTGTGCATTTGTAAGAACTTGATCAATCCATCTGGTATTGGGCTGCAATGAATGTCTGGAAAAGGGAGTTAGAAGAAATAAAGTATCTAGCAACCCCAGTCTCTCTCACGGTAAACTATTTTTGCTTATTTCCTTTTGCATTTTATTCAGCAATGTAGCTAGTGGTGAAGGACGCATAAAACAGGTACACGAGAAACCCCTCTTTAATCTTGTTTGCTTCCAATTCGTTATTGAATGCTGAGGATCATCCTGAAAACTATCATGGGGGTCCTGTGACATCTGCAACTAGCCCATCTATTGAATCCGTGCTCTTGGGAACCTAGGAAGCCTCCATATGATGCTGGGGACAACCAATTACCTCTTTGTCATACAACAGGTTTTACTGATTTTAGGAAGCTGCTAACATTGCATCCAGCATTATCAGTGGAGTATAAATAAATCACTTTTATGTCTATGCTAAAATGGTGCCTTTGAAACATCAGCTCTATTCTTTTTCATTTGTATTTTACTGCTCCAGTTTGTCTTCTTTGTCCCATAAGTGATGTAAAAATTAGCTCAGACCAAAAGTGCTTAAAATAGTTTTCAAGGACAAAGAGCTCTGTAACACATTGTTCTGAACTGCAAATACCTGCTCTACAGAATTTAAGTCCCTTCTCCCCCTTTCTAATCTATCATAAATACCATCCAAGAGCCAAGAAATATTCTCCTTTATAATTGACAATTCACAGCTTAATTAGGGTTCAGTGGGGATTGATCCTGAAAGCTGTTTTCAGAATCACAGATCTTGTAAAGGTCCGTGAGTATCTGCAGAGTGCATGTTGTTTTTGCAAAGCAAATGCCACATACTCCTGAAATCAAAGAGGACTTCCATTTCTGTGTTAGAATTTATAACATTTGGCTGTTGAGTTTTCATTTTAGAAATTTGTCATTGCATTTTGGGTGAAACATAGGAAACCCTTGATATTTATACCATTAAGTTTAAAAGGAATATTATAGACTTTTGAAATGAAAGTTTGTAAAAAATGTGACACCATGATCCTCCAAGACTAAGGCTACAATCCTGTAGTAGCAATTTAGGGGAAAATAATCCCATTAAACTTAATGCAAATGCATACTACAGAAATTAGCCCAACTGGTCTGTTGTTTTCACTGATATTGTGTCAAAAGCTGCCTTCCCATTTCCTGAAAGTTTTCTTCACTTGCAAAATAAACTTTTATTTTTCTATATCATCTGCAGGGTCCTTTAGAATGACTGTAGGTTTTTTGGGTGGCGTTTTGGAACTTACTTTATTGTTCTGAGGTAGCAGAGGGTGGTAGCATTTTTTAGTTAATTAGTTTCACATCTATTCATCATTTTGCAGCCTCCTTGGCTGCCTTTGCTTCCTGACTTGAAGGGGCCCCATGTGAGAAATTAAATACAAGCATTGGAAACCATAAAGTTGTCTGGAGAGATGCTTATACAGTGAACAACAGGACCCTCTCATACACCTCAGTGATTTCATAGCTCAGATAGACTTTATAAGCCTACACTCCATGCATGAGAACTTTGCCAAGATTTTCTTTTCCTGTGGGAAAAAAAATCAAAAGTAATTTTCTTCCGGCACAATAAATATGATTTTCAAAAAATTGCTGGAGTAATTTTCAGCAGTTTTATTTTGTAGTTTCTTTCATTTTGTATGATAGTTTCCAAGCCATCCTTGACCAAGATAATTAAAAGAATGAATATCATTTCCTGTGTTCTCCTCTCCCTGTAGCCTTTTGCACCCACCTCAGAAAATTGCATTGGAAGCTAAGAGCCCTCTTTCACAGCCATGGTTGATACTGGTGCGGGGGGGGGGGGGGGAAGTTGCTGGGGAAAGCAAGGACCACCAAAGCTGGTAACATTCCTTTCCCCCAGCAACTCCTCTCAGGGATGACCTAATCATAAGAGGACAGGTCTCCTGTCCTTTAATAGTTCGACAGAAAAAAAGAAATGTCAGCAGATTGTTGTTGCATGACAATATCAACAAGAGGTTTGGAGGAGACTTGCTAACATTTTTTACTTGATCTTCGATATCACAGTTATTCATTTGAAGAGGACAATTAATGCATGAATGAAAGCAAGGATGGTAGTCTCAATTAATTGGAGAGAGGAGGTTGGGAGACCCCTGAAGATTGTAACAATTATTGGTCAGTTAGTCAAATTCTTTTTAAGGGTAAGGTATTCAAGCAGAGGGTGGCTGCACTCCTCTAGTGTTCTTGGATGAGGGTACTTTCAGGGCATCTGCATGTATGTGTGTGTGAACAGCATAAAAATGGCAGGTGTGATCAAAGTCCCGTCACTTATCTGTAGTATAAGCATATCAGCACTTACTATTTTAGCTGTTCCTGTCCTGGGTTCATGCCAGCTTGAACTCTAAACTGTCTCAAGAAAACTTTGGCAACAACTTGCAAGGTGTTCAGTCCAGACTGAAAGTTACCATGTCCTCCCATTTATGTCCTCCCACTTTTGTCATCCAGGAAAGCAATTGTCAGTCACTTTGGGTGGATCTTCCTGGATATACTTTTTGTGTGTAACACAGTTAAATTTAAAGTTAAAGAATTAAAATACACATATACTGTATGCAGGAAGAACAAGCAGCTTTAAAAATGATTTTTACTATCCAATTGTTTTTTAATGTTTTTTAGACCTATCCTTAACATGAGTGCTATAATAGCGCAATGGCTCTAACTTTTCCCTTGTAAATACAAGGTTGCTGGTCAGAATTGAGCAGAAGCTTTTTAAATTACATTTTTCTTTCCCTTAGTTTCATACTTTATCTCTCTATCATCTATCATCTATCTCTCTATCTCTATCTCTCTCTATCATCTATCTATCATCTATTTGTTGTAGTGGAGAAAATAAACCTAGCAAACAGAATGGAGGTTGCACCCTTTTCCTCCCTGTCTTTTAGATATGACCAGGATAAAAACCTAGTTCATCTCTTTGCCTAATTGCATCAGACCCAAACTGATCCTCCCTGCCCCAGGCAGTCTCCCTGCAATCCCATCTAAACCAGATAATAGAAGCTGCCTCACCAGTTCACAGTACAGCCCAAGCACAGCACTTACAACAGGGTTTCCCAAACTGTGAGGTGCAGACAGAGTACAGGGGAGGTGTGTGAAGAACCTTTTAGTTACACTGTTACAATAAAGCTATCTTTCCCAACGTTTCATTGTATTGTTATCATTGTTCATTTGTGTTCATTTTGGTGTTTGGATTTTTAGGGGAGGTCTATACATTAACATTACACTAAAAGGAGGTATGATGGCAACAAGTTTAGGAAGCCCTGCCTTACAAGGAAATTGCAACATAGAGAAACCCCAAAGTTCCACCCTCCGTCAGCTGATGACCCCAACATTCCCTCTCCTTTTAACAGTGGACTTCCCCAGCTCTGCTGCCCTCCTGAAAGGCTCATTTTGCCTAACAACAGACCCCAGGCACACCAACAGGGACCTGCCTAGCTTCCCCAAACTGGCCAGCCAATCAGATCCCTAAGATTTCTTGCCTTGTAGTCCCCAACTTCTATAAAAATCTTTGCTTTCCCTTTGTTCAGGGTCCCTCTTTCTTGTAAAGCAGGCACCCAAGGATCCTTGCAATAAACATGGTTCTTCTCAATGTTGTGCTCCTTCTTCAGACTGAATCCATCACACACAGAGAGAGAGAGAGAGAGAGAGAGAGGGAGAGAGAGGGAGAGAGAGAGAGAGACTGTCTTGTATAGAAACAGTGTTGTTGACACAGACTGGCAGTGGCTGTCCAGGACCCTGCATCAGGGAGACATACAATACAACTTCAGTGTTGTTCTTAGAAAAGCAAAATGGGATGGGTTTGTATTCAGTCATAGCACACATTTAATTTCATACTGAAAATGAAGACTCCTCTAGTGGCTGGGGATAAAGACTAAAATGTGTGTATTGTTTAATCTCACTTGAAGCTGGATTACTGGATCTGAAAAATCAGATGCAAATTTTGTTTCAGCTTTAAAGTCTTTGTTTAACTCTATTATTTCCCAGCCTCCCCCACTCTCTCTATACATATATAATATAATGAATTTGTATACAAATTTCAAATTCATCAAGATTTCAGAATTTGTTTTATTTTTTGAAGATTATTACACTGTTGTCACTTAATTATAAAACAGTAATTTTAGATATACACTTTCTTGATTCCATATTTTTACATTTCATTTTTTCCTTCTTGTTCTTTACTTTTTCCAACCTTCCCTTTCCTTTTCACTCTTCCTTTAGTCTCATCCCACTTAGATCCCATCACAAAATTTCCTTCCTTCCTTCCTTCCTTCCTTCCTTCCTTCCTTCCTTCCTTCCTTCCTTCCTTCCTTCCTTCCTTCCTTCCTTCCAAAAACAAAGCTGAAATCATTCTCAATAAAGATCACTCACTGGTATCCTAGAAAAATGAAGACATCGGGCATAAATAACTTTATACCATATTACCCTCAACTTTTCAGTTTTTTTTTTTTTTTACAAACTTAACTAAATACAGTAGTTACAATGAATGCAATTGGGGCACTCTGGTCTTCTGGCCTCCAGATCTTTACTTTGACATCCAACCTTAGTGATCCCACTGATTATCTGAGGGTGAATGACATTGAATATATACCTTACATCTTAAAGCACATGCATAAGATTGCACCATAATATATCTGCCCCCAAACTTAACAGATCTAAGTTTTCTATAGACACATATATGCTATTGCATAAAGAAAATATACTGTTGGATTTAAAACACAGAATACTATTAATTTCATTTACTGGCTTTATACACTGTAATTTTAGAAGAAAAGAATTGCCTAAAGTTTAAAATGATGTGTTTTTATTAACCGTTCCAACCACTGGGTGCCACTATTGGTTTACAAGGTTAACTGAAAGCAGAAATTTTGCAGTTTGATCCATATGTACAAACACCTATCTGCATGCACACACAGGTGATTTACTTTGGAATTCCATAAACTTTGGAAGTTTATGTATATTTACTCAAAAGTAACTTCTCTTCAATAGGACTTACTCCAGAGTTAAGTCTTGATGTGTCAATGTGTGTAATAAGAATTTTTAGTGAACTTTCCTCCATAGGTAACTTAAATTGGCATTTCTATTTCCCTATTTCTTTTCCTGAACATCAAATGTAATATGACTGCAAATAAGAGGCTAGGTCTCATAAACAAATAAACATGGACAAACATGAAAAGGAAATGCATATATGAAGTCATAATCTTTGAAGGATTTCCATGGCATAAGCCATAAATAGGACTATAAAAAAAAATGTCAAGAATTGGGACTTCCAGGGAAGAAGTGGTGAACTGAAGACAGCTCCATTGAGAGTGGAGCCAACGACTGTGGCTGAATGAAGAGCTGGACTGAAAAGCCAACTCTTTACGATTCCTCTCCGAACAGGGAGAGGACCGGGATCACCCACAAGTTCTTCAGGCCGTAGCTCCTCATGAGGAGAGCACAAAATAGTGGTCTCTGGTGGGTTTAGAGTGCTGGGAGATGATGGAATAGCCATTGTAGCCCAAACTGCAGTTCGGCACTTTAAAAAGGACACAGGGTTCACGCACTTGCTTTCTTAATCACCTTCGGAAATTGCTTGTTAACTGTTTTTTGGATATTGGTAACCTTAATAACAGCAAGTTTTATTATACTAGTTGAGTTTCCTTCAATCTCTAGTGAAAGAAGCTTTATACAAGTTTAAGGACTTAAAATTATTATTATTATTATTATTATTATTGGAATAAATGCAAAAGGGTGATTATTTTGGAAAGTTATAAACAGACTAAAGGTCAATCTGGATTTGAAATAAGATTTTGAAACTAATTATAAGAATCCTTCCCATGGGAAAATGCTGATGTTCCAGGACTTTATTTGAGAGGATTAGGATTAAGATTGTTAAAAGTAAAGTAAAATATAAAAAGATCAAGATTGTTAAAAGTAAAATGAAGAAATATAAATTTGGTTTATTTGATCAAGACTAAAATAGATACATTATTATCTCTGGTAACCCTTAATGGACTTTTGCTGACCAGGACTGAATGACAAGGCTTTAAAGATTTGTTTATAGATAAGAAATGAGATATGGGAAGAAGAGATCATTTGTTGTATTTTAAGAGAGGGTGATAAGGTACTAAAATTGTTTATACTTGTTGTTATGAAGGGGGAAGTCATTTCTTTATATCTTTTTCTCTCTCTTTTCTGCACTTTCTATTTTTTCTTTTTATTCTTTTACTCTTTTTAGTTTGTATTAGTTCTTATCTTTTTAATTGTAATGATCAATAAAATTATTCTAAAAATGTCAAGAATTATCCCTAGAAAGATAGCTTGTTGCTCTTTTTAACAGTTTGGAAGTACAGTAATCCCCAAATGCCTGCATGAGAATCTGCGGGGTTCCCTAGATCACAGATCTTCTGTTATCAAGGTAATTGTGCTACAATATTCAACTTCACAATATGGATATCTAACAGTCATGTTTTCTCAGAAACAGATGTTTATCAACTAATCTAAGATTCGAAGAAAGCCTGTGCATCATAAATGCTGGTATATTTCAGTCTCCAATAGAAGAGAATATATATAGCTCAGGGTTGAACTGTGGCATCCTTGGTGCTCTCTGAGCTTGGTTGTTTGCTAGCAGATGTTTCATTATCTGACTAGGTAACATCATCAGTGCTAGTGAATGTGGGATTTGCTCTCTGTACACAGTAGCTTGCCTTGCCAGTGTGGTGTGATTTTCCCCTTGGTAGTTCCTTGATTAGGGTATTGTTTTCTGCTTGATTGTTTGTCTGGTGTTGATCCATGCTTATCTGCATGTTGGTTACTGAAGAGAATGTGTGTAAATGTGGTCTTTTTGCTTCCTTCTTAGCTTTTTTATTGTCTCTTTTGAATGGTGTGTAAATGTGGTTTATCTCTGTGTGTCTATTGATGGCTGAGTTGTCTGAATGCCAAGCTTCCAGGAATTCCCTAGCATTTTTGGATTTAGCTTTCTAGGATGTTCACAGTTTCCCAATTGAAAGTATGGTTGAGTCTGCCCATGTGTTGTGAGATTAAGGAGTTATCACTGCATTTTTCGACTTCTAGTTGGTGTTTGTGGATGTGCTCTGCTTGCCTTCTGCCTTTCTGACCTACATAGTGGCTGTTACAGTCCTTACACTGTATATTGTAGATGACTCCTGCTTTTAATTCTTGGGCTATTGGGTCTTTTGGGTTACTTAAGATGTTTAAGAGTCTTTACTTAAGAGTCACTTTTTGTGAGATGGGTGGCCATATAAATTTGATAAATAAATAAGTTTTGGAGGTCTTTAGTTGGTTTGTATGCTATGGTGATGCCGTGTGGTTATAATAATCTGTTGGTTTCTGAGATATTTCTGATGTATGGCAGTGTTATCCTTCTCATAACTTCTGTTGGTTATGCTGTAGTGGGTTGAGTGGTCAGGCACTTTTTGATAAAGTTGTGTGGGTATCCATTTTGTTGGAAGGTGTTGTATAGGCAGTCTGTTTCCTTTTTCTGGTGTTCTGGGTTGCTGCAGTGTGTTGGTGGTCATCTGAATAATGTTCAGCTCCTCTTGTGGGAGGTTGGGTTGTTACGTAGGTAGTAGAGCACTTGATAGGCTTGTGTTTCTAATTTGCCATTGTTTCCTCTGTTGATGAGGATATCCAGGAAGGGTAGTGTGTTGTTGTTTTCTTCTTTTCTTGTGAATTTTATTTCTTTGAAGATGTTGTTGTTTCATGTGTCTTCTCTAATTCTTCCTTCTTTATTATGACAAAGGTGTTGTCTACATACCAGATCCATACTTTTGGTTGTATATGTGGGAGTACTATAGTTTCTAGACATAAAGAGTGCTGTGACATCAAATGAAACCATAATTTCATCTTCTTCTATTTTTCAGTCTTTGATTCTCTGGAGGCACTATAGTGGGGAGTTAATAGAATATTCACTCCCCTCTGCGAGATGACTGAACTTTTTTGTAAATTCTTTGGCTATGCTGTATGTTGGGACCCTGGCAACAGTACAGTTGGATGAAGAGTTGTGTTGAGCTTGTGTATTTTTGGGTGTCCATAAAAGCATGGGAGGATGGGTCCACTGCTTTTCATCTGCCGCTGTTCTTCTTTTGTGATTTGACCTTTCTTCATTAGGTTGTTAAGGATTCTCTTGATCAGGTTGTCTAGTTTCTGCATTGGGTTGGTGTTTATTGGGGTATAGGTTTCTTTGTCCTCCAGTAATTGTTCGGCTTTTTGTATGTATTGTGTCCTGTCCATGATAACTGTGGTTTGGCCTTTGTCTGCTGGGAGAATGGTGATGGTTTGGTCCTTCTTTAGGTTTTTGAGGATTGCTCTGTCCTCTGCTTTGAGTTCTGATTCTGTGTTCTTCTGGTCTGTGGTATGATTGTCTGCCTTATGTTTTCTTGGGTCTCTGTCACAAGACCTGTGGTTTTAAATGCTGCTACTAAGTCTGCAAAGAATTCTAACTGGTTAGCATTGTCTAGGTTATAGTTGAGGCCTTTCTGTAGGATATTGTGTTCTGCAGTGGATAGTGCGTGGCTGGACATGTTGACTACCCATTTGGGTTCAGGTACCTCTTTGCTTCTGGAGTTTAGCTTGAGCAGTTTGGTTTAGAATTTTTTTTTCCTTTTCTCAGCTTGTCTTAGAGATGTAGTCTTGATGGTGGTTGTCAGCATTTTTGTGTGTTCTGACATCATGGTTTGTTCCAGTTGCTCCTTGAGGTTATCTATTGTGTGCTGGTATTTGTTTAGTCTGTGGTGAGCATCCATGATCATTAGCCATATCATTTTTCTGCTGCTTTGTTGAGCTATTTTCCATCCAGCTGTGTAGTTTATTGGAGGTTTGTACCTGACACTGGTGGGCAGGGCATGCTGTCGTAGGCATTCATGCAGAAAGAATAAGTTGTTCCTTGGTGGACACTTGCCCACATGCAAATTTCTCCCATTTGCATACTTTCTGCCCATGTGTGGTTATATACATCTACTGTATATGTGGTTATATACATCTACTGTATATAAACAGGGAGCAAACCCCACACTCATAGGCAGTGATGATATTTTCTAGTTGGGTAATGAAATGTCTGCAAGCAAATAACCAAGCTCAGGGAGCACCAAGAACTCCACATTTCAGTCTTCCTAATGTTTGCACTGAGTTGTGGTTGAATCTTTCTCTCTCTCTAGCATATCTATAGTTTCTACTTTCAGCTCCATCTCCCACAATACATGCATGGCAAAATGCTTTGCACCTAAAGGACAGGAAATCCCTTCTATTTTGTATTTGAGAAAATACATTTATATTCAAGCAAGAGTACAGTGATAATGGAGAAGAGGGTGGGGAATCCAGGCCACTTTAAGGTGTACCAAGAAAAGTAAATATTCTTGGGTGCCAATTTGTATCTTGCCTATTAAATTAGCCTGTGAAGAAACATATAAATTTCATGTTTCATTTTCTAATTCTAAGCATATTTCCTGAGACCATTTTAATAAACTTCATATTTAAGTACATATATGATTTAAGATTGTGATATTTATTTATTTGTTTGTTTGTTTGTTTAAATATATTGTCTAGGGCTGATAAAATGCAATCCTTTTCAGTGGCTAGAGTAATAGTAGAAAATCTTCCTGAATTGCAACATGGAAAAGTAGATGTAACATAGGGGGAGAGGTTTGCATTTAACTACTTGATGACAGAAATTCAACAGGAGTTATCTTCTGTTGTGAAGAGAATTGCTGGAACATTAGGCCATGTTTATTTCCAGGTTCAGGATCCCTTGCAGGAAAAGGTAAAAAATCATAGATGGAATATTGCACCTTTGAGAAGTGTTTTTCTCCCATCTTTCTGCTTTCAGAGAGCCTGGACTGCCCTGGAGAATAAAAACTCCATAATATCTTTTCCAAGAAAGCAGCAGACATCTAGACAGTAAGCCCCTGCTGTAATAAAACAGAGACCAAAACTGAAATTGCAGTTGAAGGAATAGTTACCAGCGTCTTTGTTTGAGATGCTAGTTAAAACATTTCTCTCCATCCCTTCCCCTCTTTCCCAAAGTAGTTTGTCTCCTTCAACAGTATAGTTCATTGCTTAGCATCTTCTACCTAAAACCCTGGCAGTACCAGGAGAGAAGCCATTTTGAGACATGATGCTGGAAACTTATTTGGAACTAACCAAAATAGGTTTTTTGCTTGTAAATGGTGAGAAGTCATGGAAAGCTGTGGAGCCCAATATTGAATGATGGCAAATCATTATTAAAATTGGAAATAAAGAAATTGAGATCTTTTAGTGTATGAAAGGCAAATAAAATGGTGTTACTGTATATCATTTGGCCCGATACTGGAACTAGCCCGATACTGGAATTGCCTCAGTATCCTCTTCAAAACATCTCACAGAGCAGACTTGATATTTCTTTTGGGGGAATAAAATGAAAGTTGTGTGCCTCTTCTCCAGGATCATAAAAAAAAAACACTGAATGTGACTTATTTATTTGTTAAATGTGCATCTTGCCTTTCCACCAAAAACGATTGACTCTGATGCCACAGACTAAAACTGTTTGATATAACTGTTCATTTTGGAAATCCAGGTAACATTAACAATTATTGCCATATTGCAATGTGAAGGAACACAAGAAGCTCCCCTCCACTGAGTCAGAATTTTGGGCCATCTAGTCAAATATTGACTAGTAGTAACTCAACTTTTTCATGCAAGACGTTTTTTCAGAGTTATGTTATGATACTGATGGTTTCAACCTGGCCAATTTAGCTCAAAGTAGCTATTCTGCTACTGGGTTATGGATTTTCCCAAGGAAGTAGAAGACTGACTTATACTTGCTTTGCATTCCTAGATGTCAGCATTCTTTTGATGGAACATGGTAATTTGAACAATGAAATTCAATTGGAAGTTTACATATCCCTCTATTAAAAGGCTATTTTGGTGCAATGAAGACTTCATCAGTGAGCAAGGAAGGAGGCAGTTTGGTTAGAAGCATCCAACCTCCCCACTGAAGCCCCATTCCTACCTGCCATGAAGCAACCCATGGAAAGATTTTGGGAGATCACATTGGGAGCTTCAGGGACGGGGGGGGGGGGGGGGGAAATCACCTTCTGCATTTCACTTACAGAAATCTCCATTACATCAAAAAGGGGCACTAATTAGATACATTCCAAGTAACATAGAACCAGGCTTTGATTATCATCAGGGTTGAGTAATAGATGTTCATTTGTACAATAAATCAATGTATGAAAATAAGACAAATAGAAGGATGGGATTATGTTAAAAATTACCTCTATGGGCCACCAGAAACTCTGGAACTTTGGACTATACCTTAAGTTGGCGTCGCCTGATTGACTAAATGCCATTCTTAGTAACAACGTAGAGTTTCTCCATGATGGCATTGTCTACTATTACTTAATACTAAAACTCATGCCACCACTGTCAAGATTGTATTGTTGAACCCACTATCTCTTTGGCTCACTGTTACATGTGCCACATCTGATTGTGAAGCTGAGACTAATCGAAAAGAACAGTGTCTTACTTATACTACTAGTAGAGCCATTACTGCCTTCAGCTACCCGGTTACCATTTCCATCTCATGTTTGATGGAATTAAATGTTTATGTGGATATTCAAAGATGACTGAGCACTTCGGAAATAGGTGTACAAAAGGTGGGGGGTGACACTGGGGGCAGAGAGATAATATGACCTGACATTTGTTTATTGGTTGGACATATCATACTGGTTGCTGAGTTAAGAAATAGTCTATACTGATAAGTCTGGGAAAAGCTCACAGGTATGTCCTGACTGGGCTGCAGTGCCAAGCAGTAGGTAACATGTTAGACAGGGAAGGAGAATAAGAGCAAGCAGCTCTGGATCATTGATAGTGGAAATAAAGCTGCTGTGAAATGTGTACAGTACAACTGAATACATTAAACATGCTTGGGCAAATACAATAAAGCAGGGCTCCTCAACCTTGGCAACTCTAAGCTGTGCAGACTTCAACTCCCAGAATTCCCTGGGAATTCTGGGGAATTCTGGGAGTTGAAGTCCGCACAGCTTAGAGTTGCCAAGGTTGAGGAAGCCTGCAATAAAGGAATAAAGGAATTTTTGTATGTGAGGCTTAAATAGGTTCATGGTTAAATCAGTGTCTGATGCAAACTTAAAAGCGACATTGGATAGAATATATCCTTCGGTTTCCTCCCACATTAACAACAAATACCTTGAACAGTCAGTGTCACGGAGGCCAGGGCCAGCTTTTCCAGTAGGTAGAATGATGCAGCTGCTTCCTATGGTAGATTTTCAGCACCACTTAAGAGTAGGTGGTTGTCACTTATCCAAAGTGTTACATTGCCTTATTACACCATTATAATATTTTCACTTGGAGGGAGAACATGATTTTCTGCCTCTGACCTAAACACATCTTGGGCCTGCACTAAGACAAGCAAAGAGTTACTATGTATTACTATGACTGTGATTGTATTATGGTTTTTTAATGGTTTTAAAATGTGTAGGGGGCTTTCTTCTTGAGTATAATTATAAACATACCCAAACAAAAGTGTTTTTTAATGTTTCATCCTATATGAAAACAATTCTTATATATTTTCTCCTTTTTGGTTTAAAGCTCATCCTAACTGCTGTGCTAGGCTGTGTTTTTCATATTATGGAGAGGGATTGCTTTGCAGAAAAATCACCATTTCATTAAGAAAACACACCTTGGGCTGATAATCCATTCTCAGAAGCTGGACAATCATTTGGACTCATTAGACCCCTTATAAACTGAAGCCCTTAGCAATGTATTTCTAGATTAGAGTGTTGTAGGCAAGAAAAATGGTAGTGGAGATCATTTAACACCCCTGGGGAGATGACAGGAAGGAATTAATCTTCTATTGCTAATTCACCCAATGCTGGTGAATCAAAAATTGCCATCTATGGGGTGACACGTCTGCTATGGTGGAACCTGCAGTAGTATTCATGAGTCATATTGCCTTCCCTTTTTAAAATAGGAAATGGAGATTTAGGAAAGAAAGTGCAGCTACATTAAGAAGTATCTCTCCTTCAATCATACAATTTTTGATCCAGTATTTTTTGTTATTTATGTAACTGCAATGCAGGAGCAACCCACTTCTTGCTTGACTGAACCTTCCCAGCGACAGTTTTGAGGACCCAGGTAGCACCTGTTATATCATTACCTTTATCGGAGTAGAGAGAAGATATATAAAATTTAGACCTGAACCACCAGATTCTGATAGGTAGAAATATTTGTCATGTGCCCAGTGAACTGTGACTCATAACAGAGAGGAGGGAGTCATGGAGGTGGAAGGTGAGAATACTGTGTCTCATCTGCTTCTGTTGAAGTTTTTGAAAAGTGTCCTTGATGTTCTGTTATGCTTCCATATTGTTGCAAAGCAGCAAGGATGCATGCTTGGAAAACAGTCTCACACGTTCAATTATAACATACATAACTTTTCAGCCCTCCATTCTTGACCTGGTGCAGGGTAGTTAGTTGGTGGCCCACAGGGCCAGATCCAGCATCTAAGGAATGTTTACTTGGGCTCCAAGGGGATCTAGGAAATTTGGAATAAGGTATAGGAAAAATTTTATTCAGTTTCACTTGCAAAGAACACAAGATAAATCCAAGTGTGTGTTTCATATGGATGTCTTTATGTCACTAACTCATGTGGATTCTGGGAACACTTGCTTTCCTTTGCCTCTTTACCCTACCATAAAGGCTTCAACTTATCTGAATGTGCAAATCCAATACGAAACTTTCATTGCTAAGTGATTTTTTTTCCAGTTGTCTGTGATGAAGTAGGATTTTTTGGTCCCTGAATTAATAATAAAAGAATAAAGCCAGTTTGGTCTAGTGGTTAAGGCACCAGGCTAGAAACCGGGGGACTGAGAGTTCTAGTCCTGCCTCAGGCATGAAAGCCGGCTGGGTGACCTTGGGCCAGTCACATTCTCTCAGCCCAACCCACCTCACAGGGTTGTTGTTGTGGGGAAAACAGGAGGAGGAAGGAGTATTATGTATGTTTGCCGCCTTGAGTTATTTATAAAAATAATAAAGATGGGATTAAAAAAATCTTTTTAAATGGTCATTGAAAATATCATCCTTGATCATTCATGATCTTATGGATAATCATTGCATAGGAACTAGGGTTTCAGTACACATTAGCAAAGATTAATCACTAGGTGCAATTGTCTTGCTTCTATTTGGTTTGCTTCCATTATGGGACATGTTCTAACAGCATATAACCAGGATAGTTGCACTGTGGGGTATAGTCTGCAGATTAAGAACTGGCACAGAATAATACTTAGAACAAAACTAAGAGAGGATGCACCTCAGATGGAAAAAAAGTTTCCTATAGGTATCTGCTTCCAAACTAAACTAGTAGGGAGCCACCCAGGACGAATGCATAATGGAAGGAACAGGACAAGTTGTGACGGTAAAGGGACAGGAATTCTATTGTGATACATTATAGTGTAGAGTTCTGCACTTCTTCAGTGTGGTTCAGCATGCACCATGCCAAAGCAATTTACTGTCATTTCTAAAACGATTCCCAGATGTGTGGGTTAAATGTACTTAACTCAGCACTGACCCATGCTAAACTGGCAGTGTAAATAAGCCCATAGGATTATGTACTTGGTGGGGAGGCAGAAGACAGAGAAAGATGCTGAAGGTTGCTCTGTCTTCTACAGATGCTTATATGTGCACCTGAAAGGACCTTTTGCAAAGGAATTGCTCCATGTAACATAAAATAGCCAATGTATAGTTTGTTTCTATATATAACTCATGTATTCCCACCAGCTTCTACCAGCAATGTTCAGTAATCACTGGGCATCTTTGCAAGTAGAATGTTCCAGATGGCAAAATATTTGATGGCAAATTACCATACATCATGGAAAACCACATTGTGAAAGCTGTTTCATGTTATTTCCACATATCCTTTGCCATTTGTAGACAGATTCTGAATTTCTTGAGAAAAATCTGGTGTGAAGAGGAATTAGCTATAAACAAAACTGAGATGTTTGGGTCAAGGATAACACCCAAGTGGTAATGACTGTCAGTGTAAGAATCTTTCAAGTTGCAAAATGTATTTAAAAAACAACACAAACTAAGCAAGTCCTGAGGGCAGTTTTTAAACATTCCTGAAATATAAATTAATCTAACATTTTACTGTTAGCTACCAAAAGTTACAGAAGCATGTAAATGATTTGTTGGATTGGGCAATTCTTGGTTAGACCTGATGAGCCCTTCTGAAATGCTTGTAGTCTTGAAAATTATGACAGAATCACTCAACAGAATATGTCTTCAAAAAAAAATGAAAACTAAATTATATTTGTACGGGTCTCATGGCTTTCCCTTCATAATTTAAAGAACTTCCAGATGGAAGATTTCTTGAGTACCAGTTTAATGTACTTGACATCCAAGAATCATGTGGGCCTTGTGCCAGTTACTGTACTGGTCTCTGCTAAGCCAAAATTAGCAAAAGTTCTTGTAGAAGCATGCTGGGTGACACATTCCAAACTAACAACTGTGATGCAACTCAATATTTCCCCCCTCCCAATTTTACTTTAGGATGCAGCTGGGGCTGGGGTAAGGGAAGTTAATATCTGCTTAAGCATTTACTCAGGATGACGTCTTCCTTTTGACAGTCACAAATGCTAAAGGATACCTCACAGCCTGATCTTGGCTCCACATTACATCCCGCATTTTCTAAAAGCTGTCCACAGCACGCACAATGAAGCTGCTCTTCTTTTCTCTTAGAAAACAAAACTAATGTGAGTACTTGTAAAGCAACAAGTGAGAGGAAAGGGGGAGATTAAAGGGCATTTTCCTATCTCTGATATTTTTCTCCTCTTGCATAGAGATTTGCTAAACCATCCCTGATAGCAATGCTTTTTCTTCTTGGCTATTAACAGATACATAGTTTGATTTCACAATGCACCAGCTCATTATACCAAAAGTTAAGGCTACCTCCCCCAGATCTACAGACTCTTCATACTCCTTGTCGCTCTCCTTTCAAAGGATTACATCCAAGCAGTCATCTGAATATATAGTTCTCAATGAGAAGTGTATGCAGGTGAATGACTTAAGAAAGGAAACAGAAGCTGCACTGGAGAAGGAAGCATTACATTTCATCCTTGATTGCCATAGTTGTGACCCTACCTAGATAATGGCAACTCATCGTTGAACATCACTCAGCTGCATTATTGCAATATACTCTTATGTGTGGCTTCCTTTGGTGGTGACTCAGAAGCTACAACTAATATAGAATTCAGTGATTGGATGGGGCAAATCCACTATTGGAAAATAACACCAATCTTAAAAGTTGCTGCATGGGTACAGCTGTATTCAAAGTTCAAGTCAAAGTTCTGGTTATTAGCTATAAAGTCCTGTATAGTGTACCATCAAATTTATCAGGAACCACCTTGCCAGAACTGAATTTTTCCAATCTGAACATCTAGGGAGGGCCTCTGAGGGTCCCACTTCAAAAGGTGCATCATGCGTGGGCTAGGTGACAAGGCTTTTCAGTATTAGCCTATAGACTCTGAAATACATTTCCTCTGGAGATACACTCATGTAAAAAAGTAAGTACACTCCACTGAAAATTTTGACTTTTTCAACATATTTCAACATACAGATATTTGATTTTCATTTCAACAATATTGATAAAAGGGATATAACCAATATCAAACACCATTTACATTTTGTAGTCTATTGTGTAATTTGAATAAACATAAATGCAAATTTCATGGGGAAAGCGTATGCCTATCTCTACATTTATCACTACCTCAAAATACTTAAAATTAGAATCAGGCACACCAGATCACCTGATCTAGAAAGAGATCAGTTTAGAGAGGATCTGGGAGGAACCTGTATAATTTAGACTTCAGACATTTGGTTTGATTTGCTCTTTGTTGTTGAAATGTGTGGTATCACCATGCCTAGATCAGAAGAGTTCTCTGAGGCCTTCACAAAGATTATAGGTGCCTATGAGTCTAGGAAGGGATTTAAAAAGATTGCCAAAAAATTGGACATCAATCATTCTACTGTCTGGAAGATCATTTATACATGGAGAAGATTTCAGTCAACTGCCAACTTGCCCAGGCCAGGCCATTCCAGCAAGTTCAGTCTGAGAGCAGAATGCAAGATGCTGAAAGAACCCCAGAATTTCATCTCCACAATAGGTAGCTTTCACTTTGCCCATGACTCTTCTATCAAAAAGAAGCTGCACAAATTAGATCTATGTGGGATGTGTGCCAGGAAGAAACCTTTGTTGTCCAGAAAGAACATCAGGACAAGACTAAGGTTTGCTCATGAACACCTAAGCAAAGACCAGGACTTCAGGAACAATGTGCTCTGGACAAACAAGGCAAAGATAGAGTTATTTGGCCACAGCACCAAAAGACATGTTTGGTCAAAACCCAAGACAGCATTTCACCAGAAGAACCTGATACCAGCTGTAAAGCATCATGGTGTAAATGTTATGGTTTGGGGCTGCTTTGCTGCATCAGGGCCTGGCCACCATAGAATCCACTATGAACTCTTCATTGTACCAGAGGGTGCTTGAGGATAATGTGAAACTATGTGTCAGAAGATTGAAGCTCAGCCGAAAATGGACCTTGCAACAATGACCCTAAACATTCCAGTAAATCCAGTAAAGGAATGACTGAGAAGAAAAAGAAAGAAAGAAAGAAAGAAAGAAAGAAAGAAAGAAAGAAAGAAAGAAAGAAAGAAAGAAAGAAAGAAAGAAAGAAAGAAAAGAAAAGAAAGAGAGGGGAGGGTTCTGGAATGGCAAAGTCAAACCCTGGATCTAAATCCCATCAAGTGCTGTGGGGTAATTTCAAATGGGCTGTGCATGCAAGAAACCCAACTGAAAAAAATTCTTCCTAGTCAATGTCGGAGAAGGGTAGACAGTTATAAAAAATGCCTACTTGAAGTTGTTTCTGCCAAAGGGGGTAATACCAGGTATTAGAGCCAAGGATATACTTACTTTTTCCACAGGAGAAAATGGTGTATCTGTTAATTTTTTGTTGCATAAATGATTGCGACTGTATATGGGGTGTACTTACTTTTTGACATGACTGTTTCACCTGATCCATCCTGGCATTTCATGTTAAAACCACTCTCTTCCAATGTCCCTTTGATCTTGAATAATAGTGGTCAACTATTATGATAATAACTAGAGTATATTATTTTATATTTATAGGGGGGTTGGTTTATTTGGTGTTGTCTTACTCTGCTTCGTTATATACCATCCTAAGTCTCATTTGATTGAAGTACTTGACAAACTGTGTGTGTAAATAAATTAGCAGACATCTAAAGGGTAGGTTACTTCAGAAAGCTGAGATTCCAGTGACCTGAACAGGTAATTGTTCTAATATCTGGTGTTAAAATGGTTAGGCTTTAGTACAGAGCAAATGCAGGTCTTTGATTTGTTCCTAGAAAGTATTTGGTAGTTAGTGGATTTTCTTTAAGCCCTGGTATTGTTATGTCCTATTTAGCAGGCTCAGAGATATAATCTGGACCAACTGAAGTTTGAAAATGCTCTTCATAGGTAGCTGCATGCAGGACATATCGTATTAATTTAACTTTTAAGCCATTGAAGTGTAGAGAACTGTAGTCAGGTCATATTTATGAGATGTGGCAAGCTCAAATGAAATGAATCCAACAACAACAATGGGCTTCAGCAATTTTATGAAGGTAAAAAACTGCTCATGACAGCTCAGACTCAAACTAAATATACATGCTCATTGGTCTTTGCATGGAAATCTGCCGATAGGGGCCAGGAAAACTGAGTAAAGCAGAACTCCTCTAGTGGATTTCTAGAGCAGACATGTCCCAAGTGGGTGGCGTGGAACGTAAACAAAGAAAATAAATTAATGGAAGTTTATTTATTTATTTATCTAATTTATCCCCGCCCATCTCCTCCCGTCGGAGGCCTCTGGGCGGTTTACAACAAGCGATTAAAACCATCACAATAATACAAAACATAAAATACAGTAAAAATACTATAAATAGAAATTTAAAAAAAAGAATAAAAAATCCAAGCAATGAAACAACTAAAACAGTCCAAGTGTGGGAGGAGTGGTCTATAACAACCATCCCCATGTAACTCTATTCCCCTCTCCACCCCAAGCGAGGCGGCAGAATCAGGTCTTCAGACTCCGCCGAAAGGCCAGGAGCGATGGGGCCAATCTCACCTCCGGGGGCAGCATATTCCACAGGGCGGGAGCTACTGCGGAGAAGGCCCGCTTCCTGGAACCCGCCAGATGAAATTCTTTTACAGACAGGGTCCGCAGCATGCCCTCTCTGCACGATCGGGTGGGACGGGCTGATGTAATGGGGAAGAGGCGGTCCCTCAGGTAACCTGGCCCCATGCCATGTAGGGCTTTAAAGGTAATTACCAACACCTTGAATTGGACCCAGAAGCAAACTGGTACCCAACGCAGCTCACGCAGTAGTGGTGTTACATGTGCCCTTCTGGGGGCACCAAAAACAGCTCACGCAGCTGCATACTGGACCAGCTGAAGCTTCCGGATACTTTTCAAGGGTAGCCCCATGTAGATCACATTGCAATAGCCTATCTGAGAGATAACAAGGGCATGAGTGACTGTTCAAAGGGCCTCCTGGTCCAGGAAGGGGCGTAACTGGTGCACAGCACAGCAGCTGCACAAAGGCTCTCCTGGCCACGGCTGCCACCTGCTCTTTGAGCAGGAGCTGTGAGTCCAGGAGGACCCCCAAGTTACGCACTGGGTCTGTCTGGGGCAGTGCAATCCCATCCAGAACCAGAGATGTTAATGTCCCGGATACAGAAGTACCATTAACCCACAGCCACTCGGTCTTACCAGGGTTCAGTTGAAGCCTGTTGTTCCCCATCCAGGCCCCCACAGCCCCCGGACACTCGGAGAGGGTGGTCACGGCATCACTTACTTCACCCAGGATGGAGATATACAATTGAGTATCATCAGCATACTGATGATACCTCATCCCATGGTGACGGATGATCTCACCCAGCGGTTTCATGTAGATGTTAAAAAGGAGAGGGGAGAGTACTGATCCCTGTGGCACCCCACAAAGAAGGGGCTGCGGAGCCGATCTCTCCTCCCCTATCAACACTGACTGGGATCGGCCCTGGAGGAAGGAGGTGAACCAGTGTAAGACTACACCGCCCACCCCCAACTCCCTGAGCCGCTCCAAAAGGATACCATGGTTGATGGTATCAAAAACAGCTGAGAGATCCAGGAGAGCGAGGATGGATGCACTGCCTCCATCCCGCTCCCGCCAGAGATCATCCATAAGTGTGATCAATGCTGTTTCTGTCCCATAACCGGGCCTGAAACCTGACTGAAAGGAGTCTAGATAATCCGTTTCCTCCAGGGCCCTCTGGAGCTGCAAAGCCACCACTTTCTCAACCACCTTCCCCTGAAAGGGGAGGTGGGAGACTGGACGAAAATTGTCCAGAACAGTAGGGTCCAGCGATGGCTTGAGGAGGGGGTGTACCAGCGCCTCTTTAAAGGCCGCCAGAAACACCCCCTCTCCCAAGGGTGTATTAACCATCACATGGACCCAACCACATGTGACCTCCCGGCCTGCTTTTACTAGCCAGGAGAGACACGGGTCTAGATGGCATGTGGTGGCATTTACTGTCCGTAGGATCCTGTCCACTTCCTCAGGTCCAACAGGATCAAACTGCTCCCAGATAACTGGGTAAGCCTGTTCCCCTGGTATCTCTCCAGACCACGCCTCACACCTGGAGTCCAACTTGGAGCAGATCCGAGCGATTTTGTCCTGCAGATGCTCAGCAAATTCCTCTGCACGGCCCTGTAGGTGGGTCGCTGAACCCACCTTCCCCAAAAGGGATCGAGTGATCTTAAACAGGGCTGTCAGGTGGCATTCTGCAGACGCAATAAGAGCAGAGAAATATTGACGTTTCGCCACTTTTATCGCCACAAGGTAGGCCTTAATGGCGGCTTTTACCTGTGTTCAGTCGAATTCAGTCTTTGTCTTCCTCCAGCGGTGCTCTAGGCGTCTCTTAACCCTCTTCAGTACCCTCAGCTCCTCCGTAAACCACGGGGAGTGCCGGGTTCGATGAGACAAGAGATGCCACACAGGCGCAATCCTGTCCAAGGCCCCAGCCGCCTCCCTATTCCAGGCTGCAGCTAGGGCCTCCGCTGGACTGTGCAGCAGATCACCGGGTATAACCCCCAGCTCCCTCTGAAACCCTACTGGGTCCATCAGTCCCCGTGGCAGACCAATCGAATGGGTCCTGCCTCCCTGCGGAGGGGGGTGGCATAAGAGAATCTCAGGGCCACCAGGATATGGTCTGACCATGACAAAGGGGACAGATCTATCTCTCCTCTCAGATCACATTGCCACTGCTCTGACAAGAAAACCAAGTCTGGGGTGTGACCACTGTCTTGAGTTGGGTCCCGAATTATCTGGGACAGGCCCATGGCTGCCATGGTAGCCATGAACTCCCGAGCTGCCTCTGAGGCATGCCCCAGGGATGGCAGGTTGAAGTCCCCCAGAACCATAAGCCTGGGGAACTCCACCGCCAGCCCCGAGATGGCCTCAAGCAGCTCAGGCAGGGAGGTTGCCACGCAGCAGGGAGGTTGGTACAGCAGCAACACTCCCAACTGTTCTCGGGAACCCAACCTGAAGAACAGGGTCTCACAACCAGCCACTTGTGAAGCAGGGCCCCTGAAGGCCACAGGAAACTCTCGGATGAGTTGTCTTGAAATGCTTTGACACTTCTTGGGTGTCCCTAACAACAAAAAAATTTCCATGGGGTTTTGAAAGCTATTGAAGGCTCTCAGTTAATTCTTTGCTTTTCTAATTCTGGTTTTCCTCTATCTTCCAATGTGCCTTTAACTTTGAATGATAGTGGATAACCATTATGATTGACGCTGGTCCTGAGGATTCTAGCTTTTCTTTCTGAACATTCTAGACTTTCATGTTGGATGAAACCATTAATCGGATGTTTTGTCTTCTGTGTTGCAATTATATGAAGTTACATTTAGACATCAGTATATCCTAAATGCTCTTTTATATCAACACTTAAAGCTTTAGTCCTGCCGTAGGCATAAAGCCAACTGGGTGACCTTGGGCCAGTCACTCTCTCTCAGCCCTAGGAATGAGGCAATGGCAAACCACTTCTGCAAAACCTTGCCAAGAAAACTGCAGGAACTTGTCCAAACAGTCGCCAGGAGTCACAAAGGCACCAAACAAACTCCCCAAACCCTGAATGAGTCAGTCAGTCATAGATATTGAATTAGTAAGTCAAAGATGGATAAGCCTGCATATAATGTATCAGTATAACCCTTTCTTAAATTGACCAGTCTGCTTCTATTTCTTCATAGCTTCTAACATTCAATTTTGCAAACTTGATCCTTTCTTCCCCCAAATAGACATTTTCTTTCAAAGCAAGTCTCCCTTTTTAACTGAGTAATAGAAAACTCAAGATTGCCTTCATAAATTCAGTATTCTGAAAAAATAGCATTGCATCTATATACTACTAAAACTCTCACGTCTATCTGTTTGTAACCTTCAATTGGGCAAAATGGTGCATCATAGGGCAACTATTTTTGAACCAAGGTACCTCAAATGGGCTAACTTACAGAACGCATCCAAAATCTGGGACCCATTACTCCTGTGGGATTGAAATTTGGCGATGTTGTGGCCACTCCAGTGCCACCATGCCTTCTGACTACATGTCCCAGAAACCCATAGGTTGTGTGGCACAAGGGGAGATGGGAGGAGCATATCCTTGCCCTCTTTCCCGCCTCCCTCTGGCCCTGTGCCCAATCTGCTGGCAGCAAGACCTGACAGGTGAGTGGTGATTGGCTGCTTTGACACCGAGGCTAAAATTTGAAATCTCTTAACTGCAGTGGGTGGTGAGGGAAGGATGAGGGAGCAACTCGGATGCCTGCTGGCAAGGTAGGGCTTGCTGGGGGGTGCCAGTGGTTGATGGGTGAGCCCTTTTCCTCCCTGGAGGGAGGGGGACTTGGGGACACACCGAGATGTGCAGCGGGGGTGCAATTTTCCACACAGTCCATGGCTCCCTTTGTTCCCCCTCCCGCCAGCAAAGTGGCAGGCAGTTCCGTTGATCAGCCAGGGAGGAGGAGGAGGAGTGATTTCCAATATTCCCTGCCAGCTTCCCACAAGAAAAGTCAATGGGGAAGCCAGCAGGAAGTTGGGAGTTGCTCCCACTCCCACTGCTTTTTTGCTCACCTGTGGTCATTCCATTTCTCTGTTTAGGTAAGGAAATACCTCTGAAAGGATGACCCAATGAGTCACAGGTTGTCTAATATTTACTTTCCCTTTGTTAAACAAAAATATTTCTATATACATCCAGAGAAGGAAAAACAAGGCAGAGCTGCAAGCTTTAGATCCTAAATGAAATATGCCCAAATCTAAATCCAGGCCAAATCAGTCCCCAGGTCTTTTTTTTTTTTTTTTTCAGAATCAACAGCATGGATCTCTCCCCATCAGCCATACATTTCAGCCATCTGGAGCTGCTAACAAAATCATGCATTATATCTGACTAATAAGTTGAAAAAATTCTTTCTTAAATAGACAGCCATTTAATTAACTAGTATTATCTCCTTTTGAACAGTTAGAAGTCCAGGGAATAAAATAAAGTGTTAAGGATATTCATCTGACCATCACATACTAGCAAGTTACAGAAAGTGTTATTACATTGTTGTGTTTAAGAGTCCAAAGATCAGACTGTAAGGACTGGTTTTGCAAATGAGGAAGACTGAGATCATGGACATATAATGGATATATCTTTGTAGTTCTTTGAACTGTTCTTAACACTATCAATTGATATGGAAAGTGGCATGACTGCACTTGACTTGTCATGGATAATGATGGTAAAACTGAATTTCATGAGATGCCATATTATGTATTGGTAAGCTACATTATAAGCTTCAATCAATCCATTCTAACATAATACAGTTTTGCTAAAGGTGTCTCTGGGGTTAGCCAAAGGAAATGCAAGATGTGTGAATGACACAGCACTGAAAATCAAATAATGGTCCATACAAAAGGAAACAATTAGAAGCAAATCCATAAACTGTCCTTTAACAATTAACACAAAACAAACCAAGTATAGTATAATACAGTTTTAAACGTATAATCCTGAAAACTATTAAATATAGTTATTTTAATTGGGCTATTACTGTTTGGGGATTTCAGGAGAAAAGAATATATAAAAATAAAATCTTAATAAATTATGTTCCTGTACCTGTATACGTTTTCAATGGGTTTGGCTCTCCGAGATCGTCATATGTAGAAAATAAAAATTATTGCATTGTGCAGTAGCGCATTGACGATTCTGGTCAATGAGCAAGCTAAATGGAATCCTATACTTCATTACATATTAAATTATGTCTTAGGGGTTTCTTTTAAACATCTGCTTCTGTCATGAGATCATACCTCAAAAGGGATTCTGGTCCTCCTTCCAATCCTATTTCTTGCTTTGGCTAATAATGAGCTAGCAGCCCCACTCTAACTTGTTTCACTCTTTGAGAACAAATTTAGTTGATGCACTGCAAAATTCCTTTCAGGACTCAGACTTGAGCCTGTGCTAAATATCTCCTCCACAGCCATTTAATTATGCTTTTAAATGATAACAAATCACTTTCCTTCTCTGTCTCTTTAAGCTGAACCCACCAACCACTCAACCAAACAGGGTTCTTGAGTTTGAAGACTCCATCCCATGATGATTCTCAGAAAATGCTGCTGCTAGATACTGGCCATGTTTCTGGTGATCAGCACCTTTCTGAAAAATGGAATCCCACAACCCATTTGTTCAAACACAATGTACAATTATGTTTGCAATTTCACCACTGTTGAAAACAAGTTCAGGAAGTTTGGTTGTAGTGAGCACCAAAATGGAGATGTAGCATTTATTTTTTCTCTCTTGCTTTTTTTATTTTACAGGACTTATAAGCAGTACTTACAATGCTGGCTCCATTGCCATCACTGTGCTGCTAGCCAGGGAACAGCTGAGTGGCGTGGCAGGCGTCAAGGCTCACCTCTGCTGTCAACCGGCTTGCAAAATTCCAAAATAATTAACAATTGGCTCTCGCAAGTCAGCTCTAGCACACCCCTGCTTATAACCAATCCCAAAGGAGTCTAGGTGTCAGCAGGAGGAGGAGGAGGAGAAAGAGGAGAACTAAATCTAAATGAGTATAAAAAACAAAATATAACCATAAAGAAAAACAAAAATAAAACGAAAGCTCACAGTCGATCTTGGACTGAAAGCCTGCTGAAATAAAACAGCTTTAACTTGTTCATGGAACTGCAGCAAGGTGGAGGCTGCATGTGCTTCTGGGGGAGAGTATTGCATAAAATGGAGTTATTACAGAGAAGGCCTGCCATCTCATCCATGCTCTGCAAACTTCCTGAAGGGAGGCAACTTTCAGCAGGCCTGCTGACTGGACTGGACAGATTCAATTCTGGCAAGGTATTGCCCAACATCTCCTGAGGTTGCATTGTTTTAAGACTTTAAAGGTAACAACTAGCACTTTGAATTGCACCTGGAGGCCTACTGGCAGCCAATGCAGTGATATGAGCAGAAATGTAATTCTATACTGGTAGAGCTGTCCTGCCATCTTGCTGTAGCATTTTGTACCAGCTGCAGCTCCTGGGTTCTCTGCAAAATAGCCTCCTGTATAGCACATTGTGGTAGTCGAACTGAGCAGTCATGACAATATGAGTTACTGAGACCAGGCCATCCTGGTCCAGGTAGAGTGGTAATTAGTGGTAAAACTGGTAAAGCACCTCCAGCCATGACTTCTACCTACTGGCTAATCTTATAGTTGTAGAATTAGTATCACCCATAAGAAATCTCACATACAAGAGACATTATATTAATCTTAAGCAAAAACATCAACTGCCTGAAGGAAATGCAAGGGTAGTAAGCATTATTCCTATGACAAGCCAGTTCTGATAAATAATGCATATATATGTGTGTATGCATGTATGCATGTATAAATCATTCTCAGACATTTATGCTTACTAAACCTATCCTCACATGAGTTGCTTTACTTTCACAAGAACTTCAAAGTGTAGCCAGAAAGCACCTGGAAAAAATGCTGTGTTGCATGTGTTTTCCACATGTTATTCCTCTGGGTACTGCATGCACAAGTGATAGGAGGATTGAAGGAATCAGATGAGCTCAGGTAATAACCAGATGCCTTTCAATGCATTTCAGAAAGACTTTAACTGTCTCTTTTAGGACATGCAGTCAACACTTTTAATGCTACAGTAATATACATACCTACCTACCTCCAAAGAATTCAGAGAAATATATAATAGACTTTCTTCCACTGTATCCTTTTTATAATTCCATGAATGAATAGAAAGAGAAAACAGTACAAACATTCCTTAAATTTCAAAGCTGAGCAGAGATTTAGCCTGATGTTTTTGTGGCCCAAGACAGCACTAATACAATTTCCAATGCTGACTCTGAAAAATAGGAAAGGAACAGCTATAAAGCAAACATAAAGTAGGACTCATAATCCTGCACATGCTTAATTCACTCTTGCAATCTTGCAATGAAATCACTGAGACTTGAAAAAAACTTAACTTTGATTGGATCATGACTATGATTAGGCTAAAGCTACTAATAAAATTTCCCCTTCTTTAATCTAGAGTGAATCTAGGGAAGGATTTCACTCCCAAAATGAGTTAGGACAAATTTAATGAAAAACCATGGGGAGAAACCTATTTCAGTGTCAGCATTTGAATGTACTTTGTTCCAAGTGTTTGCTTCATGAAATCATCACACAGTATTTATGTCATCATACTGTTGCCTTGGAAATGCATGTAATATGTAATGTTTTGTTATTGAAGGAATGAATGGGAACAGCAGATGGCTGAGCAGACAGAATAAAAGCACTGTTTAAACAACAGATATCATTTATACATAGCAAAGCTAGCAAAGGAAATGGTTACACTCTTACCAACACAGGTCTGTCTTTCCAAAATGGAACTGTCCTAAAATACAGCCCAACCTTCTAGAATGTTGGGTTGCAACTCCCATCATTTCCAGCCAACAGCCCTGTTCCCACATGTCATTTAACTGAGTCAGTTAAGTGGTTAATGTGTTGCGGGCACCTGAAAAAAGCGTTAATTGACCCAATCAACTAACACTATGAGGGCAAAATTTAACTCAAAATAGACTCAGTCATGCGTAGGATTAAACTAACCCCACTCAGTAAGTCTTGCTGTGAGAATACCTAATACCAATTAATTGGCCCATTTTGCACCAAGAAAAAGAGCTGGCAATATAAAGCTGGTTGCAGCCACACACTGATTCCCTTGCAGGACTTATTGATTTGGGATAGTTAGGACTGACTGATTTAGACTTAGGTCCATCCACACCATCCACAGCACATTTGGCAACAATTGTTTTCCAACAATTTTGAATAGCTGATCTCACTGAATTCCATCTGTTTCAGTAGTACTGGTTTGTCTGTCTGTTTGTTTGTTTGTCTGTTTTTTAATAGGGTTCGGATATTACTCTTGCCCAATCTTTCTCTTATCTTATCTGGGCTTAGTACTGGCAATGAGAGGATAGTTAGAAACTGGAGTGAATTCAGTAAGATTTCTATCAGGTTCTCTTTCTAGCCCAAGTGACAGGAAGACCAGTAAATTTGTACCCAAAAATTGCCAAGGTGAAAGGTTGGTGGGGTGGAGGACAAGCCTGATGACACAGTAGAGAACTCTCTCAATGTGCCACAAAAGTACCCTCCCAGTTCATCCTGCACTCCTCCTCCACCCCATTGATCTGACAGCCAGACTAATATTTGACACAGGTCTATAAACCTTCAGATGATCAGTAGGTCCAGAAATAACCCAAATGACAGATCACCAGTGTGGAGACCTCCACAAGTAGCTAAAGTCTCCAACCCAAGGAACCATGCACACTTGTTCAAGCACACCCGGCACTCGCTTAAGGACAGCAAATTGTGGCCTTTTGTCCTACAGTAAAATTCCATACTCCTCATTTATTGTTAGTAACTTTTAATAGGAGCCTTTTCATATCTGACTTACACAGCACCTATGTTCTCACCTTTTCGTATCATACAAAGACATACGGTAAGCAAATAGTGGGCATGTTAAAAGCAAGAGAAAGAGGAATGGATTAGCTGCAAAATGAGGAATAAAATATTCCTGTACTGGTGATGAGTTTATATTAATTAATCGTACAATCTGCATTTCAACTGGTATAATTGACAGTTCTTACACTTTGCTTGAGTAGACCTCTCTTCCTGGAGCTGACGTAAAATAAAATCCACTTAAGTTACAATGCTGTATGGTACCTTTATATTAGAATGTCATCCAAATCAATATTGTGAAAGAACTTTAAAATGAACAAAACCATTTGTTTCCAGTATGAATCCACTGTTGTACACATTTTACATATCTCAGTAAACTTTTTATCATTTTCCTTAATTGTTTTAGAGAAGAAAGAATCACTAAAACATCCCTTGTAGTGATATTGTCAGATTGCCCTTACAATCTTATTGATAGAAAAGCAGGTTTTCTGCATTTTGAATGGACAATCATTATTATAAGCTTAAAACAGATTATTCAAAGAGCAAATAAGGCATGAATTAAAGATAAATATGTGGGATAAAAAACTAAATAACTAGTCTTGTGATCTAAACACTTAGACATGTTTGCAGTAAATTACTTCACCCACAAGTCTAAAACTATTATTTGGAAGTAAATGCTATTAATTTCTGTGGCTTACTTGACTTAATGTAGGAGTCCAGAGTATATTCAAATGTAGAAAGGGTAGGCGGGATGACATTACCTGTCTCCCCGGCTAACAAAAGTATTTTGAACTGGTGTGGGTATTTGCACCTGATCACGTGCTCTTAAATATATAGAAGTGTACATGTAAATATGTCCTACACTGAGCACTCCACAAAACAAGGCAGGTTATGCTGGAAGGAAATCAGGGGGCCCAACTCTCATGTTTTAACAAGCATGGGTTCTCTCTCAGAGTTTATTCTGCATTTTCTCAGTCTGCTGAGCAACTTTTCAGTCTGCTGGCATATGCAGAAAGCTCTTTCTCAACTGAGTGTCCTTTTCCAGATGTGTTGGACTAAACTCCTATCTTTATCTGGCAATGCTGGTTTGGGAGTTGTACACCAATTCATGTAGACGAGCCCAAGTTAGGGAACGTTGATTCCTTCGCCATGGAAGTTTCATTTCTTGTTTCTTTCTTGTGGATACTGAACTGGTACAGAATTACTGTACATACAGTACGGAGGAGCAGCGCAGCACGGCATGAATTCAAACACAGCACCCACCCAGCCACCCCATTAGGAGCTCGTGTCCTTGCAGAAGGCCTCTCCGCCGGACTTCTGGGCTCGGTTCCGCGGGCTCGGGGCTGGGAGCACGGGCTCACCCCGAAAGGAATGCGACCCTCCTATTTAAGGCTACGTGAGGAGAGAGACGAGGAGGAATGCCAAGTCCTTCCTCGCAGAAGGACTTTCAACCGCCTTCCAATCCATGGCTTCCCCTACCGTACCCGGCAGGTCTGCACGCGGGCACCGCGCCTCTTTGTCAAACGGACTAGGAGAGGCGGAGGCAAGGGAGGCCTGGCAGACGACGGCCGCCCCAGGATGGAGCGCCTTGTGTCTCGAACAGGGCAGCTGCTTTAGGAGGACGGCGTGTGTGCGCGCGCGCTTATGCGTCACGCGCTAAGCCGCTGGGGAGCGGCAGCAGCAGTCTGGGCAAGCAGCGGAGCGGACCGATTAGTCCCCGGAGCGGGGCGGGGAGGCAGGAGAGCAGCAAGGTCCGAGTGGAGCTGACCTTTGCCTGCGCGAAAGCTCGTGGGCTGCTGCGGGGCGAACGGGCTGGCGAGAGTTTAGATTGGGCCACCAACCCGGTGCCTGAAACATTCTTTCTGGTTGCAACACGGTGCTGCTCATTTAGACCAGATCAGACCCACGTGCTTCAGGAAGAATTTAGCCGTCACTACCGACCCCATTATTGCTTCCCATGTTAGGGTTCTGGTGACAGTAAAATGCGACACCACCGTGATGAGCTTCGGGTTCACTAGGCCAGAATAGCGATCAACCCCCATTGCCGGCATATTTTTAAGAATGCCTTGAAAAAAAATGGCCCAAGTGCCCGGTTATTGCTCTCGGAGAACGGCTGGGATTCTGAATACACGGTAGTCGATGAGTGCGAGGAAGAGAGACCTGAACCGTACGCCCTTATCTGCCAAGTTTCAAATCGGAAGGTGTAGCACGCAGATCTGCGAGGGAGTGCCTGGCTAGCAATAACACCAGCAATCCTGTAAAATAGGAAGCCGAAATCCTTTGCAGGTCGCAGCTTGATCCATTTTGGAGTGCTGCATAACAGGCAGTTTTCTGTTTCCTCCGCTTCCTCTATCCGGCTTCCTAAGATGTTTAACTCAAAACCATTACAGTATTAGGAACTGCCAGCCAGCCCTGCAGCAAATTCCGTGAAAAACGCGCCGGTCCTAAAAAAATTGTTGAAAAGTGCGCGTCCATATTGCATTACCCCATATTCATCCGGAGTGAAATATAATTGGTGAAATAGAGGATTCCCCTTCCTCTTCGGACCTCTAACTTCTGCCTACAGTAAGAAAATTGTAATTTTAAAACTCAGTGATTTAGTCTTCAAACGGGTAGAACCGAGGTCTGATATTTATGGACTGGCAAAAAAAAAAAAACCCCACACCTTATTTAAGCTAGTGCAAAGTACTTTAGCTTGCTACTAAATAATCACAATTAAATATTGAATGGAGAGCTTTTTTAGGATCTTTCCCTGAGGCTGAATTAAAATGTTATCCACTCATCCTTGAGTCAACAGAAAATAATACCAATACGTAACCCCCGTTGCTAATCCCAGTGCTGCTTCTCTTGCTTCTGTTCCTGGTTATTGCCAGCTTCCTTATTTCCTGACAAGGTGACAAGAATTACAAGTTACCAAATAAATAAAAGAAAGTGCAAAAATTTTAAACACTGTGACACTGTTCTTGGACAATGTTGGAGTAAAAACATGACTTTAACACTAGAATAGCTATGAGCAACTTTAATCTGTCTCACATATTGCCCGGGGATGAAATGAAGGCAACTTCATGGAGATAGGGCAGAAAGATGTGGCAAAGGCAGGGCCGCAACTAGAGGGGGGCAAGCAGGGCATGTGCCCTAGCTGCGGAGGCACCAAAATTAGCACTGGGGGGGCACCAAAATGGGCGCGGAATCCATGTTTGCCCCTGATGACAGAGACCCTAGTTGCGGGCCTGGGCAAAGGCTTCTTGGGGCTGTGATAAAGTGTAAGGGAGGGAAGGCCCTTAAAGTTATAGATTTTGAAGGAAGAAAGACAATCTAGTCAAATCCCTCCTTGCATCACAGCAGGACTAATAATTCAGGATGCTTTTTCAAATCCCTGACAATTGCCTGTCTAGCTTTTGTTTAAATACTTCCAGTGAAGGAGAACCCACACCATCCTAACACAGACATTTCTCCTAATGTTTAGCTAACTCGTCTTTCTAGTGATTTCCACCGGTTGGTTTTGTTCTCATCTGAAGCATCAGCTAGCATCTCTGCACTCTCTTCTGCATGTCAGCGTTGCAGGTATTTGAAGGTCACAATCTCTCAGAAATCTCATTTCTAAGGATTATCTGCTCTTTGATTTGGTTTTTAGACATTTCACTATCTGAGGTTACTCTTCTCTGGATCTGCTGCAATTTGTCCATTTCCTCTGTAAAATGGGTGCCTTTTTGAACATAGTGTTGGCAGATTGCTAGGAAAGCCTTTGGCCCAGGAGAGATCAGAAAAGTCACACACTAGGCATTTCTATAAAAATAATTTTATTTACAGAAAGCAAATGTATTTACAGGCTCTCAGTGAGAGCTGCTTAACTCTCTACATGCCTACACAGAAGGGAAACTGAAACTAAAACAAGTCCAGGCAAGTTCTTCTCCCCAGGTGCAAAAATTAACATCCGAAAAGAGGACAATTAAATTCAACCTCTTCACCCGGCCAAAATGATTAGTTACCATAGTAACCTTAATCTGTACTAGAAAACATATTAACACATAGAACTTCTAATATGGACTGGGAAGTACCGAAGAAGCAAGAACTAGAATTCTGGGTATTGCTTTATTTGATTCAGACAAAGAGTAATGCAGTATTTTCTCTAGCAGCTGTATCACTTCTAAGCCATCATGTATGTATGTCTGAACACTTTTCTCAGCTGAATTTTCCAACTCTCTTTAATTTTCATCAATGTTCTAGCCTATTAAGGTCCTTTTAAGCCTTCCCTGGCTTCAGTTAGTATTTCATTTTGGCTTGTAATTTTTTTTTAAAAGTTGATAAGGACAGGACTTAGTACAGAACCCTGCAGCACTGCTTCATAGGCCTCTTGCCATGACGGGACAGAATTATTGAGTTCTATTTGGTACAATGGGTCAACCAGCTATAGATTCTCCAAAGAGCAGTCATGTTTAATCTATACTTTAATTTCTCACTAATAGTGGTATCTTGGGTAGCCATGTCATTTGTTTTGCAAAAATCAAAATATACTATTTTTTTAATTTATTTTCTATCCCACCTTTATTATTTTTTTATAAATAACTCAAGGTGCTGAACATACCTAATACTCCTTCCTCCTCCTATTTTCCCCACAACAACAACCCTGTGAGGTGAGTTGGGCTGAGAGTGACTGGCCCAAGGTCACCCAGCCAGCTTTCATGCCTAAGGCCAGACTAGAACTCATGGACTCCTGGTTTCTAGCCTGGTGACTTAACCACTAGACCAAAGTATGTCCATGCTGTACCAGACCAACAACAAGAAAATGGGTGGGAGGAAGACAGTTGATCTGGCATGACTTACTGTACCTCCACTTGCAGGTTATCATGACAACCCCATGTCCTGGCAACCCCAAACTTCCCCTTGGACACCCAGTGTTATCTTTATCTTGACAGCCTTAAATCATTGATTAAATAATCATTGCTTTTAAAGTACTGTAGTATATGTTCTCCTTAATCAGGCAGTACTATATTCCAACACACCTTTGAGATATGTAAAATTTGTATTACTTTGTCACCCAGAATCTTGGAGGTGAAGTCAGCTGATCTGTTGTGGACAGGATTAAACGTGAGTTTCAGGAGTGCTGAGTGGTGCAGGTATGTCCATATGCTTCTGATTACTACCAGACTTAATTTTCACTATTGCCTCTCAGCATTCGATTTTTGCATTAGCACTACTTTTTCTGGGGTCCTTTCATAATTATCAACTCTTCCATCCCTATTTTTGAAATCATCTTCAGTTTTTCCTATAAACAGGAGAGCAGAACTCCATTATTTTATCTGGGGATGAGGAAGGGGCATATCTGTGTTTTTTCCATTTCACCAGTGTTTTCAGATGTGTCCTTGCTTCTGCACACCATTTTGCCTCATTACATGTTAATGTGATGGTATAGGACTTAGCAAACTTCATAATCATAGCAAGGCCTGTTTCATTTTCTGCCCTTGTGTCTTCCCATATGTTTTCTTATTTCACATTATGTTTAACCTGGGATGCCCAAAAGGTTTGAGGAAAGTGAGGCAGACAAACCATCTTAGAGAAACCGGGCAAAGTCAGACTCATCCCATTCATGCTGCAGTGCCATGATTAGTGCGTGATTTTTTTTCTGCTGTATAATGACCTATAACCAGCGGCATACTCATAAATCAGGATAATAGCATTTGGCAGTGACTTGGAACAGATGCAGTAGAGGCAGGATAGGGACTGGCAAAAGGGACAGCACTTTTTATGTTGGCTTTATTTTATACTCACTATATATCTCCATACCTTCCTATTCTTCCAAATCATTCTTACTTCCATTTCACCCACATATTAATGCACAGATTTTGATCTTTAAGCTTCTCACCTCTCTCTTTTTGAGATGACTTTCTCAATCTTCCCCTTCCTCTTGACCCATTCACCCTTCCTTCATATATTTGTTTTGCAGTCCGATCTTCATCCATTCATGACCAAACCACTTCAACATACATCTTTTGTACTGGCCATTCACTTTTGTATTCAATCCACATTCATTCAGCACCCATTCATTCTTGACTCTTATCATTTCTTTTTTTTTTATCACTCACAGTTCTTACTTATTCTGTTGTACTGCATTTGAATTATTTTATGTTTCTCCTGGCATATTCGGCTTTCACTTCCAAAGTGGACACAAGCACACTGTTATACATAGTCATTTTTCACTTTTAATAATTCCATTCCTTGCAAAAGATCGCATACTACCCAAAACATTTCTACCAGCATTTGCATGTCTTTACCCATTTTTCTGTCTTCAGTAAACATTCTATAAAGGTACACAAATTCAACTATGTGCTCTCAATTTTTTTGTCATTTATATATAACTTGCAATTGTTTGTTCCATTTTCCCTGTCCAATACAACTATCTTGGTCTTTGATATATTAATTCTCAGGTCCATAATCCTTGTGACATTATACAATCTGTGGAGTCCTTGGTGCTCTCTGAGACTTGTTGTTTTCTTGCAGATGTTTCATTGCCAGACTAGGCAACATCTTCAGTGCAAAGAGGGAGTGGGCCTTGCTCTAAGTTTATATACCATGGCTTGCCCTGGCAGGGGTGTTGTTCTCTCCTTGGGAGTTCTTTGATTGGGCTGTTGTTTGTTGTTTGCTTGCTCCTTAATCTCACAACACATGGACAGACTCAACCATAGTTTCGACTGGGAAACTGTGAGCATCCTAAACCAAGCCAAATCCAAAAATGCACTCAGACAAAGCAGCCATCAACAGAAATACAAAGGTAAACAACATTACATACCATTCAAAAGAGACAACAGAAAACCCAAAAGACCAGTACACTCCCTTGCCAGCAATCAACACCCAGATATGCAAAAATCAACACTAGGATTAACACCAGATGAACCATCGAGCAGCACAATACACCCTAATCAAGGAACTATTAACTCAGGCAATCAACCAAGCAGCAAACAACAGCCCAACCAAAGAGCTCCCAAGGAGAGAACAACACCCCACCAACACAAGCAGGGCAAGCCACGGTATATAAACTGAGACCAAGGCCCACTCCCTCTTTGCACTGAAGATGTTGCCTAGTCTGGCAATGAAACATCTGCAAGAAAACAAGGCTCAGAGAGCACCAAGGACTCCACAGTTCAACCCTGAGCTACAAATATTCGCTTCGATTGGTATTATATAATCTATCTAACATTCCCAGAAAATAATTTGGTTTCTCAGCCAATCACACATCTTCTGAATACAAAAGTACATACTGTGTACATCCACATCTCCAACCAACACACCTCTATCATCACCATGTTTATCCATTACTTACTTTATTTCAATTGTCTTATTCATTCATGTTCATTCAATTGTCATTCAGTGCCCAAAGCGACAGCGCCAATAGATGCTACAAGTCTGTTAGAATGCTCCTTCAAAGGATACCACCCTGTGTCTTTGGCTTGCCCTTTAGACCCTTGATAGGTGGCTTCCTCCTGGAGTTTGCTAGGCTGGGAGAGGTGCAGTTCTGAAATTTCCAGTCTTCAGAACTTTCCCTGTCAGTTCTTTGCAATTCTTTTCCCTGTCTACCCTTTGCAGTAGAGGGTCTATACTCAGCCTTTTGCGGTGCTGGTGACCACTAGCTTTCCTCACATACTGTATTCATTTATCTTGTCACAGGGTGTTTCCCACTACCACCACTTGGAGGAGTTGACATCAATAGTCATTTATCCATAAATTCATTAAACAACCAAGGGGGCACCACACATCCTTTTCTTATTCCCTGCTCAATGCTGGACCATTTAAATATTCCATTTATTCTCATACATGCTTTATTCTGTCATATACCACCACATTCTATTACTGCATATAGTAACTAAGCTTCAAATCATATTCGTGCAAAACATCCCATAATTCAAGCCTATCCATTTTATCAAATGCTTTCTCTAACTCAACAAGACTGTTGTACATTTTCTACTTCACTTTCTTATATTTCTCAATGACATGTTGAGCAAAAGTCTGATTTGTAAATACTTCATCAAGCATAAAGTCACACTAGTTCTCATATTTTCCTCATTGTCACTTCTTGTATCTCTTCAGTTAGAATGCTTCCAAACCCCTTCCCAGGAATATTTAACAAGTTACTTTCTGAATGGTTTTTGCATTCACTCTTGTTACCTTTCCCTTTGTATGCAGGAATAATGGCATTCTTCCAATCATCAGGCACAGATGCAGTCTTCACACACATTTAACAAGTGGCACTCTATAAGCAAGTACATCCACATTTCTTCACTCATATCTCCGACAACTACAGCATTACTATATTTCAACAGATCCCAAGCTTTTGCGACTTCATTGTGTTTTTCTTGGATATTAATATTTACATCATTAGTTTTAATTTTATTCATACAATTCTCTAAGATACTCCTTCCAACATTCCATTTTTGTTTCATCTCAATCATTTAATCATATTTATTGTCAGTTCACTTCAGTCTGCTGGAGACTTCTTGTTTAGCCTGTTTTACCCATCTCCAAAACACTATTTTTACTTCTATCAAAACCTGTGATGGAACGTGGGGGCGACCTTGAGGAACAGAGGGAAGAGATGCTGCCTAGGGAACAATTAGATAAAAGGAAAGGGAGTCTGAGAGAGGGTAATGGTCTAAAGAAGAAACTTAGGAAAGACCTGCCCTGAACACTCAAGCGATGAATAGGGAGGGTGGGAGGTTTGTACTTTCAACTTGCAAGATTCTGTTAATTTAGTCTTACGATAAAATAGAATTAGTTCATGTAGTCATGTTTCCTGTCTGGTTTACCTGGAAGGGCTGACAAAACCACTCGGCATTTTCTCTTTTAGTCTTAACAATTATTTGCTATCTTTGATTACCTTCTTTACAACTACCCTTTCCTTTCTGCCTATGTTACACAATATCTTTCAATTTTGTAACATTCTTTTATGTATTTTTCTCATCCACAGCTTTTTACTTCAGCATCCCATCGAGGAACTTTTTTTATACTTCCCATTAAGTCCCATCTACTTTTATGGCACTCTATAACATTTCTTTTAACTCTGTTCCAAGTAGCTTCCACATCCTTTTTCTTAGATCTAATCCCCATTCATTCTATTGGAAGATTAATCTATCTTGTATTTTATTTTCTATTCAAGACTTCTACATTCTTTTTCTGCAGTTATTCTACATCCACTTTTTGATTCTTTCACTTCTTTCTTTTTCTTTCAATGTTCATTTTTCTCAAGTTCCTCTCATGATAACCAAAAATAGTCTGCCTCACATTCAGAACTTCTCGGACCCTTGTATCCTTCACTACAGTAATTCTCTCAATTGTTCCTCAAAAGCAGTCAGAACAATCATGCTTTTAGAGCTATCCATGGTTCCCAAATTGTGTGCCAGGGCACCCTGGTGCCACACAGTGAACCCACAGGGGTGCTGTGAGATATTTGAAATGTTGGTGATGTCCATTTATGAAGCTGGGTTTTCAGTGCTCTTTTGGCCTTGGGCACTGTGAAAAAGTTCCTGAGACACTAAGGGTGCCATGAACTGAGAAAGTTTGGGAACCTCTGAGATATGTATTCATTCCTTTATCATGTGTACATATGAACAGACGTATGCTTAAAATATGTATATGATATAAACATACCTTTTTTGTAAGAAGATACTCCCCAACCACTATCCTTATCAATACTTGGGTCTCCAAATAGCCCAATCACTTGTCTCATTCTCATCGATCCATTCAGGTCACTTAGAAGAATGCTTTTCCCCTGGATTCCATTCATTCAGAATTAACACCATTCACTTGAACATTGCATGCAACTAGTATCAATGGCTTTCTACTTCCATATGCTCCCACTATAATCTAGAAGACACCAGTCATACTTTCTGGCATATATTTTAGCCCTTTCATTTATAATGAAACCTATACCTTCACTTCTCTACATGTATTAATCAACTCTGTCCCACAATATCAGACCACCTTCATTCATATCTGTTACATTCTTCCACTTAGTTTCATAGACTTCTCCTGTATTTCATTTACTACTTTATTTCATTATCTATTTTATTTCATTTCATTCACTAATCCATGCTTTTTAGCATTTATTCTTCCCACATTCCAAATCATAATCTTCCATATGCTGTGATCATCACCAGATAAATAAGAAGGATGCTACAACCAAAGTCCAAGGTTTACTCTAAGCATGTTCACACTAACTTCTAGAGTTCACCTGGCAAAGCAATGTAATTGTTCCTAGCATCCCACCTACTATGAGATATATGCATGTGAGTGTAGTATACGTATGTACCACCTACACACTGGATAGCTTTCCCTGATTGCCAAATGTTAGGGGTAAGAATAACACGGCCAGTCTAGCATTTTCATTTACATAAGAGGATGCCAGAAAATTAATGGGTTTACAAATGGAGTGCAGCGCTGCGACCTTAGCACAATTCGAAATCAGCAAGATTTTCTTTCAAGTCATCTAGCGAAGGAAATACCAGCCTTTGAGTCAGTTTGCAGTTGGGTTTTATGGCCCGAGAATGAATCGCTGAGCCTACGCAACTTTGGGGAAGATTTACTAGATGACAAGAGGTTTGTGTGTGCGCAGCCACGCAAGCGACCGGAGGGAGTTTAATCATACGACCATCCTCGTCCCCCCGCCCCTTTCTACCTCCATGGAAACCTGCCGTGCGATTTGCTTGCTAAAGGGACAGCTTTGAGAAAAGCAGGCTGCCTTGCAAAGCGAGTGAGCAAGCGGGGCTGTCCTCCCTTGACAAGGACAGTTGGCATGTGTGACAGCTGCACAGTGGCCGGGGATTATCTCTTTGGCGCACACAGCCGCCTTTGCGTGGCAGGCAGGAAGGAAGCCAAGGGCAGCGTCTCTCGGGACTCGCGCTGCGATTCTCGGCGCGCCCGAGAGAGGCCGCCTGAGCAAACAAAAGCCTCGGCTTTTTCTATCCGCGGCTGGCCCGCGACTGAGGCTTCGCACAAAGACGCTTTTCCTCGGCGCTTGACCCAGCCACCGCCGCCGGCGCCGAGCTTCTTGCAATGCGGTCCGCAAACGCGCGCGGCAGCGGGTCACCTTTGCCTCCTGCTCCAAAGACCGAGGCTGGCGAGGGTGCTCCGGAACAAACCCGTCCCGGCAGCCTCCCTCGAGGCCGCAGGAGGTGAGCGCAGTGCGCTGTGGCCTTCCTTCCCTCCTTCCTTCCGCCCTTCGCTCGCTCACCACCGTTCGCCTGGCGCTGCCAGTCAGCGCAACCACACAGCGGCATGCTCCCATTTGCAGGCCTGGCTGGGAAGAAAGAGCGAGTGTGTGGCCGGACCCCACGGTGGCTGAACGCCAGCAATTACGGGTTCCTGCTCTGGCGCGTTCCTCTCCAGCTGGGGGTGGATTTGGCGAGTGAGTGCGGTGATCACAAGCGGATGGCGCGTAGGGATAGGGCTGGGTGAGGAAGAAGACGGAGGCGCCATTTGCTGCCGCAACACACCACCTCCGGGGCGTGCGAAAGCGAGTGGCAGTCAGAACCTCCACAGGGCACACTGAGGCGGGAAGGGGGCGGGCGGCGCTTGGCTGTTGACACTCTGTTAGGCAGAAACTTATCTAGCTCCCGGCCAAGTGGGGGATGCGGATAGTTTCCAACTTCCAGATAATAGGAAACCACATGGCGGAGAGCCGTCCTACCCTAGCCCGCCCCGAGTTGCAGGCTGGCGCAGTACATAAAAGACGACCGCTTGCACTTCCTAGTGGAGACATTCGTTTAGAAACGAAAGGGAGGGGGAGAGAAGATTGCGCCCAGTCCCCCAAAAGAGGTTGTTTGACAGGGACGCACTCATGATGGAGGTGGGACGACAATACACATTCAGTAAAATAGCCGCTTCCCATAAATTGCCATTCTTCTCCGTTTAAAGCAAGTTGGGTGGGTGGGGGGAGATCCGATAGCGCTGGGCTGCTCCCAAACCCCTACTGTTAAATCGAGACCGACTCAGTCAACCTCTCAGCTAATCTACCATACACTAATTGAGAGAATGTCTTTATGAATGAATGTGTCCGACTATGCCCTTAAGGCAATCGGCGTTGCCCTATCTCTGAGAGGGGGACTAGTAACACGCCGGGCGCCTTACGCTAGACCGGAACTTTTTCTAAAGAGAAGTGTGGAAAGAAAGCTTAAGGTTTTGGTTCCTGATGAGCGATCCTGGGTTAGTGGGGATGGAGGAGTGTTGCTTGAGAAAGCCAGCCCACACCGTTCTTCCCTTTCCCGTGGATTGTGTTGAACTGCCTTGTGTTTCAGTTGGACAGGATGCACGCTGGTTATTAATACTCCGGCTGCAAGATTGCTTTGTCAGTGGATCCCTGACTTGATACACTGAGCTAACAATGAACTGGCAAAAGTTAAGAGGCTTCCCTTTGCAAACTTTCCTATTGTTGATACCACGTTTCTGTGCTTAATAAACACAGGAAAAGGTTAGAAACTTGAGTCTGCCTGCCCACCAATTTATCAAACTGGTAGGCCAAATGTTTTTCACAATGGTAACTTCCTCTGAAAATCTAATGCTTGAAAGCCACACTTTCCCCCTTTTTTGCCAAGAATAAGCTCTCCTATGAACGTTGTTCACCGTTTGCAGGCAACACAGCAGGAGTGATAGCCTCTGACCGAAGGACTAGACAAGCTTGAAGTGACAGGCGCCGGGATGTCCTCGCTGCTCTCGAAGGAGCAGCCGATTAAGAGGCGAGGCGTTTCCTGCTTTCACAGTGGGCTTTGCGCGAACAGCATCTTGGCTGTCGGTTCAACCTACGAGCCTTCCGTGGCAGGACAGATAATGTGGCTGATTGCTTCTGTCTGTTTTCCAATTGTGTTGGTGGAGCTGGGTGACCGAAAAGAATGATTTCAGATTTGCAGTTTGCTTGCCAGAGCACATCCATCTGAGTCATATTTGGTGGTTTTAACTAGGCACGCTGGTGTTTTGTTTTGTTTTGTTTTGTTTTTGCTGCCATTCATTAGCAATAGGATTTTCTGTAAGCAAGACTTAAAGAGCATTACACTTGGGAATATTTCATCAAGCTTTGAGAAGAAATTAGAGGGCCACCATTAGTTTATCTGCTTCCTGAAAGTATTCTGTCTGAATCCTGAAAAGATTTAGTGTGAATTGAAATAAAAAGAATGACTTTTCAGTTCATATGCCAGCCTATCACTCAGTTCTCCAGCCTGGGAAATAGAAAAGTTTCCAAGGAAGGGTTGATTGAAAGTAAATTGAATAAATATTACTTGCCCTGAAGTTAGAGATAGAACAAACTATTTAAAAACATGAAATGTGGCAGCCTTCAAGATTATCTAGTAGGTGTCTTGCAAGATGTAAATGGAATAATTATTAATTTGAACTCTTACTTGTGTCTGAATCTTAGATACAGAATAGATGATATCCAACTTAACTGGGTGCTATTTATTTAAAAATTTGATCAGAGGGCAACTTCCTTTGAATCAGCTTTTGGTCCAGATAATTTTCTTTTCCTCACAACACATGTGGAGAAAGTAAGTTAATAGTATTCTCTTCCCCTTTCTACTTCCACTTCTAGTCTGTTGTTCAGAAAGGGGATGGGAAACCCACATATTACCAGCAAGGCAGAGTTTCAGAGTAATCCTTAGGGACTTGATTGTTAATGAGGTAAGTAGATTTGACCTGTAATAAAACATTGTGCTGTCCCATGTGATAAGCTGGAATCCCTGTAATATTAAAGAGAGCAGTAAGCAGCCTTTTCGATCTACCCAAGCCATGAGATCCTGGCAAATGGATATAGAAATGCTTTAACAGTTTCTATGTAAAAATAGGCCAAAGTCTTTCAAAATCCTGATTCCCACTATTAAAAACATTGTGAATGAGACTGTCTCAGTGTGAGTGGCTTCCAATGCAAGGCCCATTACCAAAGATGCAATAAAATAAGCAAAGCTTGCTAGCTGAAATGGGCAAGGTCTTCATTTATAGGCAAAATAAGAACATCTAAAATATAGTAGGTCAGTGTAAGCACTACTGAATACAGTTTAGAACTACATATAGAGAAAGAATGGCTCAGTAGCTGGGTTATACAATCTGATCCACCCTGAGCCTTATTTGAGAATCAGTGTCAAAGATTCACTTCCAAGTGAATGTGCTTAGGATTGCAATCCAGTCACCACTGAGCTCTATCTGATGAAGACTTTGGTGAGAATTGGAAGCTTGCATCCTCCTCAGAAATTTCACTTTCCCTTTTTTTATTAATATTCCATAGGTCAAACCCGAACAACTGTCCATACCAAGTGATAAGAGATTGTGGCTGACATTTCCCCAATTGTAAAATAAGGCCAAGAGTAAGAAGGCTGGCATGGAGACAATGTAGCTTTCATTTGGGAGAGCAAACACAGTGGTGCAACATTAATAACTGGGCCTTGCCTGTCTTTTAATAGCTGTTAACGTCAGTGCAGGCGCGTGAATAAAGGTGCTGAAAAAAAAGTGGAGTCTCAAAGGGGAGGGGGGCTTTTTTTTCCCCCTTTCCGCCTATGCACCCCACCCCCCGCTTTTTTTTCCACCAGGCAAGGCAACATCTGCTGTACGTTGCATAAACGATCTCTCGGTTAGTCGTTTCAATGCAACCTTATTTGCATCAAGGAAGAAAGGCGAATGTTTTTCGGCTCTCGCCGCGAGCCCTCCCCCACCCTGCCTCCGAGCCCTGATTTGCAGCCTCCTCCGGCGGGAGAGCTCTCCCTAATTACAAGATCTTTTCCAACAGGGGGCGTGTAAACCCAGCAGCAGTTTGACTTCAATTCTGCCTTGGCGACATTTAATAGATTCTGGCAGCGTTTTCACTTACAGCCCTTCGTTAGGAGGGGGAATCGGGAATAATTACCCGGCAATAAAATATCTCTCGTGCACAGAACCTCGTGGCGCGAGGTCTTCGCTAGGAGGCTATTACTCTTGTCAATATTTTTTAGAGAAATATATTTGATTGTGGTTCCCCTCCCCCTCTTTCCAGCTCTTACACACCTAACAATTAGAGGAACCGGCGCGCGCGCAAGCGCGCGCGCACACACTTCTGATTCCCACTGATTTCTGTGGAATGTGTTTACTCTTCCATTTGCATCAGAAGCAGATGATAAATTTCATGTCCACTTAAAAGGGTTTAAGGGATGGGAGTGGGGTGGGAATTCTTTTAAATTGTCTAAAACATTTAAATGTTAGAGGAACGTTTGGCTTCCAGGAAAACGGCGGCGGCGATGGGTTGAAGGATCGTGGCCTTTCGCTCTGGGCTGTGAGGGTTGGGATAGGAACATTTGGGGTCCCTTTTTCCCAGGGATTTTTCTTTTCTTTTAATAGGCCCATAAATTGTTCGTAGCTGCGCTCCTGAAAATCTTCTGAAGGGACTCGTGGTTCTAGGAATGTCCAGGTCTAGGAAAGCTGCTTTCAGTATCTTCAGCCTTAACCTGTCTTCCCACAGTGACTGGACGGCCTCATCCCGGACAAAAGACGTCGCCTGCTCCCCCTGATTGAACGGACTCTTCCCGACTTAACTGCGTGCATTTCATATCATGAAGGAGAGACAGAGACATGTGTGAATCTGGGGGTCAGAGGTTTGTTTGCTTGCTTGTTTTAAGTGGCTGGTCCGGTAGTTCTCAAGAAAGGGCTTTATGCCTTTTCCCACCATAGCATTAATGCCCGAATATCTCATAACTTGTAGACAGGTACCTACAAAATGATGAAACAAAATGTGATGTGTTTAATTTCGACTTATATGTTCTATGAACGTAGCCAATTGCTGGTTATGCCATGAACCAAAGTTGAGAAGGGGATGGTTTAGCATATTTTATTGGCATACGCTTAGTGTTAGAACCCTAAGGTAGAAAGTGTAACTTTACAGTTGGCTTGAAATCCGGCATTTCTCGTCTGTATGATAAATGCCTACCTAAAAGCCCGCAACAAACATTGGAAACAACTTTTCACCCCGACCTCGTAGCGGTCGATCCGTCCAACCTGTTCCCGGGACCAGTACCTCTGCTGCCTGTTCTTCCCTCCTCGGCTAAAATAACGCTGGTTCTCCTGAGGCAGAATGCAGAACCGAGTCAGGTCTTAAAACAGATGGTCCAGCACGACAGAGCCAGCAGCCGGCGACTCTGGAAGAAGAGAAGCACAATCCAGCGCCCACTGGATTGGACACGTCCAGTGTGGGGGCAAGTATACTTTTATTTATTCATTCATCACATTTATAGGAACTAGGATCAGTGACTCCGGAAACCTGGGCGACAAAAGGACTGCCTTCCACTCCGAAGTGTCTGGGCCGATTTAACGTAGCGGTCGCTTCCCCCTTTGCCCTGGTCACGCCTGTTCTCGACCTGGAATCCGATTACCTCACCTCCGTTACATTGACATGCTGGTAGCAGCTCCAGGCCACTGGCAGACCTTGTTCTGTCAGCAGCAGCAGCCTCTCCGAGGGCTCCCTACAGATGCCGAAGGCTGACACTCTTCCTCTCCTCTTCCTACCCGGCCACGAAGTCGATCGATCAAACAAATTATATTCAATAAAAGCTAGCAGGAGGCAGGAAGCTGAATCCCGGCAGAGCAGCAGCAGCAGCAGCAGCTGCCTACGCATTTCGGAGAGACTGCCAGACGAGTAAATAAGAGGAAGGGAGGCTTCCCACGCAGGCAAACCGATTTGTTCCGACTCCCAAAGAAGGCGGAGGTAATGGAAGTGGCCCCTGAGACCAGCTCTCTCTGGAGTCAGCCTGCGTGTGAAGGAGTCGCAAGCAGGCCGGAAGCTGCCCTCCTTCGTGCGCAGCACTTGCTTTCTGGGGCTAAATGGGATGAGCTGCAATGTCCATTCAATGCGAGGCAGTCAGTGGTCTTCACGTGACCAGTATGCTCCAGCGCCCGACAGCACATCTATTTGAAAAAAAGCTTTCTTTCTGGACCCGAAGAAGTCAAGATCTTCTAAGTTAAGATATTGGAGGCTGTGAAGCATCTTAAGTTAAGTGTTATGACCATTCTTTTCTTCAGATTTAGCACCTAGCCGACCATGGTTGATTTTAAAAAAAGCTAAACAGAATCAAAGTTGAGAGGTGCTTGGATGGGAGATCCCTTAGAAAGTCAGCTATAGGCTAGACTAGAAAGTCCAAAGAAAGCACATGCATACACACAAGCACACATTCCAGAAGAAGGGAGTGACAACCCCTTTTGTATTGTTGCCAAGAAAACTACATGATTGTGACCCTGTAGTCACCAGAAGTCAAGCTCAGCTGGAGGAACCTTTACCACTACATATGTGTTGTTTCCAGTTCAGAAAATCCTTTGATTTCCTACTGTATTGGATTATTATTATGAGTCACAGAAGGAAATTTAATGGAGAAACTTAAGATATGCTGGTCAGATCCTTGAACAGGAATCTGCTCACTCCCTCAGGGAGTCAGTCTTTTCACAATCTCTATTCCAGAAAAGCAGCCGTAGAACAGACATTCTCCTACAACATGAAGCCTTCTGATTTTGCCTTAAGCCCTGCCCCCATTTCTACCGAAGCCATGACATCTTTCTCTCCTTGGCCCCACAACATCACCCTTAACTTCTCCCAAGCCCCTGAGTGATGTAGCCTTAAATCATTATTAGCTGCACAGGTATGAAAGTAGAATCCCCCCCCCCCGCCCCTTATTCTGATACTGTCAAACAACAGTCTCAAAGTGTCTGAAGCCTGTTGTGCTTCAACACCTATTACTTCAGAATAGAGGTCAGGTTATAGGTAGTAGGTGCCATCAGAGGTGTGTTGCACTGAGTATTTTGCACTGAGTGTATTTTCTGAGTTCTTTTTCTATCTTTCATTCCTCCCTCCCCCCACTAATTCTGGAACTAACTTGTCTCCAGGCTTCCAACAAGCCTGAGAACAGCAAAACAGACTTTCCTTATTTCATCTGGGAGAAAAGAGATGATGCTAATCCACCTCAACCCTAATCTCAAATGAATCTTTAATGGGGGTTAGGGATAAGATGCAGGCAGATCTGCTTTTCCTCACTGCAGTACCCAGAAAAGGGATATCGAACTAGGACCTTTTTTGTGTGTGTGCTTATTTTGCCATATTCTTGTATTTGTCAGTTTCAATCACTTCATTCTCTCTTCCCAAGGAGTAAGAAACTGCACAGGAGCTAACTGGTTTCAGTAATTCCACTGGTACTACCTAACTCAATGTTTCTCAACCTTGGCAGCTTTCAGATGTGTGGACTTCAACTCCCAGAATTCCCCAGCCAGCATGGCTGGCTGGGGAATTCTGGGAGTTGAAGTCCACACATCTGAAAGCTGCCAAGGTTGAGAAAAACTGACCTAACTGAACAATGACAGAAGGATTTGTTCCATTCTCTCTGGGGCTATTTTTGCCCTAGTGTGTTCCCATACACCATAAAAAATGTTTAATGTCACATGATTTTAACTTGGGAGATGTCCAAATAGCTTGTGGAAAGACGAGTAGGCTTACCAACTTAGAGAATTCCAAGTAGACCCTTGAAGTCACACTTACCCCATTCCTTCTGCAGTGCTCTCAATAGTGGGCGCTTTCCCTGCTGGGTAGTGACAGGCTGAAAGGAGAGGGCAACACAACCAGAGGAGAAAACCAATTATCTTGCTTATAAGCAGTGGTACATTCTCCAGTTAGGACAAGACCATTGGCTTTGTCGTGGGGCAGATACACTAGAGGCAGGACCTCCACCTTTAGTGTATAGGAATAATACAATAGGAACAGCAACGTATGCTGGCTTTGTTTTCTGCTGATTCAAGGATGAGTTGAATCCAGTAGTAGGGAAAATCTTACTGCCTCCTCTTCTTGTTCTTCTTCCTTTTGGAATGTTCTTCATTGGCTCCTAAATGAAGAAGGCAAAGCATCTGTGGCTCTGGATTAAGTGGATTAACTTTTCTGCAATGCCCTGGCTATAAATACACAGCTGCAAAGTAAAGCATAATAAGGAGTGTAGGGTCACATTGCTTCTGGAACTTAACAGTGTTCTCTGACTTCCCATCATCTTCTTTGCCCCACTCGCCTAAAACAATGGGCCTACTCAGTTTCTGTCTTAAATATAATGTAAATGAGAGTATCCTTCACATTACAGGGATTATTTAAAATAAAGGTAAAATACAAATGTAATTTCCTGAATCTCTTGAATAAGCTGGGTGTTTCCTTTACTGAATGGCAAAATTGACCTGTTATTGAAGAGAATATATGTAACTCTGTGACAGTCAAATAAATTAATAAACCACCTGGCTGGGGAAAAAAAGGCCATTTAACCCTTTTAAACTTCTATTTCTTTTTGCTTCTTGTGAATTTATAGTGGCTGCCCTGTGGCTTCTTGTGGATATATTTGGAGTAAGAAAGTATTGCTCAGATAAGGGACACTGGAAAAGCCTACAAACTGATCTTCCCTCTGTCTACATAGTGCTTTGTCTTTATTCATAAAGATGTAATTATCAGTCAACTAGAATCAAGAATAAAAAATGCAGAAATGAAAGGGTGGACATTTTGTGGTTCACAAAGGTTGGTGGTCTGCATTTCCCATCAATCATCTTGATTAGTCATGCTGTTTAATGCTGGTGGGAGCTGGAGTTCAACAAGTTCTGGAGGGCCACAGGTTGTCCATCCCTGTTTTGAATAAGGCTTCTTTGGCTGGTGTCTCCAGAGATCTTAGCCAAAACTCTGGTTATCTGCATTTGGCATTCTGGCTGGCGGGTTATGGAAGCCGAAATCTATTACATCTGGCGGTCATAAATATATATTACCAAGTTTGAAGGAATAGAAATGCTTGTTATGGATGGGCTCTCAGTCTCAGAGAGAGAGGGGAGAAAGAGAGAGAGAGAGAAAACAAGATAAAAACAGCATTCTTCTAACCTGAATGTTAATGAACAACTGTCTAGAAAATGGTTAAATATTAATCTTGTTTTACTGAGCAGTGTTTTGCTCAACATTTTACTTGCAGACAGATTAGATCCAACTCCTCAAAGCAGTTAAATAACTTTTTGTGTGCATATGCATACCTCACACTAAAGTTCATGTGTATGTTCAGAAGTGTGGCTTTAATCAACATATCCTCACCACAGAAGAATAGTTATTTCTCTCCAACATTTGTGCCAGTTTCTCCTACCGAGGTCGACATATAAACACACAAAGGCTTCTTGAAACAAACTTGGAAGACATAATGCTTTATATCTCAGGTACAAATATGAACATTTCTCAGTGCAGATACCTTAGCCTTTAACACCCTTGTGCCACAGCTACAGTGCTTAAATAGTTGCTATCAGTTAATTTCTTTATTCAAGGCATGTTGATGGTGAGCCCTGGGGATTTTGTTATACCTGAGTGATGTTTAACGATTGGGGTTTATTCATACCGGGTATCTATAAACAAAAAGAGCATGACCACCTCCTGGGCTGTAGCGGCATAATCATCCTTACCTGAACTAGCAGTTCCCCTCATGCCAACTACAGCAGTCCCAGTTTGTCAGACCTGAACTCCATATGGTATGAATAATGTAGTCTGCTTCTTCCCCTTCAGCCCAGCGCAAAAGGGATGCATTGGAAATCAAGATGCAAAACACAAAAGTATGTATTGAAAGATTCACACGCCCTGGCAGGCTGCATATGAAATGTTCTTGCCTGCCTGAAGAGGAGGAATACAGAATGCGATCAATATACTGCGGTTGAATGTTTATGTTTAGCATTGAAGCCAGCCTCTGAAAGTCTAATTAATAGGAGGGCCCAGAGTGATAGAGGCTTTGCCTTGGGGACACAACAAAATACAGGCTCATGGAATTGGCCCGCTCTGGCTGTAAAGAGACAGGGAGATCCCCTCTTTCCCTTAAACGGCCGCAAAGCTGATTCGCAGGTACTGGAAAAATATGCTCGATATCCTCCCTGCAACATCTTCTTTCGAAGGATTGCAAATAAGGCAGCAGGAGCCATGAGGAGGCGATCTCCCGGGTAGCTTCCAGGATGCGTGGCCTTGCTGTTAACACATGTTTCAATTTGGGCAGGAGACTGTCAATTACCTGCTGAGCTGTGAGTCAGCCCCCGGGCCGGCGGGAAAGAGAGCTGTGGACTGTTTACCTCCCAAGCCTGGCCAAGCCTCTTTCACCTCCCCTCTCTTTCTTACGACACTGCCCCCCCACCGCAGCCTTCTGCAAAGAAACCCACCCCTGCCTCGCCCCCACCAAGAGGGTGTACTTTGCCCCCTCCAGTTGTATGTTGCTACAAGGCAGTCCATGGTCGACCATTCAGAGGAGGAGCATTCATCCGTTATGTCACAGAACCTTGATTCATTTAACAGCTGGAAGAAAAACGCCATTTACCCTTTAAGAACTGGACTCAAGTGTGGTCACAAGAGAAACACTAGCCAGTTCCAAAAGGCAGTACCTGAAATAAAGGAGTGTCCACGTGCCTATTTAGATGCACTCCTTTCCTTTGCCTTCTTAAAATCAAGATCTTGAAATTCTATCGAAGTTCAGCTGCTCTTGAGTGCTAGCCTAAGGATAGGAGTCAGGTTACTTTAAGTATGGCTAGCTTTGCATCCAACCCATAGTATTTACAATGAGGAGTAAGGTGAACCCTGGGAGGCCTCTGGGTTACCACTGTAGATGCCCTTTACAGAGCAAGCTTGCCTATGATCCTCGGAAGCAATTCCCATGGTGGTGACTGGAATTTATTCCAATGTGAACCTGCATCTTGTGAATTATCACTATGTATACCTATATTTGAACCATTGCAATAGATCATCTTTTGCTGGGAATGAGGCTGTCTTCCTCCCACCTTCAATATGGCTTCTTCCCTGTCTTCCAAAATCAGAATGGGAAGACATTCTCCAAAAAATAAAAAACCTCAAGGGCCCTCACTCTCAAGCAGTTAGGACTTAAATCTATTGGTTTGTCTCAAATATTCAAGCCTTAAATGCAGAAAAGCAAATTTCAAATTTGCCAATGGCTTGGTTTGTTTGCAAACAACCGACCTATGCCATTTAAATATGTCATTTATTCTCCAGAGTCAAAGCAGCTCTAGGATGAATGGAGAAATACTACCAAGCTCATTTTCTTGCAAATTAAGTCTGAATATTTCAAAATAAAGCAATTTATCTGTAATTTACCTGGAAACAAAATCTATTAATCTCCGTGGGAATGAACTTTCTGAAATGTCACAATCAATACACTAATTTTAAAGCAGACTCTTCTTAAGTGGGTTGGATCGAGCTCACTGTCATTTGTAAGGTAAGAAGTTCAAAGAAAAATTGAGATGAAAGTGGGTATATTTTGGAGAGCCATTTATTTATTTATGCCTGTCTGCCTTCCACATCTAGCAACAGAAACGCACACACCCTCCCGTCTGTTCCTTGGCTCCAGATGAAATTTTACTTCCGACTTCTTCTCTTCAGCTGCGCAGTTTAGATGCCGGCGTGCGAGTCGCCTGCTGGCCCTGCTGGACCCATTTCACGGGAGATGCGTTTCCTCTCTCGATATGCCTTCGCTGCTGCCGGCTGCTTCCCTTCAGTCTCTTTCGCTAACGTTTTGGAGATCTAACTGGATCTGTACCCTCCGCGAGTCCTCTTCGCCCATCCGCCTCGCCCTCCTCCCCGACCGACCACCCCGATGCTCCTCTGACGGCGAACGCCACGTAGGCGGCAGCCTATAAATAATTTCCATTATGTTCAGCTGACAGCGCGAGGCGATTAATTTTAATAGCTGTATATTTGCCGGGCTCGGCTAATGCCCTGTAATGAGATGAGAAGCCACCCAACCCCAGATGGCTCCCTCTATCGAGAGAGACAGAGAGGGAGGGGGAGGGGGAGGGGGAGGGGGAGGGGGAGGTGGCCGGGCTCCGCAAGTCTTGTTTCCTCCCGGGGCTCCTAAGGGCACGAACCCTTCTTAGCGGGAGCCGTTCGGTCGCCGGCCCTCCAGTTTAACGGCCTTTGAATCCCAACCCGGCGCCTTTTTTTCCCAGTGTCCGGCCCCTTTCCTCCCCTCGGAGCATGTGGCCTCGGCGGCCGGTAAGCCCGGCTCCTTCCTCTCCTTTGAAACCTTGGCCGAGGTGGTGGGTGGCTGCGCGCTCGCGTTTTCGTTCTGGGAGCGATTTAACTTTTGCGCTGCGGTCGGCTCGGCTCTGCACGGCTCTGCAGCCCCAACGCCACCCCGACTGCTGTCGCTAGGGGCGGGAGGGGACCGCGGATCACGACCCGTCCGATTAACCTAAATATCCTGACCTCCGGGCTGAGAGACGAGAGATTTCGCCTCCCGCCCCCTCGCTCTCCTCCAGCGCGTGTGTCTGCGTGTGGCGGCGGGGAGCTGCCAAGGAAGGAGCGGGCACTTCAGGAGGAGCTGCTGCCCTTGTGTCGGAGCGTTCGGAGGGTGCGCGCGAGGGTGCGCGCGCTTTGGTGCGGGAGCTGGGAGTAAACACGCCGCGGCGGTTCCTCGGCCGGGCGGCGGGGAGAGGGGAGTTTCCCCGCTCGTTCGCTTGCTCGCGCGATTGACAAAAGCCGAACTGAAGAGGGGAGCTCGCTGGGGCAGCGCGGCAGGAAGGAGGGCGATGGGAGAGGGGGGAAGAGCAGCCAGGGACTGGACACGCGGGGTCGAGCAGGCGCGCCGCGAAGGGCGACTTCTAGCTCCGGGCTGGGGTGGGGAGGGGGCCGGAATTACGACCTCCAGCCCCGAGCAGGCTGCGCCTCTCTCGGTCTCCTCAGCCAGGTGGGATGGACCTGCGGCAGCAGCGAGGGAGCACCTGTGTCTTTCTCTCTGCCTCCCCCCCACCAAAAGACAACCCCGAACTACACAGCGCTAATTACCACAGGTAATTGCGTTTCTTCTGAAGGTCATTTGAAGTCCTAGGCTGTGCGTGCGCTCAATTCTTCTTTTCTTTCCCTTTTATCCTGGCAAAAGACCTCAGTCGGCGCTTTCTCTCTCTCCCTCCCCACCCACTGCCCTTGCTGTGTTTTAGATATAAATAGGCGGTGGGGGTGGAGGGGTTCTCCTATAAGCCCACGATCGGCGCGGAAGGGCTACAGCTTCTTTTTCTCTGCCAACGTTAGGGCGGGAGCGAAGGGAAAAGGCAATAAATACATCCCCCACGAGCGGATTCTGCCTTCCTTCTCGGAAGCTGAAAACGAGGAGAGGGGAAGTGTAAAGGGAAAGGCGGGGGCAGAGACAGCTGAGGAGAAGCGGGCGGCGTTTCTCTTGCTAGAAAATAAAAGCAAGTACGGCACGGACGCTCCCCGCCCCCCGCCACTCTAAGGGGCTGGCCCGGAGAGCCTGCCAGGAGTTTCAGGCGGGCGTGAGCCCTTCCAGGGTTGTTTCTTAAAGCCCAGAGAGAGAAATGCCGGGAGATGGACGCGTGGTGCGCACGACGCTGCCGGCGCACAGCCAGGCCAAGGCTAGCATCTGCGAATAGCAGAGCTGTCCCGGAGCAGCTTAGACTGATTTCAAGGGGGGCGGGGGAGGTGCAGCAAATGGGCCTCCCTCTTCCCAGGCTTTTATGTGAAATTGGAAAAAGGTGTCCCCAGTGGTGTCAGGAGGGGGAAGAGAAGTTGAAAAGACCAAGCTGGTTCTCCGGAGAGTCTTTCTCAGAGTCAGTCAAGTTTTCCTTATATGCAGGGCCTCCTCAGCTGCAGGAGGCTCTGCGAGCAAGTCTGCCCGGAGCTTCCGAGACCCGGGTACTGTTGAAGGTGAAATGGAAACCAGCTCAGCCACATGCTTTTGAGGCCTGTACATGTAGAAACACTTTAAATGGCATTCTTGTTTTCTCCACACAAACTTGGACGAGCTTGATCGAACAACCTGTCCGTAGCTAGTTAGAGAAAGCAGAACAAGAACCGAAACTAAAATTATCTGTCATCTGAAACACGGTTGTTTTGGCAGATCCCTTTGGAAGCTAAAATGCTTTTCTTAGTGTAGGAAATCCAAAGACCACCACATTCTTGAGATCAGTGTAATATCAATTCTATTGGTCAGCTATATTGTATCTTGCATTTTTCAAGAGTCTATCTGATCAAAATATTTAAACTTACATGCACAGTCAATGCTAACCTCACAAAAACTACCAGATCACCCCCATGTCAATACAATCCATCATATTCTAGAAATAAGACACATTCAAGAATTCCCTATATGCTCAATAATATATTCTGATCAGAGGGGAAAAAAAACCAGCCCTTACTTTAACATATATTTCTATACCCTGTTTCAGTTGATTGTGTTCAGGTATTTGCATCAACCTTCCCCCTTCCATTCAAAGACTGATTCCTGTAATATATATATATATATATATATATATGTGTGTCCAATGTTTAAAACTTTAAAATGTTTTACTCCTCTGATTAGAAATTAGAACTAGGTTTAGGAAGGGTGAACTACCTTTTCATGTTCTAGCAGTTCCATGCTTGAGAACAAGTGTGCATTGTTACTCAAATTATGCATGCTAAAACTAAAAATCTAATCTGTGCAGATCTGTGAATAAATCCCAGTGAAATGGAAGCTTATTTCTGAGTAAGCAGTGGGAAGTTTTTTTTCTGAACAAGCATATGAAAAATTGTTTTTTAAAATGTTCACTTATTTTAACTGGAGAATTAAGCGTATGCTCCTGAAATTCATGAGACTTAATATTTCACTTAGACTGCTCAGTATTTAATTTCTAAGCAGTTACTAACATTATCTGTAGTTGGGCCTGAAGACCTACCTATAAGTTTAGATGATATGATAATTTTATAAACTATTGATATTTCATTTGCACTTTAGCCCTTAGGTATGGCTGCCAGATTTAGATAGAAAAAATCAGGACACCATTACATGGCAGCAAAGAGATACTAAACATCCTAACCCTTTGCTACCATCTTGTGGTCATATGGATTTCTGCAGCCTAAACCAGATAGTCCTGCTTTAGAAAGTGTTTCCCATTCTCTGCTACTTCCACATGTGTAGACTTCAATTCCCACTTACAGATTTCTCAGCAATGGGCAAGATGGCAGAGGCATTTTGTGAGTTGCAGTCCACACACCTGGAAATTGCTCAGGTTGAGAAACACAGTCTTAGGAGAAGGTAAAAATAAATGTCAAGTTCAACATCTGGTCGATCATTGACCTACCAAGTTTTCTTGGCAACAGTACATAAGTACTGTAGTTTGCTGTTGGTTTTTTCTATGGTGTATTATGACTTAGCCTATAGCACTGGAGTTTCCTGGTGAAATCCCATCCAAGTAATAACCAAGCCTAACCTTGTTTAGCTTCAGAGCCCATAAAGTTCAGCCAGGTGCTGTCACACTCTGAGGCTCTTTAAAAATCCAGAATAATAATATGAGGGAAGAGAGAAAAGTGGAAAGGAATGAAAGTGTGTACAAGTCAGCTGGAGGGTAAAAAAGTGACAGTGTGAGGTAACTCTGTCTCCCCAGATTTAAAGGTCTAACCCTTTCAAGGTTGGAATTAATCTTCCCTAGAACAGATCTCCTTCCCTTCCCACAGCCCAAGAATGTAAGCAAGTCAGTGTGGCGGTTCCATATTTCCTATAGGTTCTTTATTTAACATTTCTATTTCATCTCAAATCTGCATGCATACATGTTTAACAGTACAAACTTCTACACTTACCTTTACTTTCAGCTAAACATGCACAAGATAGACTATAAGGTTTCTACCAGCCTCTTCTATTCCCTAAATCCACAAGAATGCTTCCCTCTAATTTTGAGCTCTTTCAAACTTTAGGGGGATGGGAAAATACCGCCTTCTCATATAGTAACATGGCAACTGACTGGTTCAAGAATCTCACTTAATAGTCTCAAAACAACTAAAGGATGAAATTGACAATAGAGGTGACAATTGGATAAAGAACAGGGGAAGGGAGGAGGCACTCTTAAGCAAGAACTGGTACAAAAATACAGAAATAAACTCCTAGCATACAGTACATATCATCTCCAGACTGAACATGGAAACTAGTGTAATACTGCCTATTACAAATTCCCACCTAACGCCTATTCTGGGTAGAGGAGCAAATACACACATCCAAATAAACAAAACACTGGCAATTCCTGCGTTTTCATTAACCATCCACTCTAGTTAACAACGTGGATTTTTGCTCTTTTTCCTAGCACAGTTTTCATTGGAAATTCCTTTGTTGGTTTCTCTGCAGAAGTAGTTTATTCTACCTCTTTTTTTGACAATGAAAGCTAGCCATCTGGACCGATTGAGATTGCAAATTAACAATGCCTTTTCATATGAACCTATCTTGCTCAACTGGACAATCTGAGAGCATCAGATAGGAAAACGTTTATTATTGCTCAGACTGCTATAGACGGAAGGCCTCTGGGCAAACAGAGCATGAGCCAACATTAGCTTTGTCTGGGGCAGGGAGGGTCAATGTGGGTCTGATGGGATTAGGCAAAGGGATGAACTGGGTTTGACCATATCTAAAAGGCCAGGAGTAAAAGGGTGCAGTCAAAATTTTGTTTGTTAGATTTATTTTCTCCACTATAACTGTGATTAATCCATAAGTGAACTGAGCTAAATCAGTTTGTGATTCGTTGCCTGGGATTATTTTCAAACCAAGATTCCACAGTAAACAAGGGATTTTATACCAATATACTCTTACTTAGCTACTTTTCATTAAAATTGATCTAACTCAAGACCACCCAGACATACCGAACTACTTTTAAATATGCCTTCACTCACAAAAATATTTTCCATTACAAATGAGCACTTGGGCACCTCCCTAACCTTTGATGTTCAAATTGGTGCCATCACCATTCAGGTCAGCTGAGTGACTGTACTGGTGAGTTTTGGTCCGAGCCCTGGGCAGAGGCCCCAAACTGGTGGAGATTGCTCTTGGTCCACATTCTGCACTGGGATACAGAAGGCTCTGCCTGCTTTCCTCTTCTGAAGATTCAATCACATAGCACGGCACGATGTGCCTCAGTTTTTCTGTGTCGATTCCAAAAACAGACCACTTCCTTGCCCATTCTATTCCAGTCCAGTTGTCCTTTGTATTATATATCCTTTCAGTGGGACTGCAACTTGAACTCAAGGAGCCTCAAAAGCAAACTTGGCAACTCTGGCATACATTTCTAGTTTTGGAGAATTACTGTGGTATTGAAAAAAATAGTCCTAGACCGAGTTCTCCTTCAGAATTACTCCTAGTTTTCACTTATTCAGTTCAGCATCAGTTATCTGAGTCTCTCTCTCTCTCTCTCTCTCTTCTACTGATAATGAGGAATAGAAATAATTCTGATCAAATTATTAGAATGTAGGGATAATTTCATATATGCATGTGATTCTAGCTTAACAGTATCAAATCATGATTTGCCTAAGAGGAATGAGGTATCTTCATTCACTTGACACCTGTGAAGACTTTTCATGTACAGATTTGGCTGGATAGGACCATGGCTTGTGGAAGGCACCCCAGACTCCCAGCACTTAGTCCCATTCCATATGTATTCCCTGATACTTACATGGATGTTTCAGTGACTTTGGCCTTTGTTCTACCAGCATGTAATCTGACTCCCATGGGAAAGACTTCAGCATGGATGTCAGTCCTTGACCCAACTGATGGGCCTTCAAACAAGCTTGCCTTTCCTGTGGAACAGTAAGAATTATGTTCCCAAGATGCGCTTAGCTCCTTCTACCAGCAGAAGTGGACAGGTCACAGGCTAGAGTGCTGTATTCTGGAGGAAAGACAGGGTTGGCCGCCTCTTTTGTACTTCCCATCAACTTGGTCTGTGTTTTGCTTTGAGGACTGTCACACTTTTCTTGATACCTTACAGTATGTCCTGTCATAACATATAGGCAGTGATTACTCTTAGGAAGCCTCCTCCAAACAGCACTGATGGTATAGCAATAAAAGGCAATGTGAGGTTCCTTAAGAGAAGGATCAGCAAGGAGGCAATAGTAGGTCAGTTTACTTCCAGCTCCTCAAGTAAATAAAATTGGGGAGAGGAGAGGTCTTCGGAGAAAAGAAGCTATTGCTCAGAGTAGAGCCATAACCAAGATAAAAAATTGAACAAACAAACAGATGCTGTTTCCAACACCCTGGATTGAAGCAGTTTCTCAAGGAAAACCCAGCATCGAAAGTGAAACTGTGCTGAATAAATCATAAACCTCGAAGTGGTGATTAGAGAAATCCGATGACCAAGGCCAGGAGATGGACACCTGAGATTGCCTAAGCAAGAAAGGAGGGGGAGCAGGCTAAACTGAAACGAGCCTCCCCCCTCCCCCCCAGTTTGTCATGGGTGAGAAACGAGACCGTTTGCTTTAAAAAAAACAAACCCAGAAACCTCTTGGCAGAGATCCCAAGGAGAGATGAGCTCAGGACTTCTTTTTTGTAAGAGGTGGACTACTTCCGGAAAGCTATCCTCCCCCCCCCCCCAAGCCATTTGTGTCCTTGGGGCAGTCTTCTGATTCCTTCCTTTTACTTGGACATCCGCCCGTTTCCTGGAAACCTTCCCTCTCCCCACCCCCAGCGCCCAGATTGCGGCCCCTGCCGCGGCCGTCCGAGGGATGCCTGCTCGGGACGCCAGCAGAGCTCTCCACCGAAGGGCTGGCCCTCTGCCTGCAGCGTCCCCTGCAAAGAAGGCCGGGGGAAGCCTGAAAATCCCGCTTCTGCCCGGGGACAGGCAGCAGGAGTCCGAAGGAGGCTGGGCCACAGCGGAGGATCCTAAGAAAAAACCCGCTCGCCTCGCGCCTATCGGGGCCAAAAGACTTACAGCGCTAAGTCGAGCCTAACAGGCAGTGGCAGAGAAGAGGGTCTCGCTCCCCACCCCCCACAAAAGGCAGAGGAAGAGCCGGTGGCCTGGCGCCGGCCTTAAGACCTCGAATGGGAGACCCTCCCCTTCCTCCCGCCCCGGTGGAGCCAAGCCCAGCACGCTGTGGTTTCGCTCCTGCTCCGGCAGCCCGCCTCTCGTGACCTCAGGGCACCCGAGCGCCGAGGTGGAACAGGTAGAGGCCAACCCGGCTCCGCATCTCAGCGCACTCGAGTGTTGCTGGGGAGGGAGCGTCTGCCCGGGAGGACAGCCCAGGCTTAACGCGGCCCCTATTCGCCGAGCGGGCAGCTCTTGGCTAGAAGCCAGCGCTTCCTCCCTCTCCCCGCCGCGCCCTGAAGTGCGGCGAAAGTCCCGAGAATGTAGACCCGGATGTGGCAGCCGCTATTCAGCCACAGCCTGCCTTTTCTGATGGGAGCAGTCCGCTATCCTGGGCGCTAAACCCTGGAAGAGCTTGATGGAGCAACTTGGTGACATTTAGGGTTTGAGGGTTTTACTACCGGTGCTTGGGGGTGGAATGATGGAGGAAGCGTCCCAGACCCGGCCTGAGGCTGTTCCTCTTCTCCTCCAAAGTAAGCCAGACCCACGGAGTTCAGCGAGGCTGCTGCTTCATCCAAAGTTCGGGACTGCAATCCCAAAGGACGAACAAGCGGCACGCCTAAGAACATTAACGTGGGAATAATTCCCAGCGTACAAAGAGGGACTGGCTAGGCACATCCAGGAGGACGGCATATGTCTGAATTAAAATCGGCCTGATGTATGAGTAGATAGGATTGTATCTAGCTGCTAGGGCTGGGCTCCCCCTCGCCCGGGGCCGGCTCCAACATGGGCAACTCCCGTTCTTTTTCCAGTTCGCTCCATAGGTGGGCCGGCAGTGGGCCGGGCACTGTACTTACGGAGGCAGCGGGCAAGACCGCAAGAACATGGTTGACTCTCGCTGAGCGTCCGAGGCTTGGCGGGGGCCCAGAATCCTAGCTCGCTCGCCAGCTCGGGATCCCAGCCAAGGCAGCCAGCCGAGGGGCGCTGCTGCAGCTTTCCTACCAGTGCGCGCCTTGCCGTTGCTGCTGCTGTTGCTTTCCGCCCCTCCCTTCCTTCCCCAGCAGTGCAGAAGACGCCTCCGCTCCGAGCTCCCTCGCACTGCAGGGGACGACGGATCGTGCCTGGTGGGGGTGATTTGGTGTTGATCGCACATTATCGCTGGCAGGTTGGACTGGTTGCTGATGGACTGCTTCCACCAGCAGCGCCTGCCCGCGCACCCCTAACGAGGCGGATGTGGAGAAAGAGCCACTCGCTGCTTCTCCTGTAAGAGAGTTAGCACGCCTAGGGCAGAGCTCTGTGACGGGCAACACTTGCATTCCGATTCCGACCTTCCGCCCCACCTCACGTTCAGCCCTGGGACCCGACTCAGAAGAAGGCTGCCTCTGGGGCTGCCAGGGCTCGGGGGCTGCAGAAGCTCCCGTGTATGTCGCTTCCCGCTTCCACCATCCCCACTCCCGGGGGGCTGAGCTCCAAAAGAGAACTCCGGCCCTGTCGATTCCACGTGACTCCAGCGCCTTCCTAGGAGAAAGACCTTTGACCCGCCAGACAGCGGGCAGCCCCGGTTCGAAGCTGGTCGGCTTCCCCACACGCCTCCCCGCCCCCAACACTGGATTTCTTCAGGCGGCGTCAGGAAACCTTCGGCCCCCCGAGCTCCGAGCCTCCACTGATGCTGCTGTGGAAATTCCCAGCCTCTGTCACCACCACGTCGTTCTCCCGGATACGACTTTTCCGCCCTCTCTGGAGTCGCTGCAAATCAGCAGGATTAGGGACTGGCAGCCTGGCACCTTTGCTGCCTGCTAGGCTGAATGGTGGCATGTTTCTAGTCAGAGTGGAAAATAAACAGCCCAAACATACCCAAGACCCAGCGCAATGTTTGTTGTGACCGAAGGGTCCCTGGCAAGAATCCCCCTTGCCAGATGCTCCCAACCCATTGGAAGGAAGATTAGCCGCTGCGCTCGCGTACCAGTGCATGAGCCACCATGCACTGGTTTGTATGAGTGTGGCTCAGAAGCATACTGTACCAGCTTCTGCGGAATGAAAACCGAGGCTTATGACTCAGCCCCCGAGAAACCCCTTGGGTCTTGGTCAACAACCCGAAGTTGAGCAAATCATTGCTCAGCACAAGGTGTGAATTCAGAAAATGGCCCTTTCCTCACTTTCCGCATAGACGGGCAACTGAATGCCCTGGCAATCCCACTTTTCCACTTTAGTCACAGGTAGATACCGGACTTACTTTATTTTTAGTCTGTGCTTTAAATAATATTAGCTCGGGGCTTCCTGAAAATAGCTAGTTTTTCCTGCTCAACCTGATGAACAGTACAAGCGTGTAAAGTCTATTCTTTTTTCGCCCACCCATTCTGGGTAGGGCTACCAGATCTGTGCTGCAAAAATCCGGACAGCGGCAGAGAAATAAAGCTCAGTTTCTTTGCTGCCACCCAGTAGTCGTCCGGGGATTTACAGCTTAGACCTGGGAGCCTTACTTCAGCAGAGGTGCGCTGATGTGACTGACTGGCCACACTTTCATCAAGCAATGATTGCGTCTAAGAGGAAGAGCGTCTATGTTACCAGAGGGGCAGGGGATATTCATCAGCAAATCACCCCCTCAAAATATTTTCCCACAGACGATGAGAGCAGTTCAGTTTGTTTACTAGCCAGGATCGCAATGGATCAGAACAATCTATCTCAGTGCCGGCCAGAAGACGTTGAGTGGGAATCGCCAAGGCCGAGTTACGAAGAAGATCCCTGCTTTCTCGCGTCTTCGCTCTTCGCTCTCTTGCGAGCGGCAGCACGGACTCAAACGCTCGCCGTTCTTTTTACTACCAAATTCGAGCGTGTTTCCTGGATGGCCAGGCTGTGAGAATTGCTTTGACGCGCTATGAAGAAAGAGAGGTTCGCATATGTTCTCGGTTCCACTTAGGTAACCCCCCGCTCAGATTTCAGCCGTCCTGGTTTGTGGTGAAGCTTATGGTGTATGTATGGGAATCACGAGGAATGCGGTAAGAGCAGCACACGCTCCAAAGACGAACGTTTCTAACATCAATCTTCAAGGCTCCCTTTTCCAGCTCCCGCGCGGAGGCACCTGCGGCTTGTTTGGCAAGCAGTCCTGAGAGAATCCGTGGGACTTGGCTTGGGAGAAGGAGAGAAGTTCTTGGACTTCAGCACGAGTGCGATCGACCCCACAGGACTGCGCAGGCGCTGGCGATTGCCCTGCGCCTCCGCTCTCCGAAAAACCGTTTGGAATGAATGGCGGTGGCGGTGCTGGGCGGACTGGACCCGCTTGGAGCAGGTTAGTGGATGTAGAGGAGGCGTCAGTCTGCCAAAAGCGGGCGGATCGAAGCAGGAAAGATTAACCCCTGGGCTGCCGAGAGTCGCCAGCCCGCTCAGTCGCGACCTCTCTTCCTTCAGTCCAGGCCGTCCGCTTGGGCTGCTGGTGTCAAACCCGGGGCTGCTGAATAAGGGGGCTGGGGGGAGGGAGCCCTCCGCCATCCCTCTTGGCTCCGGGAGGGATACCGGCAGGCATGGCAGGCGGTCTCCCCAGCTCTCTGGGGTTAACTCCTCCCTGCAGGTTCAATTCGCTAAGGATTGTTTTCTGTTTAGAAATCGGAGAAGCGAGGACTGTTGACAGGGAAGCTTTCCCTCTGGAGAGCTCAACAGCTGCTCTCGGGCAGGCAGTGCCTTGAAATCTATTTAAAGGGAGAGAAAGGGGAGGAGAACAAAGCGGAGATGGAAGAAGCGGGGAAGACAAGCTGGAGCTCAGAGGGGGAGGGGGAGAACAGCTACGAAGCGCCGCTTAGCTGTGAGCCCCGAGCTCTCACATCTGCACGCGCGATCGATGGCAAGGATAATCCTGGTGAGCTGCAGACCTTCGCCTTCTTTGCCTCACCTTCTCATTCCAAGAAAGAGAGGACGGCGGTGATGGTAATGAAGGCTTTCTGACCCAAAGTCACAACCTGTCTGTTTAACAATAATAATTATTACTATTATTTAAAAAAAAACAGGAGAAGGGCAAAATCCCAAACTGAGTAAAACACAACGTTGGGATCGAAACCGGCTTACCTGCTACCCTCGTTCACAGCTGAAGTGAAATCCAAAATCTTAGATTGAAGCAATCTGCACCGGCTTGGGAAATGGTTGTTTGTGATATCGCTTTGATTACAGAAGAACATATTTTCCAAAAAAAAGTGAATCTAGGGTCTCTACAAATTGGGTGTATTTTGAACCACATACCAAGACGGTTGAACTGGGCATCAGTGCGATTTCTATGGACGAAAGCCTATGCACAGTTAACTGTAATTAAAGCCCTCTGAATGGAGGGGTGTGTGTGTTTCTGAGTAGATGTGCATAGGACTGTTCTATTTCGGATAGAGCCCGAACTGCCCGATCCGTGGCAAAATATTTGGATGCGAGTTCTGTGGGAAACCATGATATTGAGCCCCAAATACTGAGATAATCAGCATAAATCTATTATTTCGATCCATGGCCTATGAATCCTTTCCAACAGCATGCACAGTAGTGTCGTCATTTATCACCAATTTATACTAGACCTATCCTTTACTCTTAAAATAAAAATGGGGAGGGAAGGCTAATGGCTCCTAAACTGGTGCCACAAAATGAATAGCGCAGTCTTGTCCTGAGTAGGACTGCAGCCTTATCGGTGAAGCCCAACCCTTTTCCATAAGCCAGACAAAACCTTCCGGGATGCCAAGAGATAACAAGATAATTCTCCGATGCAGCAAAACCTGGCCAGGCTTTTTCCATGCCTCCTGGATATTAAGGATTGAGTTTCTTCATTCCTAGTGGATTGGGGAAGGACTAGCCGTCCCCTCCTAAATTTAGAGGACAGCTCAACCCAGCTCCTGCCTCCGTCTTCGGGACCAAAGCCGGGAACGTGCCTGAAGAGCAACAGGGAGGCAAAAGTCGTCAGATTCATTTCTAAGGGAAGGCGCGTCGTTCGACTAGTCTGCAGGGTGGGCGTCAGTGTCCCATGTGGCTGGTCTCAACTCACCCAGCAGGGCTACGGGGTGGATCGCTGGGTCCTATCACGCCCACCCCCGTCCAGCCCTCGGCCTCCCAGAGAATAGTTCACGCACATGGTCCACATTTGCAGAGGTAACAGCCAGTTTCCTTTCGCTTCAGGCAGGCAGGCAGGGAGAGGGAGGGAAGGAGAGAGCGAGGGAGCGAAGAGGCTACAGATCAGAGGAGGCCGAACCCAAGCCCCAAGGGCGTTGTGCACACACCGCCGTCTCCACCGCAAGCGAAGGCCGAGCGGATTTCCTCGCTGAGCCGTGGCTCGGGCAGCCCCCTCCGCCAGCGCAGCCTGCAGATGTCCCGGCGTGTTCCAAAAGCCCTGCTGCGGCTGAGAACTAATCGGAGCTCCCGCTTCCTTTCAAGCTACCCTTTGTGCGTCGGCCCCTCCGAAGGAATGGCGGAGGGAGGAAGTGGGAGCGCCAGTGCCTCCGTCTCCGCTGTACTGGGGAAAGATGAGGCCTGCTCTGGGGTACAAAGGAGAGTCCAGGGTTTGCGTTTGTCAGCCAAAACAGAGAGTTCAGGTGAGCCAAGGGAGAACACGAAGGGTTGTAAATGTCCCTACTGGCTAGACCTAGAGCCACAGCTAATTTTTAAATATAATCCCCCGACCCCCATTTAAAGACCAGCTGCAAGTTTGGTCCTTCATCTAACAATGGTTGGAAACTGGACTTCCGAACACAGTTTTACCCAGGAAAATCTCCCCTCTGTCCCCCGCATTTCCAAGCCAAAGCACTGAGCAGTGCTATCTCAGAGTAGAATGAATTACCACGTCCATGTCTTAGGATGGATCACTGGGAATCGATTCCACAGTAGAATCTGGGTTTGGGAGTTCAGACCCGGAAGAGCGTCAGTGACTTTTTAAAAACAGTTTCATGTAACAAATCTGCATATCTGGAACCAAATTATATGCAATACAACTTATATGGAATAATGTGAAGGCAGCAACTTTGGGTTCATTGTTTCTGAAGTAAAGTCCATGGAAATCAATGAGATTTTAGTCCTCCTAGCTAGCAGAGCTGCACTGTGGGTGGGTAAAAAGAAAAATCTCATGATCAGGTGCTTGCTCCTTTGTATCAAACATTTCGTGGCATGGGCCCCTGCAGAAGACACACTTAATCTCCAATAAAGTAGAACCTTTTTCTTGGAAAAGAAAGACATTGTTATTATTATTTCAAACTGATGTTGCTACCCTTTCTTTTCAAAATGATGAAGTGTTTTTTAGAAACTTTTTATGTCACCCAACTTTAAAAAGAGAGAACTTTTCATTTCAAGCAATGACCATGAAACAATAGGTATCAATGTATAGAGTAAGAGTTCAGTAAATATTATGGACCAATCCAGAGCAGAAGCCTGCCCTCTTTTTCCTGCTGCAGAGGCCTATGTTCCTTGCATATCAGAAAACGTCAGCATAAACCTCAAATAGCTTTGAATTTAGAGCGATCCCCCCACCCCCCACCCCCCACCCCCAGGAAGCTGCCAGCCAGGAGATCTGGCTCCTTCACCCTGAAGTGCCCAGTTGTTTGCATAAACTCTGCTTTACAAGAAAAGAATAGTTGGCATCAGGGGGTAAGACTGCTGCTTTAAGCACAGCCATTCTGCTATGCAAAGACTTTTCAGTCAGCCAGGGCTCAAATATCCTTATGCAGAACCTGCTGAAGGTCTGTGAAAGTAGCAGGTTGTTTTTGAAACAAAAGTCATAATCAGAGTTTTCTTATGGTTCTGCTGAAAAGCTGAGAAGGCACACCCAATTGGGTGTCACATTATTGTTGTCACTGCTATGATACATTTCTCATGAAGGAAGTTGCCATTTCCCTGTTTGTGCCTGGTATCTGGAGTGACAGAGACATTAGGATGGAAAAGACAATGATAGCAGCAGCAGTGGTCCTGCAACAGTCCTGTATTGCATTTCATGTATTCATAGACTTCACTTGGTGCCCTCTCAAGAATCTCTCCAGCAGTCCTGTAATATTAGGTGGGGTATAGATGATCCCTTGTCCTGGGGCTGCTGGCCACCTCCCCTCCATGATATAGTTTAGTTAGCGAGAGTGGATGCAGGATCTCGATGACCTCACTCCTCTGGCAGGACCAGCCCAGGTGACTGTGTGCATTGGCTGGGGCAGCCTGTTTGCTGGCTCATCTGTGCAGCCAGAGGCCTTCCCCAAAGAGTTCTGCACTTTGCCTGCCCTGTTCTCTTGGCTTGGCCTCACCATGCTGACTGCCCTTTTCTTTTCTGACCACTGATTAGGCAGGGGAGCCCAACACCCCCTCTCCCTACCCCATTTCTCCAGCTTGCCTTCTCTGCTCTCCTAAGAAGAAGTCCCCTTTGCACCAGCCGTTTCTCTGCTCTGGCTCTTTAAAAGAGAAGGCTTGTTGTATTCTCCCATACAGAAGCCCAAGGTTTCCCCTCACAAACAATGCTTACATTCAGCCTATACAGCTCCCTTCTGTGGGACTCTGGCAAAGAGAAGTACCATTCTTTATAGTTTGTGACAAAGAAATTGCAGCCCAACGGGACTAAGGGAGGCTTGCAAATTGGGCTTTTGCAGAATCAGAGGCGGAGATCTGCAAGCCACTGTTTCAGACACAATGGGCTCCGCCAGGAAAAAGAGGGCTCTTGAAATCACTTAAGCTGGCCTGATGGGAATGCGCCTAACAGCATGAACCACCCAACCGCCTAAGAGGAAACGCACCCATCTGGAGTGGTTTGATCATGCAGTCCTTGAAATCCATGGGTCTTTTTCCCAAGATTTTGAGTGCCAATGGGAATACCTTGGTTCAAATCAGCTTATTGTGCAGTAAAACTAGGCATTCTGTAGTTAATAAGACCAGTAGGAAGGGGTCTGAAGTTGCTTGTGGATCATTAAGATTCAAAGTGTCATGGTTTGTTGTTGACATTCTTCAGATATCTAGGGCTTACCACAACATTATTATTTTTTTTGTGGTGTGGAGGGCAGATAAGTTTTAGGATGGAATGTTTTTTTCTCAAATAGTAAAGTTATACACAGTTCATCTAAACTGGACTACATACATTTGTACATATTAACCAATGTCAGTTAATGGAAAACCCAAGTACATAGAATTTATTTGTGAAGTTTGTGACAGTGGAGCTGGTCTTGTTAATTCTGGTGGTAGGGATGTTAAGAATATTGTTAATTATCTAAGATAGGGTCAAGTCTTTTCAATAGACTTTATTCACAACTGAACTTTAACTATAAAGTGACGTGTTTTTAAAGTAGCATAACTGCAAAGAGATATAATAGCTCTTCATCACATTGTTCCATGCAAATAACAGTTGTGGAGCTGTAGTAAGGTTCAAGGTTCATCTGGAAATATTTCTTTGGGCCAAATCTTTCTAGGCATTTCATAAAATTGTGCTTTCTCCAAGTTTTCCTATATCCTGTTCACAGTCTGGCTTTGAGCATGAATGTGTGTGATTCTTGCAGAACTACCACTTGTAGCAGTTGACTTACAAGTTTAGGTCTTTCCACCAAGAAGCAAGAAACCCATGGATTGCACTAATCACCTTTTGGAGGTCACCTGGGGCAACTAGGGCTGGCCCTGAGTGCCTCCTGTTATGCTGAGGGCTCAGGGCAAGGGAGCCAGGAGGCCCAAGGTCAAAGGTCTTGGCCTTTGACTGGATCTATTGAGGCAGATATCGGAGGACTTAACACTTGGGTCACTGAATTGCAGCACAGCAGCAGCCACAAGGTGGTAAGAAAGCAGCTTGGAAATGTCTCTAGCTAGTTCATTAGGAAAGGCAGCCCCTCTCTCTCTCTGCTTGTAGTGGGCATGTTGGAAACAGAAAGCACTTAATGGACTGGGTTGCATGGGAACTGTTCCCACCCCCCCACTGGCATTTTGGATTTAATGCTAAGGGCCCCAAAGATATTTTTCAATTCCTATATGGATAATTGCTACCTCTTGGTTCCAATCTCCCAAATATTGAAGTTCAGATGGCTGATGTTGATTTAGTTATGCTTTATCAGTTTTTAAGGATCCACTGGGTGTGCAAGTCAATTTCTACTTATTATTACTATATGCAAGGCAAAGCAAGGCAAAGATGTCGATGTTACAAAGTATCACTGAGTAGTGGGGGTGGGAGGCGTGTATGTGCCTCTGTATCAAATCTACTCCAGATATGAGCACAGCGCAAGGAGTGGACATAGGGATACCCTGAGTGGGGTTAGAACTTCTCGTTAATAAGTATGGACCCATGAGGCAGGGGTAGGGGGTGTCTGGACTTTAGTTCCCCTGCTTAGGTAAAGTGCTAATCTACAGGAAGTGGCCTTGAGCTTGAGCTTGAGCTCCAAATGGCCTGGGCTAGAAAGACCACATGGAAGATTTCTAGTCCAAGAGGCAGCAGATGCTTGATATATCCAGATAAAAGGTGCCATGCAAAGGTTGCTTTGTGTTGCCCTCTACCTAAACAGAACCAGGCTCCGTTGGAGAAATGAGGCGTTTAGCCAGAATCTCCGCTAGCCAGCCAGGAGGGCCTCCCCCTTCTCAGCAGACTGGATTTGACCTTGGCTGCTCCGGCTGGGCTGTTGTTCAGCGGGGGCTGCAGCGCCGAGAATGTTTGTTCCTCCCCTCCCCCGCTTCGTCGTTCCTCTTTCCGCCGCTCCTCCAGCAACTGGTCTCCTCGGAGCATTGTCTCTGCCTTTCGAGAAGACCACAGCGCTCTCAGTCCCGGCCCCTTTCCTTCCCACCCAGGGAGAGACGGTCAACCCCGGCTCCGGACTGTGGAGGAGAGGAAGAAGGTCTGAGGAGGATCCTCTGCCGTTGATTTTCAATCTCTCCACCATCCTAAAGGATTTGCGTCGCAAATCATAGTCACCGGTTACTTTCTCGCCCAAAGGTGCTCAGGCTTGGATTTAACGGGATGTAAAATGGCAGCGACCTTCACTGGGCTAGTACGTCAATCGGGTTCTGCCATAACATCTTTGGGTAGGCCGTGGGACCATTAAAAAATAAAAATGAACGAGGGGCACCGCATGTTCGAAATCTAGGGACCGCTGCAGGGGAAAGACCCCTATGAAATAGTAGGGGATGGCGGGGCCCCGGGTGTCCATGAGATTGTCCCCCTCGGGAAGAAGTGCAGCTTCGTTCCTTTTTCTTCTTTTTCCTGACGGCACGCACGGACCGCATGCTTGCTGGCTGTTATATGCAAGGCATCGCTGTAAAAGCCGAGAATGTAAATAGTTGCCTACGCATTGAAATGTTAATATAAAGGCAAAGCGCCTTGCGTTTGACAGCCTTTGGCAACTGAACTAAGAAAATGCAGCACAACATTTGGAGAGCGAATGGATTCGACAAGTTGATTGCCTGCGAATCGCGGTCAAGCCCCCGATTTAAACCAGCGGCTGAGGGACTGGAGCTACGGCTCCCGATCGATTTTAAAGGACCGCAAGATATATATTTTAAATGGAGGAGTTTACTGTATCACTCAGAATTCAGAAAGGAGCTGAGCAAGAAGGCAGGGAGAGAGCATGGCCAGGCGTGGCTTAGGTCAGGTCTTCGCGAGTGGGAGATCCGGGGAGGCTGCAGAATTCAGCTTCTGCTTCCCGGCTGTCTGCTTGCCCGGGACACATCGCGCCTGCGCACTAGGCCCCTGAGGAACGCCTGCTCAGGAAGCGTGCCCTGAGCTTTCCCTGCCGCCCTGGGCAGCCTCTCCGGCATCTCGTTCCAGCAAGGCATAATGCCACATTAATATGAAACGGCTTGCTACACAAAAAGGCGTTGCTAATTAGGAAATTGATGGGAAGGGGGTAGGGGGCTGCGCTTTGTATGAGCTGCTTGTTGGGAAGATGGAACAGACGATACCCCTTGTTCTGGGGCTCCCCAGCTTTGCAAAGTTTTAGAGGCTTAAAAAAAAAAGCAGCAAGAATCTGGAGGTGCAGATGGAAGACCCAAGGCTGCTCTAACAGCTGCTGTGCTCTCCAGTTTGCCAGCTATGCCCCCTTTGAGTCCCCCTGATTGGATCTCAGCAGGTGTCATTCTAGCCACTCTGGCAAAACTCTAAGGCCTAGTTGTTGCTGAGCTGGAAAACCATAGCCTGGATTTTTCAGACTGCCAAGGAGAGTCTTAGGTTGTTGTATGCCTCACCCTAGTTAAGGCAAAATATTCCCTGAAGAAAATATTCTCACATGCCACAGAAACCCTTGTTTTGGATAGAGTTTTCTATGTAACCAAATCTCTCCCTCCCTCCCTCCCTTCCTCTCTCTCTCCAGTCTTATGCCCCCTCCCCCCAAGTTCTGTGGTCTAGGCCCGGTTTTCTCTCTCAGTGAGAGGTCGAGTTAATGTTAGATTCTCTGGCCATTTTGAAGACATTTGGACATCCCATTTGCTGATCTTAACATGTTGCATGTCAGATTCTGTAATGTTTTCTTTGTGCCACTTTCATCTGACCTTCTCCCTTGACCTCGGCTTGCAAAATAAACGGAAGAAATTTCACTCCCTGCATTTGAAGGATAATTTACTGCACAGTCCTCACATCTATAGGACCAGTATGCTTGCATTTTAATTGGTTTTATGTCATTGATTTCTGCAAGTATAAATTGGCCTGTGTAAAAGCAGGGGAGCACCTGCATGTCTGTGGATATGTCTAAATCACTGCACTGACAATCAAAACCTTAAAATAATGCAAGAATATACTTAAAGAAATATAAAAGAGCAAGTTGGATAGAACTAAACTTTGAAACCTCTCAGCATTCAGCTTCAGCTTGTATGACCTTTCATAAATGTTGATTTGTATATGGATACTAAAAAGTATGCCATGTTGGTTCTATAGAGCTTTCTCCAGAGAAGGTGGCAGAGGACTGCAGGTTTACTTTTTCATTATATCTGCCAGAATAAATGTTGGTTAAACTTTTTAGAAAGAAGACATGATAACAGTGGAAACATAAAGTTAGTTAACAATCTGTAATAGATAGTTGATTATTATTAAGGGTTCCTTATGCAGGGAGTTTTCACTTCCTGTTTTGACCACGGCAGCCTCCCACAGTCATGTGATCACTTCACAACTGGCTTGTGACAAGCAGAGTTAATAGAGAAGGTGATTTAACCTCTATCTGGGGTTTATTTAGAGAACTTTGGTTAAAGGTGGCATAACCCAATGTAGTAAAGTAAATATGTTTGCATATGCAAAAATCAATGCATTGCTTTCTTTATAAGGAATATTATTCATCTTCCATCTTGAAATATTTATCTTCAGAATTTTGTTTTAGAAAATCTGTTTTAGCAATTTATTTACCCTGTAATGATAGCTTCTGCACAGAAGCTTTATAGTTGTTGTTATCATTATTAGATTTTTATCCCTCTATCTATCTATCTATCTATCTATCTATCTATCTATCCATCTATCAGCAGTGAACATACCTAACACTCCTTCCTCCTCCTATTTTCCCCACAACAACAACGCAGTGAGGTGAGTTGGGCTGAGAAAGAGTGACTGGCCCAAGGTCACCCAGCCAGATTTCATGCCTAAGGGTGGCCTAGAAGTGTCCTGATTCTAGGCCAGCACCTTAGTTTCAAAAACAATGTTGGCAAATTAAAATTTCTGACTAGGGAGAAAAGTCCATAAATGCAAGAAATGCAGGAATCTGTGTCCCATTCTGAAACACATTTACTCCAAAACTGGAAAGGGAGGCCTGGTGGAAGCTTATGACCTGCACAGATCTGTGGTGATGTTGACTGGATCCACTTATTTTGATAAGAGTCAGTCTGTTGATTCAGATTTTTACTCATGGATGGAATCATTACATACTGCTTTCATTGCTGGCCTATTTCTATCAGCAACATTCACACATTTTTGTTAAAGTCATCAGAATATAATTTGCTTACTGATATATTGTATGTATATTGACCCCAGAGGAACACAAAACTTCCTGAGGACAATGAACATTCAGTGGAAGAAAATTCCAATGCTTCTAATTTTACATAACATTTTCAATATTGGATATTGGATTGACAAATATAGGCATACAACTTTGAGAGCAATCCTATATGCTTAACTTTTCAAAAGACTATAAGCCATGGTTGCATTCCATAATAATAACTTTATCCTTGTCTTTATCAGTACAAAACAGATATCCAAAAAGCACACACTACACAGACTGGACAAAATTGAAGTGAAAATGGATTTTTAATGAGTACTATAAGATTGTCACCTGAAGCTGGCTGGGTGACTTTGGGCCAGTCATTCTCTCTCAGCCCAACTCACCTCACAGGGTTGTTGTTGCTGTGGGGAAAATAGGAGGAGGAAGGAGTATTGGGTATGTTCCCTGCCTTGAGTTACTTATAAAAAATAATAAAGGTGGGATAAAAATTCATTCATTCATTCATTCATTCATTCATATCATGTAGGGGTATCAAGAAACTTGAAGGATCTAATTGTTGACCTCTTACAACTTTCACCTAAATCTGATGCCAAACAATCAACCGTTTGACATACTAGTTCTCCTTCACAATTATTTTGGTTCAGTTTTTCATCAACTTCTCCTTCAGCTCCCCCTTATTCATCTCATGGTCTTTCTTAGTATCTCCCTGCCTTCCGAGTATCCTTTCGTATATGTCCTGCCCACCACTCTGTTCTGCTAGATTGAGCAAAGTCCTTAACACATAGGCTGCAGGAAGAAAGAGGAATGGCGGGAGTTGCTGCCATCATCTCTCCTCCTTGGATTGATTATCCAGGTCAGATAGCTATAGTGAAGAGTTTGGGCAGTCACAAACGCTGCTGTGCAATCCACTAACAGATCTGCAAATGTCCTCTTATTTTGAGAGTTTGGCGTCAGGAGCAATTCTTGTACCTTACATTTTACATTTGCAATCTGTCTTGCATTTATTTGTGTAAGACTCATTTTGAATGTTCTATAGTTTGAGGAAAATTCACAAGAAGTTCAGAGTTGGGTGTAGCAACTCCTCCTCCCCCGCCCCTGCCCTATCGCCAGTTTGTTCAGCCTTGGGTATTAAAGCTCTCTAATAGCAATGGGACTCTAATTCCAACAGCAGAGTTTGATGGTATTAAGCCGTGAAAAAGGAAAAAAAAAACGCCTATATATGCAGCTGGAAACAAGGATGATGATGAAATCGACCATTTAAAAAGTCATGGCTTCAGTGATGGGCTCCTTTGGCAGACAGATCATAATCTAGAATATGACACCTTAGTTGTTCCCTTCCCAGACAACGCCTCAGCAGGTGGCAGCACCTGGCTGAAGTTGTCTAAGATCAAAAGCTAAGCAGATTTGGACTTGGTTTAGAATTTGGATGCGACTTCTTGGGGGAATAACAGGGCTGAAGTCAAAAAACCAGAAGAAGACAATGGCAAGTAACTCCCATGCATGGCTGCCAATGAAACTATACCGACCTTTCACGAAGAAGTCACTAGATGAAACTTTATGTTAACCCTGAAACACTTCATGCAGCTCCTTAGAAAGCACACATACTGTCTGGTGATCCTAAGCCACCTTTGTTCACTTGACCATAGAAGTATTTAATGTGTGTTGACTTAACAGAAACCGCTCTTCAAGTTTGCTCGCTTTGAATCGGGCGCTCTGCTAAGAGGAGACACAGCTCGCTCAGTGCTTTATTCATTCCTCGGCCCTCCATGTTGGCTGCCCACCCACCCCCTCCCCAGGCTGGGGGCGCTTCTCGGCTGCCTGGCTTTCGCCTCCCCCGCCAGCGCCTCGCCTCCCGGCTGGGCCAGTTGGGCTCTGGAGTGAACGCGGCCAGCGGGGTTGAGAGCCTCCGCAAAGGGAGAGCGCTGCTGCCGTGCCTCGCCCGTTGTCAGCTTCATTCCGCGGCCACCAGCGGAGGCGGTGCGGCAGGGAAACACAAAGAGGGGAGGGGAGGGGAGGGAGGGAGGGAGCGAGCGAGCGAGGAAACAACAGTGGCTGGGGCGGGGGCGGGAGTGGGGGGTGCGGGAGGAGGGAGGAGAGGGAGGAGGAAAGAAAGGAAGGAAAGCCTGCGCGGGGGAGGGGGGCTATCTGGCAGCGCCTAGCGAGGGGGAAGGGCTGTATTCCAGCCGGGAGGTTTATCACCTCGTCCTTGGTTGCACCGGAGACTCGACTGAGAAAAGTTGAGCCTCCCTCACCCGCCTTCCAGCTGCCCGGGGAGCAGAGCAGCCGCTTTTAGCGAGCTGCAGCCAGCGATCCTCCGGCACGAAACGACTGGCTGCTCCCTTCTGCTGAGAATAGCGCTTAGCCGTTCATGCATCATGTGTGTCAAATAAATGCCTGATTGAGGCCCTCAGCGGAGGAATTAGCCTGCCTGGCGCGGTAAATGAACAAGAGGCAGGAAGGCAGAGGAGAAAGTGCTGAGGCATCCTTGTTTTGCCGTTTAGCCACGTTCACGCCGGGATTTTTGATTGCTCCGGCGCTGTTGCCCTCTCTGCTTCTCACTCCTCCAGATGCATTCCTTTCCGCTCTCCCCCCACAAATGGGGCGGGGGGGGGGAGAGCGAGAGACAGAGACAGACAGACAGACGGGTCACAGGAGCCTTAATCGAGGCTGAGCGACAAGCTCCGCCAGAGCGCTCAGTTTAATTAAACCAAGAGGCATTCCCGCGGTGCTCTCTCGGAGACGGAACGTTCCGGCCCCTTCCCCCAAAGCGGCTCCGTCCTGAACGTGTTCGCCACCCGCTCCCCCTCGAGCTTATCCATTGAGCCCTGGCAATGTTTGGTTTCTCGTAGACGTTGCCTTCATCTCATCCCAGTCCGGAAAGAGACGGCGTTGACTGGTCCTTAAGTCACGTTTCCCACGTACTCGGACACTGTCAAGGACAGCCTGAAAAATCTTTTAGGTCTTTCCCCATTGCTCAGTTGGTGCTATCTACCCATCCTTCAGCTGGCAGAAAATTCTGCCTCTTGCTTTTCTTTTAAGTCAGCTGACTTCCTTTCAAGATAATGGGTGACAAAGGCTAACGAATATCATAGGCCTTGGGGATGACCTAGCACGCTGCCAGAAAAAGAAAGAAAACCCTTTTTTAACAGCAGGACAGCTAAGGATGTCTTAAGCCTGCCTCAGAGCAGTTCCCCACCGCTGACCGGAAGTGCTGTGCACTAGAGATTTATACGGCAGTTTGGATTCAAAGAAAAAAGTCGATTGCTTCGGAGCATAAGGGGGTGCATGAATGACACCTGTCCGCAGCTTATTTGTGCTAAAACAGTGGCAATGAGGACAGGCTTTACATCATCCTCTCCTTCACTCCACTATCGAGGTTGATTTGATCCAGGTTACAGAGAAATCGCTTGGACCAACTATTAATATGAAAGACATGGATTAAAGCGATATAAGCTGTTGTGTTCTTCCATCAGACTTCCTTTAAATCAGCCTTTTTCAACACGGTGCTCTCAAGAACCTTTGGACAGCAAACCCAAGTGTTCCTTCCCAGAAGACGCGCAGGTGACGGGGCTGAGGTTAGTTGCCAAAGGCTGGGATGCTTTTCATAAGACACTGAGAAGCAAAGGGCGCTGGGGGCTGCCCACTGCCTGGGGCCTCAGATATGTGCTGCGGCACACCTTCCGGTCTTTTTCTCTGCTGCTGCTGTGAAGGTTCCTGGGCTTGGAACCAGTTGCCTCAGAGTGAGAAGGCTTTTCTCATCAAAGGTCGAGCTATGAGGGAGATGCTGAAATGACCAATTGAAGTCCAAGCATCGATTTTAACATCAGGTACTTCGCAAAGCAGTGAATAAGGCTAAAAGCAGTGAATAAGGCTACCAGCGATAACTAGAACATTCTTTCTTTTTTGCAGCCCCACATAATTAATTTCAACCAGGCTTATTTGGAGGCTGGATGGGGATTTTATGCAAGTTACATTCTTTTCTTGTTCCTGTCTTACTCAGGAGTAGGGATGTTTGCTTACTTTCCAACATATCCTTGGGAATCACTATGTGCTTATGTGTAATTCCAACTATGAGGCAAAAGGACTTGATAAATTTCCGGGTTTTACACAAATTACAGGGAAGTTTTCCATCTTAACCGCCTTACATCACTTACACCTTCCTATCCATTCTTTCCAACTGCCGTGCCTGTATGGTTTGACCACACTGAAAATCGCCAGTGTCCTGCTGGTTGGGCATTGAGGGTTGGACTGGAATCTTCCTACGACCTTCCAGAACCTTCCTGAAATATGTGGCCAAATGTCAGACCCTGTACGGGGTGCCTTTCTCAACACAACCTCAAGGGTTGCGGCTGTGGGTTCAGAGACTGTTTAGCAGCCGATCTGCCCACGAGTTTTGCTCCTTTGTGTCAGATGGCAGGAAAGCACCTTGCCCCACCGGCACTCCGGATGTGAACAGCAGCCCCTGGAGCTTGTGCCCTCGTGGCTCTCTGAAGCTGCCCTTCCCGCTCCCCCTGGGAGAACTCAAATTTCTAACGCGATCTGCATTTTCTTTTCTTGTAGGAACATGGACAAATCACCATGCCAAACACTTTCTAAGTGAACTTATGAGATAAACATGGAGGGAAGAGGAGGCAGAGAGGGAGGATAAGGGGAGAAGGTGAGGAGGTGGAAGCAGGAAATTGCTTTAGGCTGCTATCTGTGTTTCAGATTTCAGCCCTGGCTGACATATCTGGCTGAACGCCACAGTCCTGCAAATGGAAAATCAGGTGGCGCTGAGAGAGAAAGGGAGGGGGAAGTGGGTCGCGGCGCGGGCGTGTAGGCGCGTGTGCTCCATTGGCAAAAGGGCAGACCACCGCCAACCCCCGCTTGCCTCCGCGTTCCCTGGGCACAGCGGCGGCGGCTGGCTAGCCTCACTGTGCCGCAGAGGGTCTGACTCCAGTAGGCATCTGAGCGGAGCGCGGGCATCTTCCACAATCCGCTCAGGGCAGGCATTGGAGCACGTGAAAAGCTGCTGATCGCTGCCATTGTTGCGCGCGGCCGAAATGGGAACTGGAGCCTGGTCTTTGGCAGGAGATAAATAGCCTCTGACAGCGCCTCCTCGCAGAGGGATCGTCTTCTACTGCACGCGGCGGACGCTCGCAGGTCGGTGTCGCTCTCTCTCCTGCGTTCAGCAGTTGCGCGGTGCCTGGGCCCGGTCCTTCCCCTCCGGTTTCTCTGCTTTCCTCTCCTCCTCCTCCGCCTAGAGTAGGACCGTCGCGGTTGCATCTTTAGGCTCAGTGCACTTTGCAGAGTCGGGACTGATTTTGTCCACCGCGGTATTCAAAGCTTAACTTCTCGCGAAGCCTTGAAACCCTAAAGACAAACCGAGATCCCGGCAGTCCCCGAAAACCCGGGGGCGTTGAATTCAGCCGCTCCTGTTCACGAGCCCCTTAAAACAGAGTCCTGTGGTTTGCCAACAATTGTGGGCTGAGTCCCAGGCAGCAAGTAAAGGATACACACTCCTCTTCCTTACTATCGTGTATAAGCACGTCTTTTGAAAGGGCTGGGATAAAACCTGTAGACATCGGGGTGAGGCAGGAAAAGAGCTTGACAGCGCAACCTTGGGCTTGTCAGCAGGGAAAGGAGCAGAGCGGGTTTACTTCCAAGCAGGTGGGCTTCAGACTGCAGTCGTGGCGCGGAGGGGAGGGCGGGCTGCAGCAGGCCCTACCGAGTTTCGATGGCTGGCGACCTTTGAAAAATGACCCTAGCAGGCGAAGGTGCACTAGCTAGGAGGGACCACCAATCTCCCGCACTTAGTGCAGCCGAGATCCGAAGCTCTGTGGAGTGCCAATGAAAATCGACCGCCTTCTTGACGGCGCAGGGCTGTGGGCAGCGCGTCTCACAGGAGAGGACAGCGGTTTCCTGAAGGTCTCCGGCGGATAGCCTTCCTGTCACGACCAGCCTTCCGTACTCTCGCAACTCAGGGGGAGCCGCTTGGGTAAAAAGGGACGGGACCTCGCTTCGCAAGTTAGATTGAAGCAATCTCTGCGGGACTAAGCTGCAACGACCCACCAGCTGGGCTGCAATAAGTTAAAAGGACTGTCAGTTTACTGTAGTTAGCTTAGCCGTGGGAAATAGCTGGTTCATCTCCAGGTAACTTTACTGCTATTTCGTTCCCAAGCCAGGTTTAAACGCACATTGTCCCTGGCCTCATCGGGAGAAAGCAGTTTGAAAATTCACCCTCGGATCGCTTTTCCCTTCTTATCATGGAACAGGCCTCCTCGACTACTTTCCTGAGACTTAAATTCACCGTTTCCCACTCCCCACTGAAAGAAATAGTGATTTCTGCTGCTCATAGGAGAAACAAATCTTGTTCTGTGCTAGGCAGCCATTGGACTTAAGGGGTGTCCTCACAGATGTGCCTGGCTAACCTCTTTTTTTTCTGCTGTTTCCCCATGACATTATTTTTATGATGTCTTCAGCCCAATGAGTCAGAGAAGCTTATGTTATCCTTAGCTGTACAAGTGTTGAAGCACTGTTTATTCTGTAAGTGAACAGCAGCCAATGACAGTTGCAAGGCTGGTAAAATAACTCGTGCTTCACCACCCATTGCATCAGAGATGGTGACTAATGGTGGGTGGGATCACAGTGGTGCTTCTTGGCCATTTCCAGCTATGTGAACCTGCTTCTTTCCTCCAGTCCCCAGTTGGCTTGCTTGCTGTCATTCCGCTGTTGTCTCCCTAAATAGGTGGATCCACTGTCACACAAAATGTAAATAAAACTGTCTTTCAGAGCTTGAAATGCGATAACAGTGAAATAAATGCATAGCAGGCTGAAATAGTGTGATACTGAACAACCCAACCAATTCCACCCTGTAGTGGAGAAAATCTGGCAAACAAAATGGAGGTTGCACCCTTTTCCTCCCTGTCAAACCCAGTTCATCTCTTTGCCTAATCCCATCAGACCTAAATTCACCCTCCTGCCCCAAAGTCCCCTGTAATCCCACTGAAACCAAAGAATAGAAGCCTCCCCACCAGCTCACCACACAACCCAAGGGCAGCCCTAGTAAGGGAATTGCAACATAGAGAAACCCCAAAGTTCCACCCTCCGTCAGCTGATGACCCCAACATTCCCTCTCCTTTTAACAGTGGACTTCCCCAGCTCTGCCGCCCTCCTGAAAGGCTCATTTTGCCTAACAACAGAGCTCACCCCAGGCACACCAACAGGGACCTGCCTAGCTTCCCCAAACTGGCCAGCCAATCAGATCCCTAAGATTTCCTGCCTTGTAGTCCCCAACTTCTGTAAAAATCTTTGCTTTCCCATTGTTCAGGGTCCCTCTTTCTTGTAAAGCAGGCACCCAAGGATCCTTGCAATAAACCTGGTTCTTCTCCTCAGTGTTGTGCTCTTTCTTCAGACTGAAGCCACAACACCCCCTTAGCTCCTAGCCCTAATGGAACAATGAGGTCAGTGGTTGTTCTCAGTGTAATGAATGGAAAAGGAAAGAAGCTCTACTGAAAAGTGCTGCTCATGACTCACCTTCCTTAGCTCTAAGATGACTTTGTTTTGCTTTCTAAGCTTTATTCAGCTCAGGTAATGACAGAAGAGTGTGTAGGAGGAAGGAGTCAAGAGGTGGTAGGTAGAGCCCTATAACCAGACCTGCTCCATTCCTGCTGCAGCACCCCCAGGATTGGTGGATATATTTCCCGCTGCTGATGTGCAGACAAGGGAGGGTAGCAAAACTGGAGGAATCAACCAGTTGCTTCGCTTATTGCACGCTGCATACACAAAACAAGGTGGCAGCATTCAGCAGTGAGTCCGGAGGCAATGGAGGCAGAGCAGGGATTGGCCATGGGCACAGCAGATGAAACGCTGAGGTTGTGTTCTGCTTCCCAAGGCTGAGTGGCTAGCACTGTAACTCAGCAGACAGGAAGTGTCCTAAGAATGGCAAAAGAGCCTAAGCTCAGGCCCCATGGCTGCTTGAGTTTATCATGCTCTGACAAACCCACCCACCCCTGGCCACATGACAGATTGCGTGATGTCTTATCCAACAGCATCAGATTGTCACTAAGCACAGTAATACAGTATTTCCCCCATTAAGCTGGCACTATCCCACTAAAACTCCCAGGTGTGGAAAATCTGTAATGTTTTGTCACCCATTATCCTGGAGATCAGACAATGTGTTGTGGGTTGGCCAGAGGGGCCTTTTGAGAGGGTGGGGAGACACAGGTGTGACTGCATTTCTCTCATCACTGGCCAGCCTTTGCCCACTCAATTAGCATTTTGTTTACTGAATTCTTCATATCCACCACTTCCCTTGCACTATTTCTTAAAATCAGTTTTACTCCCAATTGTCAATAACTTAGAGGCAAGCAGGTTACCAGTATCTTATTGAGGATGAAGAGAGGTTTTATTATTGCTATTCCATTTTAACAGTGATCTGAAATTACTTTTTGTATGCAACTCCACTTTTTCTCATTGCAATGACAAGAAAATAAGGAAGAATGTTGAACTAAGCCTGTGTTGCATGTATCAGTTTCAATCACTTCTTTTCCTCCTCATGAAAAGAAATGGTTGTCCAGCAGCCAATCACAATAAATTATCCTACAGGACCGAGCTGGTTACACAGTTATAGAAATGCCTGCCTTTCTCGACTCTGAGGCTATATCTGCTATAGTGTTTTCCCATAATTTCTTTATGTCACATTATTTTAGTTTGGAGAGTCCCAAATCAGGGTGGGAGGAAGAATCCATAAAGCCAGAGAAGCCCAGGCAGCATCCTGAAGGGAAACCCTTCCCTTTCTTCCTTCAGTATCTTAATTAGAGAATTCTTCTCCCTGCTAGCTCATGAGGTGCTGAAAAGGGACAGCAGCCAAGCCAGAGGAGGAAACAAATTACCTTGCCTCTAATGACTGGTGCACTCGCAGATAGGACAGTTCCATTCTGCAGTAACTCAAGAACAGACACCATAGAGCAGCCTTTCTCAACCTTTTGACACCAGAGGAACCCCTGAAATATTTTTCAGGCCTTGGGGAACCCCTGCACATTCAGGCTCAAATATAGGCTGGAAGTTACAAAATTGTTTCAGTTTCATATGTAGGCCTGTATATATGCATTAACAGAGGTCTTAGACTAAAAATAAAGAATGAAACTTCTCTCTTTAATGTGAAGTTGCCCAAATTTGAAATAATTTTTAAAATAAATTGTGATCTCCCAGGGAACCCCTAGTGACCTCTCATGGAACCCTAGAGTTCCATGAAACCTTGGTTGAAAAACCCTGCAATAGAGGCAAGATAGGGATTGGCAATGGGACAGCAAATCGGATGCTCTTGTTCTTCCATAGCTCTTCCAGTAGCAGGGGAAGGCCTAGAGGTCTGAAAATTAAGGATGTAATTCTTTCCATGTTTCCATGGAAATACATCCTCCTGTATTAAGCCAAATAGGCAGCCAGGAAGGCTCTAGGTTCCCCTACCTGAGACTAAGTACTAGTGAACTCAGTGGGGCCATTTCCAAATAGATCTGTTCAAGAGTGTGCTTTTATTGGGAAGCTCTGATCAGAATGGAACCATCCAGAGTCACTGGGAATTGGGTGGCAAATAAATTTTAATAATAATAATAATAATAATAATAATAATAGCAAGATCAACAATCTTCAAAGCCAACCTTGTTTCAGGACAATGCAGACTGAAACCTTATAATGTACATGCCTGGTCTGGGATAAGCTATAGTGAACATACCAGACTTTAATTCTAAGGATAAGTAGCCAAAATGTACCAAATGAAGGTGAAAAATTCATCTAATGAGC